>NC_039254.1:16027714-16373548 GCF_003368295.1 Carassius auratus
AATTATCTGACAACAATTCTCTAATTCAAAAGATTATACTCGATTTCTTTGCTTATATTATGTTACATTTATGTTTCTGCTGCACTGTTTTATACTGCTAAACTGTACTCCCAAATTTAATTACGCTCAAAGGTCAGATGGATCGTTTTGCAGCACCCTTGAAGGGCCTTTTCCAAACAAAGGCAATATTGTTTCAGGGTGGATGTTTTTTTTTTCTTCATTGAACTCTCCCAATAGCTCTATACTCTTAAGTGTTCATGTGGAACAGATTTCCACTTTTCTGGATACAGCAGATAAAACAGCATGCACTAAACTATTAGTCATGAAGATCTTTTTCTGTCTACATGGAAGCAGTTAACAGCATGTAATGTTAAAGCCTTGTGGTTTTAGTATAATTGTTACACATTAGAAATATATAATTTCTCTATACACCCTCAAAAAAATAAATGCTGGGTTGTTTCAACCCAACTTTTGGGTTAAAATTTAATTTAAAATTTTAACCCAACAGTTGGGTTTGTCCATATTTAACCCAAAGGTTGAAACAACCCATTCACTATAGTGAATATGCAGATGGGAGTCTGAAATGCTCTTTACACGGCATAAAAAGTGCTTTGCATACATAGAAAATGACAGTATTTGCCTCTATGGTACAAACTTAACTGGCATGCAGATAAGCGATAATGATAGTTATCATCTAACCGCAGTTGCACCCAGACTTTGCTCATTAATATCAATCACGGGTGAAATATGATGGCTAATCTATTAGGCCTCGGTTCATACGGGCATGAGCAGTTCCTATCAGAGACATCATTAAAATGCACAGCTCATGATGGAGCATTAAGAGCAATATAATAACCTCAAAAGTATCTGTGTTGTATCACTGGATAAAGTCCATTAACTGAAGAATTACTAGTTTTATGGTCATGTAACAAGTTACTGTTTAATAGCATGGTTAAATATTTAATATTTGATTCAATAAAATCTTCTTAAGAAATAAGTTACGAAATTTCTTAAGATAACTTCCAAGTTCGTAAGAATGTTCTAAAGTGCAATTCTTTAAAAGTTCTCAAATATATTCTTAAGAACATCGTAATTGTTTTCTTAAGAAGAAAATAATTTTATCTGAGTGAATTCATGATGCACTCTTTTGGCACTTCCTGCAGATTACACTAATAATAATAATAAACACGCATATTATTTTCGTCGTGAGTTTGACTGGGGCTAAGCTTCACGTTTTAATGCGCTGTGTTTTTGAACAGTTACTTTCAAATAAAATAATAAAAAAGCCTGTCTCAAGCTGCAGCGCTATATGCTGTGTTTTGCTCTCTACGCTTCCGGTGTGTGTGTCCGCGCTTCTACAGCAAACGCACCCTTATCATATCCGCTGAATACTGCCAAAGATTATGTCGTTCAATTAAAGTGTTCAATTAAAGCCCCCTATCTGACTCGTTTTAAAGTTGCTACTGAGTTTTGAAGTCCGTAAAAAGCAGCATCACACAGGCTAATCATGAGCGATCACGTTTACATTAACAGTCATCACTGTCTCCTCAGAAAACTCGTGCACATCTCTATTAATAGTCCGATAATGTAGCTAGTGCTGTTGTAATGATTAAATATAACAATTTATTTGATATAACCCAATAAATCCATTTAATAACTCTTACTGTTTGGGATTTAATAGCTACTTACTGTTTGAGGCTGTCCTAAATTTAAGAAGTTATTTATGATGATTTTTAAAAAGATTCTTTTCAAGAATTTGAATTATTCTCAAGTGAACAATGTTAAGAAAAATATTCTTACTGTACGATGTTTGTTTTTTTTAGGAATGCAAAATATTCTTAACTATTTTTTTTTCTTAAGTTCAAAAAATAAGAAAATGGCAGCTGAGAAGAAATTTCTTCTCAAGAATGTTTTGTGAATCTTTGATGTTACTCAATTGAACATTGTTTAATTAGCTATTATCAGGTGCAAATGTATTTGACAACCTGTCAAAGAAGGGACATGTTGAATGTTTCACTCGTACTTTCTTAGATGTATTCTGGCCTCTTGTGGCCTGACCATGACATTAATTTATATATATAATTTTTTTTCTTCTTTTTTTTTTTTTTTTTTTTTTGATGAAAAGCCATTTAAACACTTCCCCCAAAAATAAATTCTGCCATTTTTGCTATGCAGACACTTTTCTTTCCCTAAAAGAAAACCAGGGAATGTCTAGTTCCGAAAACAGCACAAAATGCTATGTAATTTTAACAAAACATTGCACATAATATTAATTTAGAGAGAACTAATCCTTTAGACAGACAGACGGGTCCTTAGGTAGGTAGGTCGATAGATAGATAGAATAGATGAGAGACAGATAGTAGATGGACAGGTAGACAGGCAGGTGTTGTAGAGAGAGATATAGAGACAGACATGTGCTGTAAACCTGTCTCTGTTCATTCATGAAGCTTGTGTCTGCACTGAAGATATGCTTCAGAAACACACCCACTCTTCCAGCATGCCTGTGCCTGTCATCTTCACTGCAGTCGCTCTCGATTCCTGCTTAGTTCAGTCTTACCAGAGTCCGTGGAGACAGCAGCTTTTACTGCAGACCTGCACAATGAGAGACAACAACTGTAAAGAACGCATTGACAAAATCCTGCAAGAGGCTCCGACCGCAAGGAAAGCCCTTCTAGACAACCACAGCAATCTGCACAAGGTGGCCGATTACTGTCAGAACAAATACCACAATGTGAGCCATTTTTAGTTTTTCTATACATTTAATTTGCAGTAATGTTGGATTTTATGTGTTTATATTTACATTAGTCCTAATGTACTTCATGTATGTACTTATAAAAGTAGTCTAGTGATGACATAACTGCACTTGCAACTTTTAACCATTTGTACTAGATTCAAGAACGGAAAAGTCCTACATGCATCGCACTAAAAGTGAAATTAATTTCGCAGCTGCGTTTCTATTCTGAGTTATTCACATGGATTGTTGAAACACCTCTCTTTAGGCTGTACTCTTTTCCAGTCTTTTCAGTCAGCTTTGTGCCGTCTGTTCTGACGGCTTACATGTCTAAACAAGGCTGTGGTATGTATTCCTCCATGAAAACCTTTCTTAACATGTTTATCTAGAATTCCATCTCTGTATCCTGGAGGTCTGTTATACTGAACTCCACATGTTAGTTTGTATATCCATATAATATCATCTGTAGGTCGTTATCATTAATAATAATATTCAGTAGTAGGCTATATTAAGCATTATATTTATACACTATCATCTTAAAGTTTGGGGTTAGTCTTTTTTTTTTTTTTTTTTTTTCTTTAAGACAGTAGTACTAAGTAACAATAAAGACATTTATAATGTTACAAAAAATATATTACACACATATGCTGTTGTATAACTTTCTATTTATCACATAATCCCACAAGAATATTCAAGAATAGTGAAGAGCACAGCTGTTTTTAATAATAATAATAATAATAATAATAATATGTTTATTAAGCATAAATCAACAATTAGAATGATTTCTATGAGGATCATGTGACACTGAAGACTGAAAATTCAGCTTTGATCAGATGAATAAATTACATTTTAAAATCTAAAGAGTCATTTTAAAGGGATAGTTCACCCAAGAATAAAAACTCTGTCATTAATTACTCACCCTTATATTGTTCCAAACCCACAAGACCTTCATCCATCTTCGAAACACAAATTAAGATATTTTTGATGAAATCCGAGAGCTCTCTGTCCCTCCATATACAGCAAGGATCCTAACACATTATTTTGGTGTTCTTTGTGATCAGTTGTATCCCTGATGTCACATGGTCATTAAAACATTTCTGGACATTGATTGTAGTAAATTTGTGTTCATTTAATTTGCGTTCTGAATATGAAAGGAGGTCTTACAGGTTTGGAATGACACAAGGGTGAGTAAGTAATGACAGAATTTTCCTTTATGGGTGAACTAACCCTTTAAATTATATAATTATAATAATATTTCACAATATTGCTGTGTTAACCTTATTTATTTATTTATTTCAAATAAAGACAGCATTGGTGAGCACAAGAGACTTTTTTCTACAGATATGTTTCATTTTTATATATTTATTTAGGCATGCATTGATACTTTATATCTCCATATGCTGTCTGCAAAGGTAGCATTTTTCACACGTAACACACTTCTTTAATATTCAAACTGCTGACTTGATGAAATGATAAGAGCTTGATTAGATGTGCTCAATTCACAGGGCAGAGTTCTTTCAGTTTGTTGTTATTCATAAAAACCTTTATAGAAGAGCCTGAATATTGAAAATGATTATTTCTTTACTTTAGGTGGCGGACACAAGAAGTGTCATTGAAGAGTCCAAAGCTCTCACCACGCAGGCCCTGGCCAGCGTCACATACCAGATCAACAATCTGGCCACATCTGTGCTGAAGATCTTAGATGCTCAGACGCTTCAGCTGAAACAGATCGAGTCCTCTGTCAACTTGCTGACTCTGGTGAGCTCCGCTTATCATCACTTAACGGAAAGCTCTTGAAATACAGTGCCAGTCATTACTTACACTGTATGGCAAGTGCTGGAAATATCAAATAATAGTTGTTGCTTTTGAATAAAAGAATAGATCACCCACAAAATGAACATTTGCGGAACATGCAATGCAAGATGAAGTAAGTTTTTTTCTTCTTCATCAGAATAAATTTGGAGATTCCATCACATGCTCATCAATGGATCCTCTGCAGTGAATGGGTGCCGTCAGAATGAGAATCCAAATAGCTGATCAAAACATCACAGTAATCCAAAAGTAATCCACACCACTTCAGTCCATCCCGTGAAGCAGAAAACTGTGTGTTTGTCATAACGCCTTCCTTTTCAAAAATCTCTGTTTTGGTCCATCAACGCAACCCCAGAGTTTTCAAACTAAAATGGGATCTGCAGTATTTTCTAAAGTTTTCAACCTCGTAAATGCCGGAGTAGTGTAAACAACAGCTGTAACCTTAGCAAAAGTTATGCATTTAAAAACAAAAACTCTATAGTGTAAATGGGCCTAATTCATGGACTGGAGAATTTGTGGATTATTGTGATGTTTTTATCAGCTGTTTGGACTCTCATTATGACGGCACCCATTCACTTCCATTGGATGCATTGGTGAGCAAGTGATGGAATGCTAAATTTGTAAAAAAAAAAATTAGCAAATTGAAATTTTTGGTTAAATATTATTTTTAATAGACATTCTGTATATTATAATTTTGACACAGCTGTAAAAGGCAAAATAACCTAATGTCAGTATTCACATTCAGACAGTTGGCATGTACAAGGAGAAAATAGCCCGGAAAGAGATCGGTGTGCTGACCAAACAGTCAAAGGTTCCCCGGACACAGAAGGTGGTTCCCCCAGCGAGCGGCCTGGAGCCGTTTCGTGCATACAGACGGGTTCCCATATCCTACACCCGCTTGGACAAACTGGGCCACGGCCACTGGGAAGGCAGCAAAACTGTGAGCAAACATATCTGCAAATACATAACACTTTTTTATTTACACTGTTGTTTTTTCACTTGTTTTGGTTCATTTAAAAGTAACTTAGATACAGAATGTTTTATAAATAATATTAAACAATATGTGATCTAATGTTTGCATTATACCAAAATAAAATACATACTGTAGCATTCTGTATATTCTATAATATTGTATTCAAACATTTGGGATGAGTACATTTTGTAAAAGAGTTATTTTAAATTGTTAGGAAATATTACAGAAAACATACTTTTGTAATGAAATATGTAGGATTTACTGATACAAAAAGAATTTATGAATACATCTACAGTATTTTAAAAAGTATTTTACTGTAAGTATTATACATATCTCACACTAAGAAATGTAATTTTATAACATGTGAATTATGTACTTGCGTGTACATTTTATAGAATCATACATTTATCACAAGCAAAATAATTTAAAACAAATCTATATGCCAATGTCCTTTTTACTGTTTTTCATCAGTGGTTATAAGATTACTCATATTTATAAGAGTTTAACTTTTTAATTTAAAGGATTTGCATTATATTTTCAGCCTAAAACCCCTACTAATTTCATATATTTATTTGGATTTATTATGTTGGGACACCGAAGGAGGAGCTAAAAACAGACAATGAGGACTCCGTGTCTGTACAGCTTGGCACACAGGAGACCAGCACCTTCAACTGGTTTGTAATAAAAAGGCTCTTGCTGTTTATATTGAGATGGATTTAGTTAAAAATGTTTTTGATTAACCCACTTGTTGTTGTTGTGCTCTCAGGTCTTTTTTGGGTATCGCAGTTGCTCCTCCATCAGTGCCTGACTCGGTGGGTTCTGGCGCCCCTGCTCCACCTGATCTCTCTCCAGCTACACCGCCTCCTTTACTCATGTCTGACCGTTCCCCGACTCTACCAGCCTATCCTGACCTGTCCATGCTGCCTCCTCCACCTCTCCCAGATGATGAGATGGGAGATGCTCCACCCCCACCTCCTCCTCCCTCTCCTCCTCCATTTAGTTCTGTGTGTGGAGGTTCTTTGGTTCCCCCTCCACCACCTCCAACTGGCCAAAACACCTCATTAACTTCAGCAAACCCTCCACCCCCACCTCCTCCAGGTAACATGGCTATTCCTCCTCCTCCTCCTCCTCCACCTCCTCCAGGCAATGTCCCTGTCCCACCTCCTCCACCTCATATTCAGGGCAAGACGGCTGCTCCTCCTCCACCTCCTCCTCCTCCTGGCTCTTACAGTGGGTCATCACTACCTCCACCTCCACAAAATGCCTCCATGGTGCCACCTCCACCTCCTCCTCCTCCTAACACTGGAGGAAAATTTATTCCACCACCTCCTCCACCTCCCCCCTTTTGAATGTTGATTTTCATTATTTGTATGGAAAAACTATATGACATTTGATAAGATAAGATGTTTTCATGTTTTTTATTAAATAATATGAAAATGTTCTTATGAATGTTTATGTTATGAAACATTAAATAAAGATAACAATGTTTTGCATAAAGCGTATTACATAATATCAGAAATGTTTTATTCTTTTTATGATGTACTCGCATAAACTGAAACAAAATATTTAAATGCTTTATTGTGTGGTTAAAAAATTTCACAAAAAATAATCTTTTATGGATTGTTACTGGTTTCAAAACTGCCGTTTATGGAGGAGTAAACCTGCAGAAATTAAAAATAAATAAATGAATATATTTTCCCTTTATGTATTTCCTGTATTTATTTTACATTTATTTTTTTATTATTTTTAACTTTTATTTACTTATACTTTCATTCATTTGTATATATTTATTTATTTATTTATTTATTTTTAATTTCTGCAGGTTTGGTCCTGCAGAGGGCAGCACTGAGTTCTTATATTTTTTTTGTCAGTGTTTTTGAAACTGAAGTGAATTCGGTGTTCAGGACATTCAATTCTTCTATATCATATATTTTATTATAGTTTTTCCGTGTTATATTTTTGTTCTATAGACGAGGAGTTCACTTATATCTTTAGTATAACGTTAGTTCTATTATTGCGTAACTAGAAACCTATGCTGTCTCCTTCCTAAACATTATTTTTGGGAATCATGCTCACACTTCGAGTCCGAGTCATTGATACTCATTCCTCTAGGAGGCGCATGGCAGCCCAGACAGCCAAAAACACAAATTAGCTTTATTAAAATCTCTGAACTTTGTCTGTGTTACTAAATGTTTATGCGCCTAAATACGTAATTGATAAAAATTTGTTTAAATGCATGAATTACTTGATATAAATTAACATTCGTTTACATAATCTTAATAAAAAATGTTGAGTTAAACGCTTTAGTCACAGACTGTAAACACAATCGACTGTCATTGGTCAGTCTTGACCATCGCTGAGAAAAGTAACACTTACCATGTGACAACGCCGTTTCCTTCAGCAATAATATGGACAATTGTTTTATATGTCATTGTTATATTTTGTATACTGGCATTAATACGATTAACTGGCATTGTTCAAACTTTATATACACAGATACCTTGTTAAACTAGCTGAATATAGTGCAACAGTCAGGTTCCAAATGTTGAAATTCCGTTCATTTTATTCATATGGTAATTGATTTCATTTAAATTATTCAGTACTTATTTTTTAAATAATCGAAAAATACATTACCAATGATTCTGCAAAAAAAATAATAAATAAATAAATCCACCAATCAAAGGAATAATTGACATCAGCCGTTTTTTCCCGATGTATTTTTAGCTTCAAATAAAATTCGTAGTAGGTTGGTTTATTTTATAGCTTAAAATTCTTTAATCAAAACTCGAAAATCCTTATGTTTAAAAATAATTCTGAAAAAAAATGGTGCTGTGAAAGCCCCGCCCATTCCGAGACTCTCGTCCAGGAGAAATCGATATTCTATCTCTATCCGTTGTTTTCATTTCTGCGGTTTGGAGAGACACATCTGGACTGACAACTCTGTATAGGAACAGACACTCGAGCCGAATTATTTCTTCTCTTCAGTGGCTGTTATTGCAAGGCTTTAACTGTGGAGATCTGCGCCTCATTCCGGCCTTCATGTCAAGCCTTGGGGATAGTGTGTATTCCTCATTTCCCACTGTCCGCCCATAGCTTGTCCATGTCGCTCCGGCGCTCTTCGGGGCTCATGGAGAGCTCCGGGTCCGCCGAGCCCAGGGAGCTGTTCGAGGCCTGCAGGAGCGGAGACCTGGAGCGGGTGAAGAGGCTCGTGTGCCCGGTGAATGTGAACAGCAGGGACACCGCAGGGAGGAAGTCCACCCCGCTGCACTTCGCTGCGGGTGAGTCCCACTCTCCTTCCTATTCCGTTCTATTCGTTTTACTTTCTAAACCAAGATTCTAATTTATTCAAACCTTTTCTTACATTCTATTTTTCTATTATTTTCTATTCTGTCCTTATCTATATCAACATTAGTGTCACTAGCATTGTATTTCCAAATACAGTTGTATTTGCATTTCATTAATAATTAATCAGTTACAAAAGACAAAAGCTTAGATTAATTGTGATCATATATAAGGTTTTTAAATTGAATTAATTACTAATGTAATTACTGTAAATATATAATTAAGTAGGCTGCTTCTATTTGAAATCACATATTTATATGTGAAATGCAGCATAAACACCTTGTTTTTATTATACCTAACTACAAATACTAATCTTTTTAAAGGCTAAACTTAATTCATATTTAAATGACTACTTTAGCAATTTAATAAAAAAATATAAAAATACAATTATTCATTTGAAAATAATTACCGGTATTTAAAATATTTTATCAAATTAATGAATACAATTATTGATTAAAACAATATATATATATATATATATATATATATATATATATATATATATATATATATATATATATATATATATTGGACTGGGATTCTCCATTATAAAAAAGGATGAACATTATAATTTTAATGTAAACTAATATTATAAAGAAAAAAAAATGTGGAGACACCTGTCATGAATATACAGTGGCATGCGAAAGTTTGGGCACCCCTTGCAGAATCTGTGAAAATGTGAATAATTTTAACAAAATAAGAGAGATCATACTAAATACATGTTATTTTTTTTTTAATGGTTGTGTTTGAGTGCCTCTATTGTCCTCAGTGTGAAAAGATGGATCTCAAAATCATACAGTCACTGCTGGAAAGGGTTCAAATATGAAAAATGGACTATAGATTATAAAGAAAAAAATGTTGAGACACCTGTCATGAATATAAGTCTTACATCCCATAATGATAATAACTGTAATAGTAATAACTCCATTGGGTATGTTATAAACACAACTATGTTGTTTTCATTGGCACTGTTTTTTGAAAATAACTGGTGAAAAAATAATAGATTCTTTTGATTAATATTGAAGACGTTCCAGTATGACAGTGTAATGTTGAAGTTTTGCCTAATGGAAGCAGTCCATCTATTAAGCCCACGGCTGTGTGGCAGGTTTTGGCCGTAGAGATGTGGTGGACTACCTCCTTCAGCACGGAGCAAACGTGCACGCTCGTGATGATGGTGGCCTCATCTCGCTACACAACGCCTGCTCGTTTGGTCACGCTGAAGTCGTCAGCCTGCTCCTGCAACACGGGGCCGATGCCAACTCCAGAGACAACTGGAATTACACCCCGCTGCACGAGGCTGCCATCAAGGGCAAGATCGACGTCTGCATCGGTGAAGCCTCCTAGTGATGAAAGTTTACAGAATACATTGTTTATTTGGATTAAAAAAGTGCTTTAGACTTGTATCTCATTTGCACGTTGAGTGCATAATGCGGCTGTTTCAATCATGTTTGTCATTTGTAGTTTTGCTGCAACATGGTGCTGAGCCAACGATCCGAAACACTGATGGAAGGACAGCGCTCGACCTGGCTGAACCCTCCACCAAAGCTGTGCTGACCGGTGAGTGAGCTGACTTCAGTACACACTTGCTTCCCTGATAGTGTTCAGAATCAGGATCCAGTCCAGTTGAAGATAATGAAATCATACAAAGACAGTAAATGAACAAAAAAGTGCTCTATTTGCATCGTGAGCTGCACACGCATCTTTTTGAAACACTCTGATTCCCATAATTCCCATTTGTTTTCATTTAGGCTCAAACGAGATTTCCATTAATGTTAATAGACTCCATTTTTTTCTTAAATGTAGGTGACTATAGAAAGGATGAACTTCTGGAGAGCGCACGGTAATGATCATTTAAGCTCAAAATTGTTCAGGAGACCTGATGAGAGATGAATATGGCTGAGCGATATTACTGTCGTGACTCGCATTGACTTGGTACTCAATGATTTTATCCAGAAGTGGAAATGAAGAAAAACTGATGAGCCTCCTCACACCATTAAATGTGAACTGTCACGCTAGTGATGGAAGGAAGGTGAGTTATTAAATATTATCTCCATATCTGTCTGACAGTGTGACTGTTAATGTATAACCATATTCAAATGTTCTCAAGTTGTTGAGCCGCTCACACATCGAGAGACACACAATGTAGCCAGGCTTTTCATGTGCAATCGTTCCAGGTCTGAATAGTTTGCATATGTGTTTGTGAATGGATTGTTTGTTGGTTTCAGTCAACGCTTCTGCATCTGGCCGCCGGTTATAATCGTGTGAAGACAGTGCAGCTGTTGTTGCAGCATGGAGCCGACGTGCACGCTAAAGACAAAGGGTACGATGTGTGTCTCCTCCAGGGTGACTCCAAGTGCTGTTCAAGTTGAGCTCTATTCTTTCACTTAGCACAGAAATGCAGTTTGTAATAAAATCCAAAGCACTCACAATGGAAGTCTACAGGTCAAGATGCTCTGTAGGTCTAACTCAAGTCTTTTTTGAATATTTGTGTGTGTATCGTGCAATGTTGCGTCTTAACAGCCATACTACAGATGCATCAGTACCATAATGCTTTATGCGGCTGATAAGATTACAATTTTAATATTAAAATTAACATTTTTGCAGAATTGGTGGATATTGGATTAAAGAGAAATCAATTTGTGATTAAAATGATAATTCTTTTGAGTAATCATTTTCAGATTTTTTATCTGATTAAATGATTAATGGAATAAATATACAGAAGATTATCAAAATAATCATTGTCAGTGGTACCCATAAAGTTGCAGCCCATTTGTATTTTTCATGCAGTACATTATAATGTTGTTGCTTGTAGCGTTTAATATGATTCATTTTTAGTTTTTAGTGTTTAATAATTTATTTATTTAAACGTAATAATAATATTAATAATACTGGCTGTGTTTGCCAGTATTTCACCCGAAAATGGAAATTTGCTGAAAATGTGCTCACCCTCAGGCCAGCCAAGAGATACATGAATTTGTTTCTTCATCAGAACAGATTTGGAGAAGTGTAGCATTCCATCACCTGTTCACCAGTGGATCCTCTGCAGTGAATGGGTGCCGTCAGAATTAGCTGATAAATACATCACCATAATCCACAAGCAATCTACACAAGTCCAGTCTAACAATTAACATCTTGTGAAGTGAACTTTTTTTTTTTTTTGTAAGAAACAAATACAACATTAAAATATTTAAAACTTCATGTGTACAGTATTTTATCCTGAAACTCACATTTTTTGTTCTATACAAACACAGCTTTTCACTTTACAAGATGTTGACTGATGGACTGGAGTTGTGTGGATTATTGTGATGTTTTTATCAGCTGTTTGGACTCATTCTGACGGCACCCATTCACTGCAGAGGATCCACTGGTGAGCAAGTGATGGAATGCTAAATTTCTCCAAATCTGTTTCAATGAAGAAACAAACACATCTACATCTTTAATCGCCTGTGTGGGAGTACATTTTTAGAAAATTGTCATTTTTGGGGAACTATTCCTTTAATATCAGTGCATAAAAAATAAACCTGAAAAATTGTACAGATGAGATTAGTATTTCATTTGATTTTAGTAGTAACATACATCCCCTTGACTCAGAGTTATTTACTTATCTTTGAACCCAAACATTCATATAAAGGCAGTGTAGACAAAAGTCCCAAATCTTTCTTGATTATTGTACTCGCTGTGTATTAAATTTGGTCTTGTGTGAACAGTGATCTCGTGCCTCTTCATAACGCCTGTTCATACGGTCACTATGAGGTAGCTGAGTTGCTTGTAAAGGTAGGTCCATTTTATGTTATTCACACTTTTCTTTCTTGTCTGGTGTCATGTTCTGAATTTGTGAAAACTCCACTCCATCTGTTCATTTTTACACAGCATGGTGCTTGTGTCAACGCTACGGACCTGTGGCAGTTCACACCTCTGCACGAAGCAGCCTCAAAAAACAGAGCGGAGGTCTGTTCGCTCCTGCTCAGCTGCGGCGCAGACCCCACCTTCCTCAACTGCCACAACAAGAGCGCCATCGATCTGGCCCCGAGCGTCCTGCTGAAGGAGCGCCTGGCGTGTAAGTGTGTGACTGCCACAAAGACCAGCTCAGTTTGTTCAGTTCCTCATTGACTGACTGGGTGCCGCTCTTTGTTGCAGATGAGTTCAGAGGTCATTCTTTGCTGCAGGCGGCACGTGAGGCGGACATGGCCCGCTTTAAAAAACACCTCTCCCTTGAGACCATCAACTTCAAACACCCCCTAACCCAAGAAACGGCTCTAGTAAGGGCTTTTCAATTAAAAATATAATTATTTAATAGATATGCTACATATGATGAATAAGTATTAGAAGTCACTTATGCTCACTAAGTTTGCATTTATTTGATCAAAATGTTGTAAAACTGTAATATTGTGAAATATTATTACAATTTAAAATAAGCGTTTTCTGTTTCTAAATTTTCAGCATCATTACTCCAGTCTTCAGTGTCACATGATCCTTCAGAAATCATTCTAATGAGCTGATTTGCTGCTCAAGAAACATTTCTGGTTATTAATATTAATGCTGAAAACAGTTGTGCTGCCTAATATTTTTAAGAAACAGTGATACCTTTTAAAATGCAGCATTTGTTTAAAATTAATTTTAATTATTATTATTATTAGTGTTTACTCTCAGTTTTGATCAGCTTAATGGTTTTCTTCTGAATAAAAGTATTAATTAAAAAAAAAGAAAAAGATTACACTAACCCTAATTTTTTGACTGGTAAATTTTTTCTGGAAATTCATGAAAAATATTTTCATATTTATATCATTATATTTGAAGCATTAGTTACCAAACCTTTTTCGAAGGGACTATTATATTAATCATAATTTTCAATGAACACCATTACAAAAACAAGCTTAATAAATGCAACATGCAAACATTGAAATAATGACATTAACAACGATGGCCAGACTTTAAATGAGCAAAATAAAAAAATTTGTTGGTTTACTACAAAAAAACATGCTATCTACTAACATGTATTACAAAAAAAAAAAGTTTTAAAATGATAAATCTCATTTCATTTTTAAGTAAAGAGATAGGAGTCAAAATGATGAATAATAATTAAAATTATTTTAGCTTTTTTGTTAATAATTCTAGATACCTTGTTATCCAAATTATTCTGATTTTTAAAATGTACATTAGCCTATTTTTCATCAATAGTTTAACATTTACAACTGTGCATTTGCATAGTTTTGAACCAAAAGGCTAAATGAAATTGTAAATCCACCTTTCACTGCCTTCCACCCATTTCACACAAAACAAAACCAACAATGAATGTTGCACTGCTTAATGATTGACAGTATTATGTATACATGTGTTCCTGTAGCTCAAGTGGTAGAGCATTGCGTTAGCAAGCGCAAAGTTGGGGGTTTGAATCCCAGGGAACACGTTAGGAGAAAATTGTTAGCCTGAATGCAATGTAAGTTGCTTTGAATAAAAGCGTCTGCTAAATGCATAAATTTACATCAAATATGGTTTTAATTATAATTCAGAATATTAAATGTAGTACTGACCGTCTGAACTTTCATCTGGGTTTATTTTCAAACTGTAACAGTTTCAGTTTCAGACTCCTTTAACGGCTCAGATCATTAAAAAAATCATATTTCCAGCTCTAAAATCCTATTTGATGAGCCACATTTCTAGGTGTAATTATTATAATTTTTTATATACCTGCACACCTGTGAATACTACAACTGAACACAGAGCATTCAAAGAACATTTTCTGGTAATGGTTTTATAGGATTTGAATAGGAAGGGAATAAAAGAGACTCCTGTGATTGTCTTTGACAGCATTGTGTCTCCACGTCGCCCTATCCCAAGAGGAAACAGATCTGTGAAATGCTGCTCAGGAAGGGCGCCAATGTCAATGAGAAGAATAAAGAGTGAGTCAGTCAGTAACGATGTTCAGAGGATCTATATAACACGGGATCGTGTGCAGTAATGACTTCTGGATCTCTGTCTTTCACACAGCTTCCTCACACCTCTGCATCTTGCTGCTGAGAAGTCCCACAATGACATCATCGAGGTGCTGGTGAAACACGAAGCGAAGGTAAATTAGTTTTTCGCAGCTGCAGTAAAACATACTGAATTATACATAGCTATCATTTTTGTAATACGTGTTCCATTAGTACATGATCCAGTGACTTGCAAAGTCCTGTCCTTTATGTTTTGTCTTGTTGAATATCCACCCTGGTAAAAAAAAAGTGATGTTTAAAATACATTTATTACATACTAAGTATAGTTAAAATCTATTAACGTATTTACTGGTATATCACTTTAGACTTACTAATATAAAAATTATAATTAAACTTCGTTTGGAATACTATTTGTGCACAACACTCCTTTCTTAATATGTAGCCTAAAATGTTTTAAGGTGCTCCTATTATCGATTTTTTTCATAAAAATGAGACCAATCGGACCAATCACAGCGGAGTAGCGTCACGCAATGGAGGGGTTCGGAAACATGAATCGTTGAGCAAATTGTTTGGGAGTTGTTGAGCAAGTAAAGTACAAATAAATGCATTTTATAAGACAATGAAAGTGTTTTTTTTTTTCTTTTTTTTACCTTTCATGCATGTCAGCATGTTGTTGGGGACTTCCAAAATCAAAATATGAACCTTTCATAACCCATAATAGGGGCACGTTAACATCACTATTGATGAGGATATGTGTGATCTTTGAATAATATTGTTTTTTAAATGCATGAAATTTTAAGTGTACTTCAGAATGCTTGCAATAGTTGCACTTTAGCACAATCAAATATAACTTTAGTAGGACTTCAGCACTACTTCCAAACAAATAAAGTGCGTTAAGTACAAAATAAGTTGTTCCAATTTAGCAGACTTTTAAGTATATTGGTTTAGTATACCAAAAGTACAATTGCAGGGTATTTTTATTAAATGCATTAATATGTAAATGTTTTTCGAATTTAAATATATTTGTATTATGTGCATAATGTGTTTCAAATACATTTTAGTATATTTGTTTTTCACTAGAACGAAACGGAAACACAATTTTTTTTGCAATTTTAACAGTAAAGAACTGTAAAAATGCTAGAGTAAAAAACTGTAAAGTAATAAATCATGTAAAGTTACAGTAAAATACTGCTAAATGTAGCCTACAGTTCTTGGAAGTGAAAAAATATCGTAAACTGACATTTCCAGAATTTACACATTTGATATTTTTTCCATTTAAAAAGCTATATTTCTCAGTTCTTATCAGTTATGTACAATCTTATATTGATAAATAAATGTTTTTCATGAATGTTTATTGCAAGTGGCTTTCTCAATTCAATTTTATTTGTATAGCGCGTTTTTACGATATAATTCGTTGCAAAGCAACTTTACAGAAAATGAATGTTTCTATAATATTTAGTAGTAGCTTATCAGTGGTGACTCGGTTTATGTACATATGGCAAAATGTACGGTAAAATCGATTTTAAAGATGTAATGAAACGGACGACGAACACTTTTAACAGCAATTATTATGATGCAATCAAAGTAGTAGTAATATTACTACCTGTGTAAAAATCACAGTAGTTTTTATGGTGGTTCTCAGCATAAAGGTACAAAACTGATTTTAGTACTTCAGTTGGTTGGTGTATTAACATTATATCGGTTAATAAAATATGCACTGTTTTACTGAAAATGCAAGTTAAATATGTCTAACTTTAAAATGTTGCTGCCGTATTTTTTACTGTAAAGTTCTGGCAACCACAGCTGCCAATTTGTACTGTGAATATTAGCAGATTTATCCTGTCAGCGCGGTGTTGTTTTGTGCAGGTGGATGCGGTAGATCACCTGGGTCAGACGGCGCTGCACCGCGCGGCTCACCTCGGCCATCTGCAGACCTGTCGATTGCTCCTGAGCGCAGGATGTGACCCGCTCATCACCTCCCTACAGGGTTTCTCCCCCTCCCAGCTCGCCAATGAAAGCATTCAGGAGATACTGCAAGGTGACGTTCACTTCAGATTCACAATTTCCTCACCCTCAAGTCCTTCAAAACCTTTGTGAAGAAAAAAAAAAATCCCCAAATTTAAGACCTCCTAAAATAATATTGTACCATTAAAACATGTAAGACTTTTTATGATCTTGAATTCCATACAACTGATTTTTTTTTTTTGATCTGCAGAAGCTTTGATTTCAAAATGTTTCTAAATTCATTTTACAGTTCGCCCATCTATTTCTAGTCAAGAATGTGAGTGAAACACTGTGAAGTGCCAAAGTGTCATGCATGCAATTATAGAAAATATTTTTTGATTCCTAGAGGGAGCATGCACAGGCAACTCCGATACAGACAGGCAGCTGTTAGAAGCCTCCAAATCAGGAGATCTGGAAGTCGTAAAGGTAGAGACTAAAAACATTTTTTTCTCCCATGTAGTTGATTCCTGTGTAACAGCTGACAGTGTTCTTCAACCTTCCATGTAGAAGCTCTGTACTCTTCAGAACGTGAACTGTAGAGACGCTGAGGGAAGGCAGTCCACACCTCTGCACTTCGCTGCCGGATACAACCGTGTGGCTGTGGTGGAGTATCTGCTGCAGCACGGAGCTGATGTGCACGCTAAGGACAAGGGGTGAGATGTCACAAGACTAGAGATGTAGAGGCAAAAAGAAAGAGAATTTGTGCACCTCTGCAAAGCCGACTGAATGAGATAAGCGTTTACCCCAAAACAATGCAAAAACAATAAATAGAAAGTCCTGTATGGAGACCCAAACCTGCAAAAATTACAAACACATGAAAGAATGTTATAATAGGAACATAAATAATGGAATATATATATTGATAAAACAAATGCAATACATTTTCAATTAAATTTAGTATGGCTTTCTTTCTTCCTTTTTTGTATTTATTGTTAACTTTCTTTTTTCTTTATTTTATCAAGTCAATTAATCTTAAATTTATTCATTAATTTGTTCATTTCTAATTTCTGCAGGTTTGGGCCTCCATACAATGGTGCTACATTTAAATAATAAAAAAGTACAACATACATAAAGAGACATTACATTTATTGAAATAGGCATGTAAGTGTTCTCTTATCCAGTGAAATTTAAAGAATATTAAATTTTTTTGAATATATATATATATTTTTTTAAATTAAACGGTTAATATAGAGTTAATAAAAAAATACACAGTCAAATTAAGTATTAATATAATCTGTGAAATTTTAATTTTTAATTTTTTTTATTGTAAAACATAAAATATGTTCCAAAAATAGCATTGCCTTGAATTCTTAAACAAACAATGGTGCAACAAATGCCAAAAAGTTGCACGGTATCATATTGGTTTTAAGTAAGACAGTTTTGTGTGACAGTGGTCTGGTTCCCTTGCACAATGCCTGTTCTTATGGGCATTATGAGGTGGCTGAGCTCCTCGTCCTTCACGGGGCTCTGGTTAACGTGGCCGACCTGTGGAAGTTCACCCCCCTGCATGAGGCGGCCGCCAAGGGCAAATATGAGATCTGCAAACTGCTGCTTCAGGTATCCGACAACTCTGATTGAAATCCACTGTTCATTTTTTTAATTAAATCATTTGAATCATTTACATTATCGATGAGAGTGAATTTTGTTTAGTGGCATGTTCACTATAACGTATAACTATAAGTACCTCTTTCATGCAGCATGGGGCTGACCCGACCAAGAAGAACCGTGATGGGAACACCCCTCTGGACTTGGTGAAGGACGGCGACACAGACGTTCAGGATCTGCTCAGGGGTGACGCAGCACTGCTGGACGCCGCCAAGAAAGGCTGCTTGTCTCGCGTTAAAAAGCTCTGCACTCCAGACAACGTGAACTGTCGAGACACGCAGGGGCGGCACTCCACACCTCTGCACCTGGCAGGTGGGTGTGGGTCAGAGTATGATGCGGTCATTTTCCACTGCATACAATACACAGTGAAAAAACTGAATCTGAAGACCTTTTTAAATACTCCAGCTTAGTTAGGGTTGCACGATTATGACAAAAATCATAATTGTCAATTGTTTTCTTGAAATTGTAATTGCGATTTTTAAATACGATTATCACAATTTACATTTAATGATGTTTATACCATTGTATGATGCAACTGCGTGCTGTGTTTTTATATGAAAATAGACCAGCTGAAAACACTCTAACAAAAAAACCTTTAGTGCTTTTCTATGGTATGAAGCCTCTAATGTCAACTATACATCGGATTGTTTTCTTCTTTAAATTATAAAAAAAGTACAGATACAAATGGCATTATAATGTCATACTAAAACAATGGAAAAACCCTCACAATAGCAAGCAAAAAGAAAAAAAAACTAATTGCTGCTGCTTTGAATGATTATGTAATTGCGGCATCCATAATTGTAATCAGGATTAAAATTGGATTAATTGTGCAGCCCTAAGCTTAGTAACATTTACATTACATTTATGCATTTAGCAGACGCTTTTATCCAGAGCGACTTACAGTGCATTCAGGCTATATATTTGTGTGTATATAACACCTGATAAATGTTGTATTTTGGTTCGTTTTTACAGAAAATAGTCAAATGCTTACACAATAAAACTCTTCATTGTTTAGTTTCATTTTAATTAAGTAGCATTTTTCATACATTTTGCATAGAACTCTAAAGGGAAGACAATCAGGAAGCTGGAAATGCATTTGAAAATGTGTAAAGATATTCAGTAAATTAAGTAACTTCAGCATGATTTACAGTTTGTGAAAATGTACATATATTTCAATTGAATTGATATTTTGAAAACCTCTTGTCTAATGGACATTAATACAACCTCTTATGGCTGCACAGTTAATCAAATAATTATGAATGTCACAATTACGTAATCGTTCAAAGCCGCAATTAATTGCTCTCCGCTTATGTTATTCTGCATGCTTAAGATATGTTTTATATTCCATTGTTTTAGTTTTAGAATAACATTATAATAGCATTTTTATAATTTAAAGAAGAAATCAATCCGATGTATAGTTGACATTAGAGGCTTCATACCATAGAAAAGCACTAATGGTTTTTCAGTTAGTGTTTTCAGCTGGTTTATTTTCATATAAAAATATGGCATGCAGTTACATCAAACAATGGTATAAGCATCATTCAATGTAAATTGTGATAACCATAATTAATAATCGCAATTATAATTTCAAGGGAACAATGGACAATTATGATACAACCTCCATTTTTTCTATGTATATTTAACATTTCTGTGCAAAGCTCTAAAAAGAAATCATATATTTTTCTTCTAATCAAGTTTAATATGAATGAATTGAAAAAAATAGTCCTATTCTAAGGGCACAAGTATTCAAGTAAATAGTTAAATATGAAATATTTCATTTCATTTCATTTTTGTGTGTTTTATGTGTTTTATGTCTATGATTAGCTGGCTATAATAATCTGGAGGTGGCTGAATATCTGCTGCAACACGGGGCAGAGGTGAACTCTCAGGATAAAGGTGGTCTCATTCCCCTCCATAATGCTGCATCTTATGGGGTGAGTGAAGCTCCTGTACATGTCCTTTAACATGCTTGATAAAAGATATATATATACATGAGCAAGAAAACATGCATCTCTTACTCAAAAAACCTTGATAAAATGGGTTGTTTTGTAAAACAGTTTGTTTTAAAGTAATCTTTATTTTTGGTTTGGTTTGTTTTGGTTTAAAGTCATGACCAAGTCATGTCAAATTTAATGCAAATAATGGTTTATATTGGTTTGAGTTGAATTTTTATTGTCACTTTTCTTTAAAAAAAAAAACTGCATTTTATACAGCAGTTATTTCTGTAGTTTAAAATTGTATATTACCTCTCTCTCACACACACACACACACACACACGGAGTAATTGACAAAGTGATGGTAATGTGGCCACTACACAAAGCAAGTTACACATCTGGTGTGCATTATTGTTAAATTATTCCACCTTTGCCGTACTTCCCTCAACTCAAGACATCGTTCAACCATGAAAATTGTTTGCCATTTTTATCCCAGTGTTTGTCATATATTTGTTTCTTTGTGGGTTTGGATTATTTTGCTGTTGTAGGGTGTAAAGACTTCTGAATTAACAGAAATATTTTGGAGAAAACAAAAGAGACCTGGAAATAATTTTACATCTTGTGAAATGTCAAACAGTCCTAATCAATCATTTAACAGCCCTGTGATAAAATGTTGTGTAATCCTTGCATTTATTACGGGTTTATATTATATTGTTTTACTGCTGTCAAAATAAGCGTTAACGCAGGCGATTCATTTTTTTCAGTTTAAAGAATAAAAAAAAATGTTCACAGGGTTTTAATCCATACATTGAACCTAAACAAATGCTGCCCAACACCAAAACTGACAAAAAAGCACCATCAAATCCACTAAATAAGTGTTATTACACTGTTATTACAAGTTATACACTGATTCATCCTCTGGCAGCAACACACAGTGAGATTCACGCACTGACATTCTCCAGAAAGTGAAAGAGACTCCATCCCAAGAACACGTCGCTCCATGTGTTTGATTGCAGCATGTGGATGTGGCCGCTTTGCTCATCAAGTTCAACGCATGCGTCAATGCCACAGATAAGTGGGCGTTCACTCCTTTGCACGAGGCGGCGCAGAAAGGCAGGACCCAGTTGTGTGCGCTGCTTCTAGCTCACGGGGCCGACCCCACGCTCCACAACCAGGAGGGTCAGTCACCGCTGGACCTTGTGACGGTATTCACTCTGTGTGTGTGTGTGTGTGTGTGCGCTTACTGGACAGGTCACCTCGGCGGAAGAAGAGCGTTCTCCTTCTTGCCTTCCACTTATCTGTCGTTCCTTTTATTTTCTGCAACTCTAAAGCAGATCCAAACCTCTGTTAATCATAGCAGAGAGAGTTATCTCTTACTGTGTCATGTCATAAATCTGTCTTGTTTTATTTGGTTGCTGCTCTTCTTTTCATTTGTTCAGTGCTTGAGGAGGCCTTCTGATCATTCCATGCACTGTTGCCTGAAAATACTGCACACTTGCACAAACAGTGGAAAAATAGACCTGTTTGATCCCTGTAGAAAGATAACGGGATAGATCAACCAAAAGTGAAAGTCATCATTTATGCACCTTATGGGAATCCAAAGCTTTCTTCTGTAGAACATAAATGCAGTCGAGAAGCCTGAACATTTTACATGCTTTGCTTTTTCAACATTATATTAAAAGATTTACACTTAACAAATAAAAAATTCCCAAAATAAAAAATAATAATAAAATGCTAAGAATTAAAAGCCATTTATCAGTGATACAGATGTCCATGAGTCATAAATTCAGCCCGACATCATTTATTTACTTGCTAACTTCAAATATATCAAATTAATTCAAAGAAAAATATTTCTCCCAACTAAAACTGTTGACTACATTTTGTGCTCAATTGGCACTTTACTATCATATTAAAGGGTAAAATTAACAACAGAGCCCAAACTATTAAAATTGGAGATACAGGGTTGTATACAGAAATTTGCATGCACATTAGGTAATTTTCATTAAGACATAATTTAATTAGTAAATGGGATCATTTTTGTGATATTTAAAAAAAAAAAGAATTCACGTGTGACATGTTACAAGTTAAATTAAAATATAACGAATATCTAAAATGTGCTAATTGTGTAATGCATCTTCCAAGGGCTTGTGATGATGGATTGATTTAGTGCTTTAGAAATTGTTATAATTTATATTAAATTAAATATGAACTATCTATCTAAATGTGAAATATCCCTGCATGCATGGATGCATGCCAATAGCTAGCTTGTTTGAAATATGTTGTCACTGGTTTGGTGTACGAATGTTTTCTGATTTGCATTGTTGTTCCTGAACTCATGCTCTTATTTGCTTGAGATGTGACTGACACTGACATACATTGAGACTTTCTGACGTTGCTCTGCCTGTGTCTTCAGGCGGATGATGTCCGAGCTCTCCTCACAGCAGCCATGCCCCCCTCAGCGCTGCCGGTGTGCTATAAAGCCCAGGTTATCAGTGTCTCTGCATCTGCGGCGGTGGTCCCGTCAACTCTCAAACCCAGTCCACCACCGCTCTCTTCAGACTCCAGTATGAACGGCCAGTCCGGGACCTTTCCTGAGCTAAACTCTCTACTATCACCTTCTGGAGCTGAAGGAGCCGTAGGCACAGAGATGAAAGAGGAGGGTGGGTTTGTTCAAGATTAGTGTAGCTTAGCTTGTAGCGTGACTGCTGAAAGTTTTCTTTAACCTGATGCTTTTTTCAGGTCTAGCTGTAGAGTTGAGTATCAGCCAGTTCCTTCACAACCTGGGATTGGAGCATTTGCTGGAGATCTTTGACAGAGAACAGGTACTTGTCTTCGGCTTCACTGCTTATTACAGTTGAGATCAGCTTGTTTTGAGTCCGAGTTATGTTGAATCTGAGACAGACTTCACAACACAATATAAAGACTACGGCCCTATGAAATCCGTTTTATGTTTTTCCAAATTCCATTTTTTCTGGTTTAATTTTGTATCAAATCAAATTTGTAAAAAAACATGTCTACTTAGCATACACAATTTAACATCAGTTTATTAAAAGTTAAAAAAAAAAAAATTATGGCCCTTTAAAATACTTTTTTTTTTTCTTAGTAATTTCAGAATTCTATTTTATTGGTTTAATTGAAATTTTATAAACAAAAGTATCTCTAATTAATTTATTTTATAAAGATAAGCTATTATTATCTTATTTCGTTTTGTGTAATTAATTTTTTTCTGGTAAATAAACTGTGGTAAATATTCCTTAAAAAATAATGTTTAAATAATAATTGTATTTGTTGTAGGAGTACTATCATCACATTAGTAATGTGAAGTATTTATTTTAATGGGCTGCTGTAAAGACCTATTTTTTTTTTTTTTTTTTTTAGAATAAATGGTAAAATGTTAAATTTTGTTATAGACCAAGGCTCGAGACACTTTTTTTAAAATCCTAAAACCAGATTTGGAAAAGCTGCTTTGGAAAGTTTTATCTCACAAAGCTGAAAGCGACTCATAGTTTAGTAATAAAAGTACAGTAAAGATACTGTTCAAAAAGTAGCTAACATAAAAATAGTTTAAGAGGGGTTGTGTACACACACTTCGAACTCATAACTGTGTTCAAAAACAATGTAAAAGTGAATTTTGCTTAACAGGTCCCACAAAAAACCTAATAAACCTGCTGCCATCTGTCATTTAATGACAATCATAGACAAAAAAGTTGAGAAATTCACTCACCGTTTTTGACTGAATGACTTTAGTAGGATTAATAAAATATGTAATTCACACAGTGAAGAGTAGGATGCACCATTTTATTTTTACATGTCTATTCAACAATACTACAAACCTTTAGATGTCTTTTTAAATGTTTTCATTTTATTTATTTTATCATGCCATTTTTTGTTTTGTCTGCTCTGAGACATGATATATTCATCCATCAAGAAGTTGATACCATTTTTACATTTTATTTTATTTCTTTGTGCACTGAAAGGCAATTTATCATATATTGTGTCAAATTTATGCCGAATTTACCTCCAGGACGGTGTTTGGTAGGCTGACTGAAATATTGAGATGTGCTAGAGGAAAACATACAATTAACAGATTAGTCACAAGCCTAGAGATGTGATATTAATAGAGTCTGTGTCAATAGATAACTCTGGACGTCCTGGTGGAAATGGGCCACAAAGAGCTGAAGGAAATTGGCATCAGCGCTTACGGTCACAGACACAAGATCATCAAAGGAGCTGAAAGACTTATTAGTGGACCTCAGAGTAAGAGCTGCTTCTCCTTTCATCCATTTGAGAGAATCCTTAATTAGAGACCGGGTTTAGAGCACTTTGATCTGGTTTCCTCTAAGACCTCTGCTTAATGTTGGATGTTTTACTCAGTACAAGCTGCTTTTATTAAGGGGGTCATATTTTTTTATACATAGTTTATTTATTTATCTGGAGGTCTGCTTAGCTTGTAAGCCTGTTTCTGCCATAGAAAAGGTAATTACAACTTTCTCTCACAATTCTGCCTTTTTTTCTCAGAACTGCTATTGCGTGAAGTAAAGTCAAAATTGTGAGATATAAATTCATGTTTCCGACTTTTTCACCAAATTACGTGATACAAATGTGAGTTATAAAGTAAGTATTGCAATCTTGCAATTTGGAGTTATAAAGTCCAATTCTGAGGAAAAAAGACAGAGTTCTGACTTTCAGAAGGCAAAATGGCAAACGTTCTCGCAATTCTGACTTTTAAACATGCAATTGCGAGTTTCTGAGAAGAAAAAAAAGTCAGAATTTTTGGTTCAAATCACAATTTTGACTCTCAGTTCCGACATTTACTCACAATTGTGAGTTTATACTGTATCACGCAATTCTGAGAAGAAAAAGTGGGTGTTACAAGATGTAAACTTGCAAATGCGAGAAAAGATGTCAGAATTGTGAGGGGGAAAAAATATGTTTTTTTTTCTCATTCATTGGTGGAAATTGACTTCTGTGACTTATGTAAATAATGCAACAAAAAAAAAAAAAAAGGTCTTAACAACAAAATTAATTTATTTACATTTTCCCCCCTCTCTAAGCATTCAAATTAAATGTGATAGGGTTTTTTTATGCTGCACATCTCTAACTCTGCATTCATTTTTCAGCTAATATTAATGTATATGACTCAATTCCAGTTAGTTCAATTAATTAATGGGCATAATATGTGAATGAAAAATGAATATTGAATATTGACCACTCTCTAATACGAAATAATTGTACAAAAACTTTTTAAAGGTTTAAACCCTTACTTGACCCTGAACACAACCAACAGTGGAACAATACTGATAGACCTCCCTCCAGACGACAAGGAGTTCCAGTCGGTTGAGGAGGAGGTAGACAAGCTTTCATTTTTCACAATTTTCTCCTTGTGCATCATCTGTCTGAGCCCCTAGAGATTTTGTTTAAAATAATCACAGTCATGTTGTCTAGAAGGGTTCCAGGAGAATCTAGTACTGGATGTACATGTTCAAGTATCTTATGAAGCCACACAGACGTACTGTGTTTACTAGGGTTCTCTTGGGTCTCTGAACAGATGCAGAGTACGATAAGGGAGCACAGGGATGGCGGTCATGCGGGTGGGCTTTTCAACAGATACAACATTGTGAAGGTAAAACATCTGAATGCCTCACTTCATATTAATTTTTTTCTATTTTCCTATGAAGCTATTTTTACAGTTTAGTAGCTGTGTTTCCATACTGTTCTCCTGCCACTGCAGGTCTCTTTTCATATTGCATTACTAAAATTCATTTTTCCTGTAGCTCAAAGTACAGCATGTCACTAGCAACGCCGTGGTCACGGGTTCCATTGTCAAAAACGAATGAAAAATGTGTCAGTTCAATGCAATGCAACTCCTTTTGGATAAAAGCTGCTAAATGCATATAAATAAATGTATCATTTTTTAGGTGAATTAGATTTTTTTTAGTTGATTTCAGTTCCTGTAGTAATTCTGTAATAGTAACAAGAGTAGACAAGAAGAATCAAGACAGAAGGGAACACATGGGGACCTCTAGAGGCACGGAGACAAACTACAGGAGGTCAAACGCTGACAAAAATAAATTCAATTGAGTTTGAGTGCTTGGATTCTTTGATTTAACCACCTGATATAACAGCTGGAATAAATCCTAGAGGAAACACTGCCTTTATATCCAAAAGAAACGACTTGGTTCCACTTCCACACCCAAAACTGGTGTACTTTGAAGATGCGCATCTTTAGAGAGTTTAGAGGAACTCAACACACACACAGGTGAAATTCTACAGACAAAAAAAAAAGGGTCAATCGTATGTTGTCAATATAGTAGCGATGCATGATGCATTGTTCACAAAGAAATAACTTTCAATCAGAGCAGCTTTCTTTGGCTCGATGCGGTAAATCAGTGAAAAACATGGTTCTGCTTGTGAAAATGCATTGAATAACAGTAAACATATCCATATATTCAGACCATATCTGAAAACATGCACAAGAAAATCATAGTAACTTTTCATAATTTATTTTATTATTAATTAATGCATTGGATATCTAGCAATGACTAACAATGAACATTACTTTTACAGCCTTGATCTAAATTCATGCAAATTTTACTACATATACAAATGTTATAAATTAGCATTAATTAATGATAATTTAAAAAGTGACATTTTTCCTTTTTGGTCAGATCCAGAAGGTGTGCAACAAGAAGCTGTGGGAGAGATACACCCATCGCAGAAAGGAAGTTTCTGAGGAAAACCACAACCATTCCAATGAACGCATGCTCTTCCACGGTGTGTGAACCAAGGCCTGCTTTCAAACCACTCATTCATTCACTGCTATTCTGATTAGGACTGCAAAAACGAATAGATAAAATCAGTTATATATTATTTGACAACGAATTTCCCACTTTGCACAGAAAACATCACACAGTCATGTCACTCTATAGTAATAAATAAATGTGGACAAAATGCATCTGCACAGGATGCAGAGCGAGCTGCTCCGGGAAAAGTGCACAACCCAAGATTATCCTAAACATGAGAATTTGTCATATTAAGCCATTCACACAAGCATACGGTTTAACACTGCATGCCTTGTTTTTGTGCATTGACAGATTTTGTTTAATGGTGCATTTTTTAAATTCTACAGTTGTATCTTTATATATAACTTATTTAGCATAAAAGATGATCCTGACAGCAAGCGAGTCTCTGCTAGACTTCACTGCAATAGACAGAGCGCAAGAGAATATACAGTACATCCTGTTGTTATACATTAATTATACGTGTTAGAAATAATTATATTTCTTTATTATGATTGTTTATCTGGTATTCTTTTAATCTGGTAATGAATGTTTTGGAAATGTAAACTGATATTTCCTACTGACACACTACAGCATAAGATGGAAACCATTTTTTAGCTGCTGAAAATACTGGTGTTCATATGATTTTGGCCACCACTGTACATTCACTATTTGTTTTCATCGCCGTCAAACTACACATTGTTTGGGCAGGATGTGGAATAAAAAAGATGCTTTGATTCTGCTTCCCCAGGGTCACCGTTCGTAAACGCCATCATTCACAAGGGCTTCGACGAGAGGCATGCGTACATTGGGGGAATGTTCGGGGCTGGGATCTACTTCGCGGAAAACTCTTCCAAAAGCAACCAGTATGTTTATGGAATAGGAGGAGGAACGGGGTGCCCTCTTCACAAGGACAGGTCCTGCTACATGTGTCAGAGGTGAGATGAGATCCTCTCATTTAAGTGGCTTCCCAGCACAATGTGTTTTGTCAGCAGAGTGTTACTTCATGGTGTTATTTTCCAAAACCTTGAAGAGAAATTGATTTCCGGTTTCCTTTCTAATGTTCGCTCTTTCGACTCCTCCCAGGCATCTTCTGTTCTGTCGTGTGACTTTGGGGAAGTCTTTCCTGCAGTTCAGCGCGATGAAGATGGCCCACTCTCCTCCAGGACATCACTCAGTCACTGGCCGGCCCAGTGTCAACGGTCTGGCTCTGGCGGAGTACGTCATCTACAGAGGAGAGCAGGTGCTGCAGACACAGGCGGCTGATTCTTCTGTTCATAGCCAACATGCATTCGCAAACCCAGTTTAATTCTGAGATCAAGTGTGACCCTGGAGCGCAAAAGCAGTCTTAAGTCACTGGGGTGTATTTGTAGCAGTAGTCAAAAATACATTGTATGGGTCAAAATGATAGATTTTTCTTTTATGCCAGAAATCATTAGGATATTAAGTAAAGATCATGTTCCATGAAGAGATTTTGTAAATTTACTACCGTAAATATATCGAAACTTAATTTGATTAGTAATACGCATTGCTAAGTATTCATTTAGACAACTTCAAAGGTGATTTTCTCTGATTTTCTCAGATTGCTGATTTTCAAATAGTTGTATAACGGATAAATATTGTCCTAACAAACCATACGTCAATGGAAAGATTATTTATTCAGCTTTCAGATGATGTATAAATCTCAATTTTGAAAATTTACACAAGACTGGTTTTGTGGTTCAGGGTCACATATATGTGTAGGCCAGATTATTTTGCAGTTTTCTGAATTGTGAAAGTGAGTGTTTCTTTCCTGAATTGTTATAGTCAACTCTAATTAAAACCATAAAAAAATATTAAATGAAAACGGGAGCTATTGAGTCAACTGTGTGTGTGTGTGTGTGTGCGTGTGTGTGTGTGTGTGTGTGTGTGGGTGTTGTATACATGTCTCATTTTCATTTAGTTTAAATTGATGTAGTAATTTAACTACAATTGAAATCAAATAAAAAAAACTATAGATTTATTTATTTTAAAAAAAGTTAATATAATTTAAATAAACACATAACTACTAAAGCTTAAACTAAAGTTAAAATTAAAACAAACTTTTAAAGACGACTATAATAGCATCTCAGTGATACCGAAAAAACTTGTTGCAAATGTTTATACAAAAATATATTTTGTTCATTTGGAGATAATTTTTTTAAGAAGATACTCACCAAGGATACATTTTTTTTTTTTTTTAAGTGAAAGAAATGTTACTGTCTAATATTATAAAAAAATAAAAAAGAGCTGTTTTGAATACATATTAAAATGTTTTTTTTTTCATGTGATATCATAATATGCTGATTTGCTTTGCAAGAAACAGTTATGGTGCTTCACATTTTTTAAGAAAATTTGGTACATTGTTTTTCAGAATTCATTGATGAGTAGAAAGTAGAGCATTCTTGCTGAATAAAAGAATTAATTTCATAAGAATTAAAAAAAAAAAAAACATATTGTTGAGGGAAACTAACACTGCTTTTGTCATTTTTCCTCTCAAGGCTTATCCTGAATATTTGATCACGTACCAGATCATCAAACCTGACGCTTCTTCAGATTAACACACAGGAGCAGAAACACGATGCTCTTTCCATCTCCGAGGAGAGAAACCGCTCGTTCAGTGCATGCTTTATTTATACAGTGTATAATTCTTTTCTCTTCCTTCAGCTGTGTGTTTTGTCTTCATTTAAAGCAATTAATCAAATTTCAGATGCACGTTCGGTCATTTACTCTGTCTCCTTTTCTTTAATTTAAACTTATTTATTTTACAAAGACAATTGTATATGTATATATATATATATGTATATATATATTTGTACTAATTGATTTATTGGTGTTTGTATCATAAGAGTTGTATGCCTGAGTTGTGCTGCAGTCTTCAGTGTGAATACAGGGTCTTTTAAAGGTTATCTGGTGGCATCAGACCAGATGTAAAGCATCCAGGATTCAGGATCAAGAATATTTGGCAGAACAGGACGAGACTTTATCCAAATATCAAATTATCTCACAATGTCCTCTTGTCTGTTGTTGCCCTTCAAATAAGTATGACTTTTTGGTGTTACACTGCTGAACGAGAAGTCAAACTTAGTCTTATTCTCAGTCTGCGATGTATTGGTGCTTGACTGAATAATTTCTGGGTTTTGATATTAAAAAAACACAGTTTTTTGTCACAGTAGTCCAGACTTGTACCTTGTTGTGCATGAACATGTCAGCTTTTCCTCTTGTAATGTCATGTCTAAGAAGTGTTAACATTGTCGTCAAAACATTGATCAATTAAAGAGATGCTTTTTATCATTCTCCTGCATTGTTTCTGTCATTATCACACAAAGTTAGCCTGCTCCAGCATCTCATGAGAGCATTTGTGAAACTAACAAATGTCCAACAGGTGGCACTATTGTACTAAAAGCCAAAACTTTAAACCCTGCAAAAACTGCTAATGCTGTAATATTACAAAAACCTGCGTGTTAGTCAGAAACAAATCCATCATGTTTTAGCTTTTAAGCTGCGGTAGGGAACTTTTGACGCTCTAGCGGTTAACAACCAGAACTGCTTGCGTCTTGCGGAAGAACATCGTAGCCGGAATTACTTCTCTCTGTTTAAGTCTATGAAGAATCACAAAGGTACTGGGTTACTCCGCCGCGGTACCCCCGAAGCAATCTAAAATAGTCCGAATATAACCACTTATTATAGGTGTACCCTAGTGATTCAGGACAAGCCAAAAACACGGTTTGGAAAATGGATTCATGGTGTACTCGCTTGTTATATACATTTTTCTACATTTTGAACACAAACAAAGTTACGGACCGCAGCAACTGATTGGTTATTTTTTACCGGGAGCGATGGAGTTTCTGGAAATGGCAATAGGACCACTGAGAGGAGCCAGAGGAGCTTGATTTTTTCACAGATTATCTTTCTCATATTCTACTGTCAGGACATAATGACAGGTTTAATAAATATGTAAAAAAAAATATTTTTTTTACAAAAGTTCCCTACAGCACCTTTAAAACGTTCACCAACAGTACACAATTCATAATAACGCTTCCTTCAGTGAAAACGTCCATCCGCTGTTGTCTTCTTCTTTAGCCTTTGCTAGTCATAGCACACAGTAAATAAACAAGAATGAACATCAGAGAATATCTTGTTTCAATTTTTTAAGTTTAAGTACACCGATGTTAATCTACACTTACATTTTCGCGGGATTCGTGTGGATTATTATGATGTCTTTTATCAGATTTTGGACTAGCATTTTGACGGCACCCATTCACTGCAGAGGATCCCTTGGTTAGATGATGATGTAGGGCTAATACAAAATTTCTTATAATCTTTTCCCATGAATAAACAAACTCATCTACATCTTGGATGGACTGAGGGTGAGTACATTTTTGCATGATTGTACGCTTACAACTTTGTAGCTAATATTATTTCTTTTAAAATGGCATAAGTCGTGTGGCAACAGAGAAGGGCAGGTAAATATTTTGGCAAATTGCAATTATTATTATATGTGATTATCATCTAATAGACACAAATGGTGTGCTTTAGTTATGGAATGTGCCATTTACTGCATTTAACTTTTTATAAAGCTGTTTGTCACATATATTATTATGGACTGTAATAACTGGATGTGTGTGCAATGGCATATGTCGGGCTGTTGTAATTATTCTGTCCAAAAGTGTTCAGAAGCTGTCTGACTATGTCCCAATTTCTCACTCTGTTCATGCTATTCACTCAGAGACATAACAGTGTAACAGAGCTGCCAAACTGTCCGTCTAACTGTCAGGACGGTCAGTAAGCCCCAAATGTGCCACTAAAAAACATTCTTTATTGCTGCTAGAAAAGTGACATATTTATACACTGGCAGTCAATTTGTTTTTATTATCATTTTTCTTATATAAGTCTCTTATGCTCCTCATTTTCAGCTGAAAATGCAGCTTTGCATCACAGGAGTAAATTACCTTAAAAAAAAATGTATATATATTCATTTAAACTGTAATAATATTTCAGTTTTACTGTATTTTTATCAAGTAAATGCAGCCTTTTTATGCATAAAAACAAAATCTTTATATTCAGCTGATGGAATGACAATTTTGTCAGATAAAACCTCTGTTTTCCAAAGCTACTAATTTTGATAAGTGAATGGTTCTATTGAATGTTTTTTCACGCAACCAAAATGCACTTTTCTTTTATAGACAGCGCGAGAGTCTATTGATCTGCTCTGAAGAAAAAGGTGAACATGGCACTGAAGATCCTGCAATGCAATTCTTTTGCTGTCCCTTCCCATCATGCACCATTGAAAGTGATTCGACTGAACGTCAAACCGTGAAGCAGAACGCTTGCCACTTCATACGTGACCTCCAGGTGTGTTTCTCTCTCTCTCTCTCTCTCTCTCTCTGTCTTTGTCATTCCAGTCGAATGCCCCTGACAACACACCAGATTCAGACTGCTGATGGATGGATTCGTCCCTACTGCTAATGGAAACTTTCATTCGGTTCGCTGAAATAAATGTAATATTGCAAGCTTGATTTATTTCTTTATAGGCATAATCAGCATATAACTGCACATGCATAGTCAGACAGACCGCCGGTGCTTTTGATGTATGGCTCTTAGAGTGGAAGTTACACAGACAAATGACGTCCTCTGGTGTCCTCTCCTCTTCAGATAGCAATATGGAAACAAAAAATGCTATTGAAGTCGCGTCTGTCTCTGTATTTATCTTCTTCTCTCAGTCCAACTTTCTCTTTTGTTTGGTGATCAAAAGACTGCAAGCTTCAATCTCAAGTGAATTGTTCCTTGCAGTTTGACTTTTTTTTTTTCTTTATCACAGTATTTACTGCCATCTGGGATTTTGTGTGCGTTTTTGGATTGGAAACACAGCTTTGTTTGAGTTATCTGAACACATCGACGTTCTTAAGAAATATTAGGGCTAGTAGTAGTCTAGGTATGCAAACAGTTAGATCAATGTGTTTTTACACTCTGTTTTTATTATTTTGATATTTTACTTATAGCCCAATAAGAGATTTTTGTCTCGCTTTAAGCATAAACTTGCTTAATTTTGATTAAGACTTATATCTTACATACAATAAAAAAAAGTATTTTCATTTAAAAATCATACTTAGATCATACTTAAAGTAAATGGAACAGATTTGGAGAAATTAAGCATTAAAACACTTGCTCTCCATTAGATCATCTGCAGTGAATGGGTGCCGTCAGAATCAGAGTTCAAACAGCTGATAAAAACATCAGAATAATCCACAAGTAATCCACATGACTCCAGTCCATTAACTGAAAGCAAGTTTGTAATAAACTAAGTCTCTATCCTCTATGCTCTATCCATAATTTTGTTTTCTACATTGAAGAAGTCATATTGTCTGAATAAATATGCACAGATTAAGCACAGTTTACAAGCACAAACAGTTCTAAAAATATATTTTGGTGGATTTTGATGTGAGGAGACAACAGGAGATGGACGTCTTTACTGGAAGAAGCATTATTACGGATTTGGCATTTGTATTTTGGCCAGAAGCAATGGTTTATCAGCTGTTTAGACACTCAATCTGACGGCACCCATTGGCATAATTTCAGATGACATATAAAACAGTCCTATCACAAAAGTATATACAGTGTATCTCAGCAGTGATCAAGTGAAATGGGAGGCACCTGAGCTAAATTTCAAGTGTTGTTGCAAAGGGTCTGAATACTTATGTAAATGTGATATTTCAGTTGTTGCTTTTTTATACGTTTACACACTGTTTCCTGTTGATAATTAGGCAAACACTGAACAATCCAATACAAAATTGCTCAAAGAGCATGAGATCCTGACATGGCATCACTGAATAACATATAAAAAATTCAGGTTTTGCTCAAATTTGTCATGCACACAGTAGTTTTTTGTGCATGTGCAGGGTGCATGCTGTGAGACATCATCCCATTTCCCAAATCTCCAGCACAGGTCCTGTCGGCATTTTCAGCTGTGAAATTCCTCCCTTCACCTCTTGTTTGGTTTCGTTGTTCTGTGCTCTTATATAATCAGAATTATTTCAGAGGATGCTGGGTAGGAGGGTGTATCTAATTGGGCTGTGGGTTGCCGTGTGGCCCACAAGGGATCGGCAAGCATCTGTGAGTGTCGTTTCATCGCTGATATCAGTCCTTCCCAACGGATCCGAGTCCTCTTCCTGTGAACTGCTTCTTGGTGAGTCCCGTTGACATGCAAATTTAAGAGCGGAACAGAGGTATGAAATTCTTTGCCTGTTGCTGATGAGGCGAGGGAACGCTGCTGCTGTCTTGTTCTATGGATTAACATGTGCGGGTTTCTATCAGGCTAGAGGTTACAAAACACATATAGGAATAGAAAATGTTAGAATATTATAGACTTTTATTCACTCGCCCTCCTGTTCTTTTTCTCAATTTTCGTGCAATCTTTGTGCAACCCTTTTCAATGACAACTCATAGACTGTCAAGTTCCAAAAAAAAAATATATATATAAAAGTATGCCATATGACTACAGTATGTTTCCTGTTTTCTGAAGCTTTTTTTTTTTTCATTGAAAATCTTTTTCTCATAGTCATTTTATCATGTGATGAATAAGAGAGAAGTGATGCTGCACACTGGTGGGGGACGAGGAGATACCCTTTATGTAAATGTAATGAATTATTATTGTTATTATTATTATTAAAGAAACTGTTCAACCAGAAATGTAAATGCTGAAATGCTTACAAACACATATCTTTCTCTTCACATGATAATAATTGATGGACTGGAGTCGTGTGGATTACATGTAGATTATAGTGATGTTTTTATCAGGTGTTCGGATTCTAATTCTGACGGCACCCATTCACTGTAGAGGATCCATTGGTGAGCAAGTGATGAAATGCTACATTTTTCCAATTTCAGTTTCTCAGATGGCCGTATGAGTACATTTTTAATTTGTGTACTGTTCCTTTAAGATTCAGCACTATTCAAATTCATGCATTAGTATTATCTTCAACAACTTGCTCAAATGCACAAAACCAATGCATCGCAGCTGTACGATGAATGTCTGTAGAAAACAATAGATATTCTACACAGGAATTCATCACAGGATGATGTGATGAAGTCATACTGTGACATTCCCAGCTGCTCCAAGTCTGAGAGAAAGTTTTGACATAAACTCCAATTATAGACTAGAATCTAACAATGATGAGAATTCAGGTAGCAACACCTGAGGTTCATTTGCACGAGAATAAATGCAGTGTGTTTGGAGAAAAATAAAAAAGACAGAACGGGTAGAACATAATCTTGCCCTGAACAAAATCACAATCGAAATATATCCCAGTGTGCTTCAAATGTGTTTTAGAGTCCAGTGTTACTCAAGAGTTCAGCATCAGATTGAACTGTGTGGGTGAAGAGCATTAAAACATGTCCAGGTCATATTTAACATTACAACATAAAAAGAATACATAGTCTAAATGTTAAATAAAAAGCAATAAAACAAATATTGTACATTATATGTAATGTTGTTGTTCAATTTTACAGTGAGGAGAACACTTTTTTTGTTTTAGCTTTATTTATTTATTTATTTATTTTTCTTTTCTTTTAATATGTCTTGGAAATGATCTTCAGATGCACTTTTTTGTGTGTGACAGCTGTGTGTTTTGCACTTTGCATACAGCTCCAGTTCTTCTTGACCTTTGAGAGGAAGAAGAGATTTTTTTTTTTTTAACAAGAAGCCTTCTGTACAGCGTGGGAATGAATTTTAAGCATATTCTCTCAATGCTCAGTTTGCTGCATTCATTTCCACTGACTGCTGTAAACATTTGTTCCTTTCTTCAGTGTTCAAATCTTCCATGTACTGTACAACACACACCATCCACTGACCTGACCTTTATTTGCATAGCCTCTGACATTTATTCGGGGAGATGTCATGTTTTGAGTAAATAAGTCACAAAAAAAAAATACATGCACACATTTTTACAACTGCATGCAGGAAAATAGTTACCAGAAAAGAGAAGTTTTTTTCTTTTCTTCAAAGCTTTGCATTGCATATTTTGCATCTGTTCATTGGATTCTATGGTGAAGTTCACTGGAGAGCGTCTTCATATTCCAGCAGCTAACAATTTTATTTTGCACACATTTTAGCATATAACTTGAACAAACTGACCCAGAAACAAACCTGTTTTAAGTAAATGTGTTGTATAATGCTACCTGTTGTTAGTTTTTTAGGTCATTGTTTTATGAGTGAAAAAAACTTTCTGTTGTTTTACAAGCTTTAGAGTTAATGACTTGATTTGAGATGTGCATGAGATGATTTTTGTAGTTTAAGTGCATTTTGGATGATACATTTATTGATGCCAAGCTGAGAGCTGGTAAGGAGATTATTGTGAGGAGTTTGAGAAATGGCAATTGTAAAAATCTGTACGTTTTTTAATTTATTTCGGTCTCATTTGACTAATTAACAAATTTTGCTTTGCTTATACTTTTTAAATGTCTTTTAAACTAAATTAAGCTGTTTTAAATGAACAGATTTATGCTTATTTAATTGTAATGTAATACAAATTTTACATGCCATTCAAATACATCCATTTTACATTTGGGCCTAGGTATTTTTGGAATGGTATACGAAAATAAAATGAGGTCATGCATGCCTATTAATTCTGATGGTATTAATAGGTTCGTATTGAATGAAATGAGGTCAACACTCCTCAATTTGACCTGGAATCCCACAGCAGTCGCTCAGTGTTGCGGGGGTGAAGGGCATCATGTCCAGGGAAATCTCCATCTCTCTCTCCTGCTGCTCTAGGGCCGGCAGCAGCGCGCTCCGCTGGATACGAGACGAATGCGACACGACCGAGACCTTGTCGAAAGGTAAGTCCACGTGTTCCTCGTGATGACCGGGGACCAGAACCAGGCACTGCGGTTTGGAAACGCCCTGCGCGTCCTTATGGAGCAGAGTGGTGTCGTGATGGTAGGACACCAGCTCGTTGGTGAAGTTCACCGTCTCCACCGCAGAAGACGCGCAGAGCCGGTTGCAACCCAGAATAGTGGTGAAGGCTTTGCGGAAATCCGCGTTGAACGCGTAGATGACCGGGTTGAGCGATGAATTGGCCCATCCGAACCAAACGAAGATGTTAAAAGTGGTGCTGCTCACGCACAGAGAGTCTCCAAGAGTGTCCAGGTCACAGAACGGCACGATGCAGTTGAGGACGAAAAAGGGCAGCCAGCAGAACACGAACACCCCCATGATGATGGAAAGCGTTTTTAACACCTTGGTTTCTTTCTTAAACGTGGTTTTCAGCGACTGCTCGCTCGCGCAGGTTTCGTGCATGTGCCCAGCCGCCCTCTCCAAAGTGGAGATCCTCCGGATCTGCGTTTGCGCGATCCGGTAGATCCGCGTATATGTTCCTATCATGATTATAACAGGGATGTAAAAGCTTATTAGTGAAGATGCAATAGCATAAGTCCTGTTTAAAGTCGCCGTGCAGTCCTCAGAGCTCAGGGTGAGGTTCAAGGGCGCGCTGTGATCCTCAGCCCTGTGCCAGTTCAGTCTGACCGGAATGAAAGAGATCAGGACGGAAAGTGTCCACGCCATCCCGATCATTATAAACGCCATCCTCTGGGTCATTTTGCGCTCGTAACGAAATGGGCTTGAGATGGCCCAGTATCTGTCCAAACTGATGATGCACAAGTTGAGAATAGAAGCCGTTGAGCACATGATATCAAAAGCTATCCAAGTGTCACAAAAGCTCCCGAAGAGCCAGCAGCCGGCCACCTCAGAGACTGCTTTCCACGGCATGACCAGAACAGCCACGAAGAGATCGGAAACCGCGAGGGATATGACGAAGAAATGGGTGACTTTGGATCGGAGGTGTCTGAATTTGATGACGGCGGCGCACACGAGCGTGTTCCCCAGCAGCGTGGAGAGGATGAGCGCGCAGAGAGCGCAGCCCGTCAGCGCGCGGACACCCACACCGGAGCTGTCCCCTTCAGCACCATCGCTCTCCATAGGGCTTCCTCTGGACCCACACCAGACAGGTCATATTAAATTGGCTCCTCAAGTCACCAGTTCCACTGGGATGCTCTTTTCCGAAAGGTCTCTTCTTACAAAGTGTCATCGCGCTCCGGCTGAATAGAGGGAATGGGGCAGCAATCTCTCCTCTAGAAACACTGAGAGAGAGAGAGAGAGAGAGAGAGAGAGAGAGAGAGAGAGAGAGAGAGAGAGAGAGAGAGAGAGAGAAGAGATCAGTTCACTAGAGTTCGACTTGTTTCACTGAGTTACAGAAAACAGAAAAAATATAAAACAGCTCCACCTCACTATCTATCTATCTATCTATCTATCTATCTATCTATCTATCTATCTATCTATCTATCTATCTATCTATCTATCTATCTATCTATCTATCTATCTATCTATCTATCTATCTATCTATCTATCTATCTAATTGTATATATAGTTTTCTGTGCAATAGTCTTATCCCTCAAAACATCTAGTCTTTAGTTCATCGTATAAGTCATTAAATGCGAAATGGTTAATCTAGTTGTCATAAACTGTCAAGCACATTGTAATTTAAACATTATGATTAGACTTTTTATAGATTTTTCATGAATTGTCTAAGTGAATCTTTACTAAATGAGGAGAATGTAGATCAACCAATGATAAAACATTTCTCTGAAATATCTCATGAATCTTCAGCACAAGAAGTATATCATTCTATATCACAATGACATTGTAAGTTTTTTTTGGTCTTGGTGAGAGCACTAGTAAAAGTGTAACTGGGAATTCTATCCAGCCTCTTTCAATCAATATCTCACATACAGTAATGTGTACATTTGTACTTTTGCATATAAGCATATGGCATACTGTTCAATACATTAACTGTCATCCAAAATGTTGACAAAGTTTACATCAGGTAATACTAACAAAGTGCAATGTTATATTGACAACATAATTTTTTTCTGTGAACAGTGACACAAGAACTTTTGATGGCACTGATATGTTCATTGACATACATACTTGCTTTTGAGAGATGAACAAAAGATTTTGAGGAAGTTACAGGCTTTTGCAGGTGATGCGTTGTCTGGTGCTGTTTGAACAAATTGTTTTGAGAAATGCACATAGTTTTTTGCCAATATTAAAAATGATTTGAGAATATACCAAAACGACTGAGAAAAACTGTATGTATTTATTTATTATTTTTGGAGACTGGAAAATTACTAGTTTCAGCCTGTTGTGTAAAATTAAGTTTTGAAGCACAATTATTATGTAGCTGAGCAATCACTTCATCCGTGCGTGTCTGCTGTGCATGTACAGTGCAATATTTCTCTGTGTATCCTGCGTCTTCTGATTGTGTGCTGTTGAATACATCCAGCAGACGGCGCGTGCACCCGCCTGTCAGGAACGCGTCGAATGACGTCACTGGAATTTCAAGATGGCTTCGGATCACGGTCAGGATTCGGTCATCTACCGGTCTGAGACGGGAAAGCTTTGATGTTTTCGCGGACATGTGTTAATATGGTTGAGGACGGTGTGAATAGGCGTCATGGTGAAAGAAGAGCGGAGTACAACACTGAACTGATGTTACAGCAGCGCTTCGGATTCTGAAAGAGATGGAGAAGATGAACCTGAGGATGAACCTGTGCAGATATACTTCCTTTAAATGAGAGCAAACTTGAGATAGACACACTCCTCGCTGGATGGTTTAAAAGAAGACTACAGTAGAGGTCATTTGGTCTTCTATCAGGAATCGGGCTGCGGCCGATGGGTATGTACTGTAGGCTACTGTCCAGTCACATGCTCTTATATTATTCGCTTTTTGACAGTAATGCAGGATTGGATGTGTGTTTATTCAGTGGTGTACGTAGACATCGTTTATGGGCTTCTTACATGCTTTCAGAACGTTCTGATTCAAAATGTATCAGAACTCGCCTGTCATGCCACAAAATGCTGAATCAAGCGTTCTAAACTTGATGACGATGATGCTCATCTTCTCTGAGCTGAATCTAATGTAAAGAGATGCTTATGAGGCAAGGACCATACTTTCTTCCGTGGAACATTCTCCACAATATTATTCCAGTAAGGTAGATTTCTCTCAGAAAAGCATGCACTTCCAATTATTGTGTCAGTTAAAGTCAGTGTATACATACACGGCCATGAAAATGAGACACACCAGAGGGAATTGCATTGAAAACAATCGCATATTCATCAGCAGATAGAGGAATATTATATTTCTGTCAAAAAAAAAGAGTTTTCTTTTACTCTTTAATTATAATATTTCAAATATAACAAACTGTCTAATTTCCATAAGTGGATGTTCTCAGGGTTGTCACTAATATACAAACACAACTTTTCTCTGCACAGATATTATTTATGGAATAATAAGAATATTCTCTAGAAGAATAAATGCTACAAACCTGATTATGAATCAGATGTTTGAACCAAATGTTCTAAACGTGGGTATGAAGCCAAAAATACTAAATAAAATATTCCAAAAGTTTAAAAAAAAAAAATAAATAAATAAAGCCTTAATGAATATTCAAGTTCAAAGATCACCTAATCTAATTCAAAGATCTACTGAATCTAATGTGTGGATGTAATGTTCTATTGTTACTAAATACAGCATTCTAAACGTGATTATAAATCATGTTCAACAAAGCTGAATTAAATGTTTGAATTAAGAAAAAAATCCTGTTATGGTGTTCAATGAAATCTGAATTTGATTTACCGATTTAATATTACAAATGGAATATATGCAACAAAATGTTGAATTATATTGATTCTGATGCGCTGCTTAGCTGCTGAATCCAAAGTTAGAATCAAATATCTCGAGCAAGATTATGATTATGATGCTCAAAATATTAAACAGAATATTCTAAACGATTATAAATTCTAACTCTAACTGAGTACAACAATGGAAAAAAAGGACTGAATCGCATGTTTCTACTGAATGCTCTGTCATGCTTTAATATACAGAAAATCAAACTTTCTGTAGCATGTTGTTCCAAACAGGTGAATCAGATGTTCAAGATGGAACTTAATTCTGAGTGTCTGATAAGCTGGATCGAATATTCGAATCAAACGATTCAGATGCGATTATGTCCCGAATCCCCACATTTTTTCCAAAATACTGAACATTGTAAATGTGATTGTGATGTTGACATTTCAAAATCTGTAATAATGTTCAAATCATAATAAATTGCATGTTCCAATTTAACATTCCAAATGGAATAAATAATTCAACAAATTACTGAATCAAACATTATTCTGATGCTCATTTAAGATGCTGAATCAGATGTTCAATTTGAGTGTTACAAACCCAAATACTGAATAAAATGTATTTCAAACATTCTGATGTTCAGAAACTCTGAACTGAACGATTCCAACGATGCTTAAAAATACTGAATCAGTGCTTGGATGGAGTGTTCTGTCATGCCCCAAAACACAAACCTTCTAAATGTGATTATGATCAGTTCAACAAATCTGAAAGAAATGATCTTTAATGCATAAAATACTGAATCAAAAATGACAAACGACGACCCAAAACATTGAATCAAATGTTTCAAACATGTCTGTCATGCTCTAAAGTGCAGTCTTCTTGGTAGACTGCTTAGCAGGATTTGAAACATGCAAAATATTTCACTGCATATATTTTCAAATCGGTTTATTTTAGGTTATCCACCCAGGGGGGTCCAAAAGAGCAGAGACATCTCCGAGCATCGTGGGCATTCTGTAGCTTCACCTGTGAAGCTGATGGTGGAGTCGTCTTCCTCTGGAGGCAGGGGTGCTGAGCAAGGCAGACCACCTCCACGCATCGCAGATGTTATAGACCGCCAGGAGAACATAATGCACGGCATGTTCTCCCATACTGGAACGACTCCGGGAGAGAAAGGCCAGGACCACGAGGCACCAGAGTCATGTGATAAAGTACAGGATCAGATCAGTGACCAGCCATGTGCCGCTCAGCTCCCAAATGGACATGCAGTGACCGAGCGGGACCGTCCTAAGTCATCTCATCCTGCAGGAAGCTGCTTGAATTCAGAAGATGACTGTGTGATTGCAAACGGAGAACTGTTGGCAGACTCCAGAGGTGGTGCTTTGGATGCCGTTGCTTCTGGTGCAGCTGAAGACAGGACTACTCGCTCGGAAGACTGTTCACATGCCCAAAACTCAGCGTTTAACGAGACCAGAAGTTGTTCTGAAGGTCTCTCTCTGAGGACGTTTGCCTCCAGCACTTTCCTCAACACTGACTCTGCTCCTCTCAGTCCGGACGAGACCTTCTCCTCATCAGATAGACCCGAGGACGGGAGTCTGAAACCCAGGAACACTTATGAGATCAGTCGACGTCAGAGCGCCCCGGACAACATCCCCGGAGCGTTGAGTGTCGCTGTCGCAGATCTGACTCTCAGCCAGAGGAAACAGGGCATCTCGGAGATCTTCAGCAGGTATTGTTATGCTACATATGAAAAATACTGCTTTAGCTAAATACGAGAACCAGAATTCCCAGGTACTGTACGTATTATATTGAGAAAGTTAATTAGATGATCAAAATGGACTTAAAGACAAACAAGAGTGTTCATGATTAAGAAATAGAGAGTTTAAAAGATGCACACTCGTGTACTTATGTTTTGTTATATGTGTGTGTGTGTGGTAAATAGTGTTTTTTAAAGACATTTGTTTCGTTTTACAACCTCAGCTAACCTCAACTTTTCATATTCATTATCTCATGTGTCATATATTAGGTTTAAACCTTATGTAGAATAGTTTTTTGTATTAATTTATTTCTTAAATGGTTTTTATTGTTCATTTAAAGGCACATTTTACCCCCCCCCCCCCCCCCCCCCCCACACACACACATTTTATTTTTTTATGTTTCCATGAAATGCATAAGGAGAATTTAATAAACCGTCCTTCTTCAAAAGTGGATGGTTATTTATATTTCAGCTTAAAAAGGAATATTAAAGTACCATAGAATTTCTAGCCTTTTTTTAATCTCATAGATCTTATAAATCAACATCCAATTTCACTGCATGAAAAATACATTTTCATACACTAATAATAAATTTTGTAATTTTTAGCTGGTCTGTATTTTTATAATATCAATGTATTATGGTAAAAAGAATAAACTTCTCAAAAGACATCACATAACAATTGGAAAGTGAACAGGTTTTGACCAAGATTCTGTCTCCTTCCGGCTACTGAGCTGACTGGAAGCTTGAGCTATGAATTTCCTCATATTTTAAGACGCGCGTTACAGCTCAGCTCAGTTGCAGATCAGATCAGATCTCAACAGCTGTTTCTGCAAAAGAGGAACATTCTTTCACATTTCATGCTTCACGGTTTGCAGAATTAGCCTGTGCTTTATCTCCATTCACAGGCTGTAGTAGCGTGCTTCTCAAGTCTGTGACGTTCACAATCAGGGTTATCTTCACGCTGTTAAGACAAAATCAGCACACAGTGTCAGTGCAGTTTGACAGATGCTCTGTGATGATGTCTTTGGCAGAAGTCTGTTCTCCAGAAAGCAGAGGGAGGCCCAGAGTGCACCAGGATGGAAACTGTTTGGAAAGGTCCCACTGAGAGAGGGTCCTCCCAAAGACTCCAAAACCATTCAGCAGGTCAGTTCACACCTGATTCAGATCCAGAGTCTTCATAGAACTGCTTTATCAATATTTTAACTAGCTGTTTATTTTTTGCTAAGTGAACAAAAAAATCCTCTTAATAATTTCCTGTAGTCTTATTGTGCACAATTTATCAGTGAACATTATTCTACAGAAAGAAAAACATCAATGCTTTCACACCAGTAAGTTTTAAAGATCCAATCAAATCGATAAATCAAGACCTACAGTATCTTATGAAACAGAAGTGTTATGGTAATGAAGTAGCTATTATGCACCTATTATAAGCATAAACAGTGGTGAACTAAATAATAAACCGAAAACACTAGACAGAGCTGAGTTGATCAAAACTGTGAGAACAGATAGGTCGGTTTTAAACAGTTCTGCTTTTGGTGCTGTCTAACCAGAAACAATTGAGTTTATCTCACCAGATCTTTTTGTAAGTTTCACTTGTGTGGTTTAGGCAAGCTCCTGTACCCTACAGTATCTCTGAGAGACAGTGTGCTGAATCAAGCTCGGCTGCAGTGTGTGGAGTACAGCCGGCTTCATTTACACCCAGGATATTAGTGCATCTGTGTGTTTAGAAGAAAGACCAAGAAGGTCATTTAGAGGTCAGCATGTGTTTTTAGGTGAACGTGCACATGTTTCATGTTTTTATTTAATGCACGGCCTCACGCTATCTCTGCCCCGCACACACACACACACACACGGCTCTCTTAGATTACTAACAGCCAAACTGCTCAGTTCCTTCTGTTTATTGATTTAAACTACACACAAATAAGAAGAAAAACCGGATCCAGGCAGAATAAAGGCCATTCGGTAAACAGCAGATCTTGCTGTCACGACTTATCGCTCCACTAAATCATGTCGGCATAAGCTCCTCCTCAGTCAGCACAGTTTTGAAGGCCAGGCCATTATTTCTGCTGTATGTACTGTATTTCTCTCTTTTTTGCTCTCTCTTCAGGAAGGTAACCCGGGCAATCTCACATCTGTATCTACACCCAATCTCTTAAGTTCAGGGGTATGACGTTTGGTTTCTAAATGAGCTCTCCTTCATGTCTGTTTTGTGCACGGAGCCGTACGCCTTCACTTCCCATCAGTCATTTCAGCCACTTTCGCGTCACGTGACGTGCTTGCTTGACTTGTGCTGTAACATTTGCTGCGTTGAAAGGATAGTTCACCCAAAAATAAAGTCATTTACTCATGCGTATGTCATATTAAACCTGTATGACTTGTCTTCCCGTGGAATGCAAAATAAGATATTTTGAAGAATGTTCACGCTGCTCTTTTCCATGGTTAAATCACACGTGACCAGGACTATCAACCTCATCATAGTCGTATGACTTGTGTGCTCTATTCTTGTAAAGTTGTCTGATAGTTTTGACTGAAATTTAAGTAGTTATTTACTGAAAATATTTCATGTAGCTGTTCAATTTTGAACCTCAACTTTTTTAGGCGATACATGGTTTCCTTTTTTGTGAAATTAATCACATTTAAAACAAATATAGATTTTTTTCTTATATTTGAGAATATCAGTACAGTATCAGAGGAAAATATTGCAGTACTTTTAAAAATGGGTTATTGTATGGAAAATAGCTTTGTGAATATTCCTTAAAAATCTTTTTTTTGCTTTTATAGAAGAAAGTTAAATGGAGTTTTAACATTTTGGGTGAAAGTTATTGCAACAGCTAACACGAGCTAACAATGAACAATATATTTACAGCATTAATTAATACAAATGATTAATTTCTACATATACCAAGTTCTGTTAAATAATGTATTGTGGACAACATGAACATTATATGGAATATAAAGTTATGACATTAAATGAATATATTGTTTATAAATGTAAATACATTAAGAAATGTTCTAAAAGATTTGTTTATAGTTAGTTCATTATGATATCATCAGGGTTTGCTAGATAAATTAGGTAACTGTTCTTTTTTTAAAGGAAAAGGTGAAGAAAAAAATTGTAAAGAAAAATGTACCTTTATACTTTTTACATATATTTATACATATATTATTATTTTTTTTATTATTATTTTTTTCTAAAGAAGAAATAGTAAGGCAAATGTAACATGTATTGAAAATATTATTATTTTGGGTAGGTAAAATGTATATAATTAAAATATTTAATATTATATTATTATGTAACATAAAATAAGTTATGAATTATTATTATATACAACATAAATAATTATTATATAATTTAATATTTATATAAAAATATAATATTAAACTAGATATTAAATGTTAATTTAAGCATATATGCTGCAAAAAAATAAACATAAAAATTTATATATGTATATATATATAATATATATATAATTTTTTTATTTTTTTTTTATTTTTATTTTTTTTTAATGGGGACAAATCAACAAATCAAGTGGACCAGCCAAAATGTTTTTGGATATGTAAATAATTTGCAGCTCTTTAGTGTGAACCCCAAATGTTCTTCTTCTAGTATCAAGCAGCTCAACTGTGCATGATAAACACCAGTCAATCCTCTCTTCTCTCCTCTCTGACTGCTTCCTGTCTTCACCCACATTTCTTTGAAAAAGTTCCCCATTCACATATTGTCCATTGACATCTGTAGAAGCTTCTCAGACAGATGAGGAAGAGTCTTTGTGCTGCTGTTCAGTCAGTAATGTGAACTGGTCTTCAGCTTGTGCTGTAGATGGAAGAAGAAGAGGAAGCGCACCAGCCAGGCCAACCGTTCTCCGGAAAACACCTCTGCGGTTAGATGTGGTTTTTACACAATTCCTTAAAGCAGCACGAGGGTTTGAAATGTTAAGGTGTCCTCACACTTCCTCATTTGAACAAGCACCCAACTTTCACATGACCAGTCTTTCTCTCTTTGACTGTAAACATCACACGCACTGACCCCTGCGCTCCATCTTCACACGTCTGCCACCGGCCTCCATATTCTCATCTTCAACTCTCACGAGCCTCATCTGAACCTGACCTGTTGCTCTTCTCGCAGGAGTACGAGGCCAAGGTGTCTAAATCGGCCCAACGGAAGAACCTGGAATTCGAGCCATTGTCCACCACAGCGCTCATATTAGAGGACCGTCCCGCGTGAGTAGCCCATAAAACTGGTCACTGATACAAAATAATAGCTGTTTGTTCCAAGTGGACTATAGCAACAGTTTGTGAAATATCTGTTGACAATAAAAGAATGTTTTTGGAAAGCCAAAACTTCTAACAATCTAGTTTTGTAAGATTCGGTTCTTTCAGGAGAGTACAGGTATATGTACTGTCCCCCTCCGAACTTGTGGCGCAAGTTGCTCAGGATACATTGCCCTGCGATGCAAACCTCGAGAGGCTCGTCTTTCCTAAACAAAGGCCTATAAATAAGACTTAGCACAGGCTGGGTTGTATTTCGCCACGCAAGTCTCTTCAGTCCCCAAGTCCTTATGAAGAATAAATGAGCAGTGAAATGTGAGCGTGTCAGCCAAACCATGAGATAAACTTCCAGACACTTCTCCGTGAATTTCGTCAAACGTGTCAGTGCTAACAGGTTTCTAGGCTGTGTTTCTGAGACATTTAATTGACGGTTGTTGTAAGAACTGAAATCATCGGCTTCCTTCCTCAGGAACCTCCCTGCTAAGTCAGAGGAGGAAGCGCAGCGTCACCGCCAGGAGTATGATGAAATGGTGGCAGAGGCCAAGAAAAGAGGTACATTTATTAAACACAGATACTATCTCAGTCTTTCCACTTCAGAATGTCATACTTCATTTAATTTTACACACTGACGAAGGCCTTCGAGCCAAATGTATGAGTTTTTCCTCTGTGTGCAAAATATAATATCACAAAAAATTCTGAATTACAAGTATGAATAGCTGAAATTTTTAAGTAATTAAATAGATTTATGCACCAAAACGAGATATTACCGTATTTTTCGGACTTTAAGTTGCACCTGAGTATAAGTCGCATCAGTCCAAAAATACGTCATGATGAGGAAAAAAACATATATAAGTCACACTGGACTATAAGTCGCATTTATTTAGAACCAAGAGAAAACATTACCGTCTACAGCCGCGAGAGGGCGCTCTATGTCTTCAGTGTAGACTACAGGAGCACTGAGCAGCATAGAGCGCCCTCTCGTGGCTGGAGACGGTTATGTTTTCTCTTGGTTCATGTCAAATTAATTTTGATAAATAAGTCGCACTTGACTATAAGTTGCAGGACCAGCCAAACTATGAAAAAAAGTGTGACTTATAGTCTGGAAAATACGGTATATGACATGAGAGAGAGCACTCACTGTTGAACTGCATTATAATTTAATGTTACTTTCCATTTCTTTGTAAATATTTGTAACATTTCTGAGTGAAAAATTTCATTTACATTTATGCATTTAGCAGACCATTTTATCCAAATTCAGGATAAAATATGTATTTATATATATATTTTTTTTTACCAGTATCTGTGTTCCCTGGGAATCGAACCCATGACCTTTTGCGCTGCTAACACAATGCTCTACCACTGAGCCACAGGAACGCAAAATAAAGTATCTGGCCATTTATACTGTATATTTATTTATATATTTTCAGTGTACCGAGTTTTTATGTGTTACGTTGGATTAAATATTGCTAAATATCATTAAACATGTTAATAATAATAGCATATTTTTATGTTTTATACATTACGATCATGGTGGTTTTAGGATTCAAAAAAAAAAAAAAAATATCACCTAAACACAGTCAATACAGTTGGAAATTATAACTTAAAATAATAGGAATTAAAACCTCAAAAAAAAAAAAAACATAAATAAATAAACCATCTGCAACCATTACCAGTAATTTTGCGGAAATATGCAATATTGTCAAAAATAATGCAAAATAGTCTTTATTTTTAGTTAAAAATAGCTTTGATTTGCATGAATGTGACCCAGACCTGTTCTCCCACTAGTGTTATCTTTCCCTTGCCAAGACCAAGGTGGTCATTAAAGTGGAAACGTGTGATTTAATTTAGTCAGGAATACTTTTAGCACACTCTGCCTTGCTTAACTGTAATGTGATTTAATATGACTGTTGTTCACAGAGCTGAAGGAGGCGCAGAAGAAGAAAAAGCAGATGAAGGAAAGATTTAAACAGGAGGAAATCATCGCTAATGCCATGGTGGTTTGGAACAACGAAATCCTTCCCAACTGGGAGAGCATGTGAGACAGCCGCACTTCATTATCACAACCTGCAGTGATAATTATGAGAAACACATTGCTATAACTATAGCTGCTTATGTAGGCAGCATAGTGCTTGTTCCCAATAGGAAGTTCCTAGAAATATTAATACCTATGCATTTATGGCAAAAACCCTCATTTTATTAGCCTCTGTTCGCTGTTCTCTGCGGTGTGTGTTTCTTCAGGCGTGGCACGCGGCGTGTGAGGGATCTGTGGTGGCAGGGTCTTCCGCCCAACGTGAGGGGCAAAGTCTGGAGTCTGGCCATTGGGAATGAGATGAACATAACCTCAGGTTTTTTACTGTTTTACTCTCTCTTTCATGTTTCACCTTTGAAGATGCGGTTAAGCCTAGGATTAACTAACCCTTTCGGGCTAACTTTCTGTCTGAAGTGTGTCATTATGCAGTATTCACAAGACTGCGCTGTACAGGTCCGCCTGAAACCATTCTGAAACCTTCTTTGTAATGAAATCTGGATGAGTTTATTTCTGACGCTCCCTAAAGAAAACGATTTTTGCATTAAGGATCTTCAAAAGGGAAAATCTAAGCTAAATCGAACATACAGACCAGATATTTCATCTGCCTTTTTACATTTTTATGATTAAAGCTGAGATATGCTGTCTGAGAATTGTAACCCTTTTTCCTTCATGTTCCTCTCAGATTTGTACGAGATCTTTCTCTCGCGGGCCAAGGAGCGCTGGAAGAGCTTCAGAGAGACAGGCAGTGAGATGGAGTCAGATGGTACGTCCACCTGAGCATTTAGAAACGCCAATCACTCGAACTAATTCACATCTCGATCTGAATGATTCATGAACCAATTCAAGTTCAGTCTGTATGTTTCAGAAGCGAATCAGTCTGAGTTTGGATGGGTTTTAACAAGCCACTAAGCTTATCTAGTTATGGCAATGATAAAATCTGAATAGGTTCAGTGAATCAGTTGAGCCGATTCACAATTTGGTCTGAATGATTCACTAGCGAATCAGTCTGAATTTGAATGGTTTTCACGTAATTGGAAACTGACGGAAATTGGTTTAATGAATCAGTTCGAATCTCAATTCAGTCAGAATGATCCTTTAGCCATTCTAGTACCTGCTATGCTTATAACGTTATTGTAAACTGACAAAATATTGATTGGTTTAATGAATCAGTCAAGCCAATTCGTAATTCGGTCTGAATGATTCATTAGTGAATCAGCCTTAATTTGAATTGTTTTGAACAATCTGCACATTTTTTCCAGTAATGACAAACTGACAAAATCTGCAATGGTTCAGTGAATCAGTAGAAAAAATTCAGTCCGAATATGAATTGGTTCAGTGAATCAGTTGAGCTGATTCATAGTTTTGTCTGAATGATTCACTAGCGAATCTGCCTGGATTTGAATGTTTACAAAAAAAATACACTGCTTATACGCCAGTAATTGAAAACTGACAGAAATTGGTTTAATGAATTAGTTTAACCAATTCTCAAGGGTGCTTTCACACTTGGTTCGCTTGCCTGGTTGATTGAATCTGTTGAGCTGATTCACAATTCGGGTAAAAAGGTTTATTATCGAAACAGTGTAAATTTGAATGGGTTTTAACACTCAACCCTACTGAAGTTTATTGTTCAGGTTCAGTGAATCAGATGAGCTAATTCACAATGTGTATGTTTCCTTAGTGAATGAGTCTGAAACTGAATTGTTTTTGGCAATCCACTATGTCTGTGATTGTAAATTCGCTGAATTGCATTCAGTTTTGGTCTTGGTCTCATAGAAGTTCATCGGTAGGGAAATGTAGTAATGGTGTGTGTGTGTTCTCTCCGGTCGTTTTATTGAAATGGTGGTTATTTCCTTCCAGTGCTTCAAGCCCAGTCTTACTAATCACATGCTAATTCTTGTTTTTGTTTTCTACCATGCCTTCCAGCTGTGTACTCTATAAAACGCTGTTTTATTAGCCTCAGCGCTAGGTTCTTTGAACTGTCTCAATGAATCTGTTAATAAAGCTGGTTCTTCATAAAGTCAGAACACAAACACATCTGGCCCTCATCACAGCGCTGGATGTTAGCCTCCAGCAGCACACTTGAGCAGATCCTCTGAGACTAAAAACACCAGATGTGCCTGTTTATCCACTGGAGAGGATCACAGGCAACTGTGATGTAGATATAGGAGCAATAGAGATAGTTTCGAGTAATGCTGTGGTTGTTCCAGCAGACAGTGCCGACCGTGAGTCCAGTCTGGATCTGATCAAACTGGACATCTCACGCACATTTCCACCGCTCTTCATCTTCCAGAAGGTACTGTTTGCTCTCTTCCTGTCACTGTTAGGGTATCAGGATAACTGTAAGTATTATTAGTGACTACCGTTGCTCTCTTGTGTTAGGGTGGGCCGTACCATGACCTCCTGCACAGCGTTCTGGGCGCTTACACCTGCTACAGACCTGACGTGGGATATGTGAGTGATCACTTATTCCTCAATATACAGAAATCCTTTGTAGCATTATAAATATCTTCACTGTCACTTTTTATCAAATTAAAGCATCCTTGTTAAATAAAAGCATTACATTCTTACTGAACCTTTGACATGACGTGTAAAAAAGGAAAACTGTAAATGTGAGTTAAATAAAGCATTGCTGTTTCTAAATTTGTGACGTAATGGTGTGTAGGATTCTTCTAGTTTAATCCTGTATCTTATTGGAAGGGCCTGTGCTCATCACAGGCAGTGGACGATGATGAGAGCGGCTCTGAAATGTCTTTATTTTGCCGGCAGGTTCAGGGAATGTCCTTCATAGCTGCTGTGTTGATTCTCAACCTGGAGGAGGCTGATGCTTTCATCGCCTTCGCCAATCTCCTCAACAAACCCTGTCAGATGGCTTTCTTCAGAGTGGACCATGAGCTGGTACTGTCCCTCCACACGCAGCGGTTTATAGACGCTCCCATTATTTACATCATTTTAAAGAAATGTTTCAGGTTCAAAACAAGTTGAGCTCTGGCAACGGCATCTTTTTTGCTTTAAGGATATATAACTGAGGGGCAAGACATAACACTGGCCTGGCCCCTGCATCATATTTGTTTGAATGGAACCCAATATCTGTTTCTTACTAAATTGCTGCTTACTGCTTTCATAACCATTTTTATCTGATTCCAAAACAATTCCCTGTTTTGCTCTAGCATGTCAAACTTACGTCTCTGGGGTGGATTTGTAGCGATAGCCAAAAGAACATTGCATGGGTCAAAATGATCGATTTTTCTTTTATGCCAAAAATCATTAAGATATTCATGTTCCAAGAAGATTTTTTTTTTTTTTTACATTCGATTTTTTGCACCCTCAGATTTCAGATTTTCTAAATGGCTAAATGATATTCTAAATGGTTTATTAGGAATACAATAGTTGTATCTCAGTCAAATATTGTCCTCCTAATAAACCATTTAGATTATTTAGATTTCAGGTGTTTTATACATCTCAATTTTGATACATCGACCCTTATGACTGGTTTTGTTGTTCCGGGGTCACATATGATAGATATATTTGATGTAATTTCACAGAAAACTGCCACAAAGACACAATTCCCATCTTCCTCTCAGCCGAGTTACGACTGTTTGTTCAATTCTCCGATGATTTTCTGAACACATTCTTTTCTAATTTCCAATCTTTTCACTTCTTTGCAGATTGAAAGTTAATCGACACTTTTTGAATATTTTTATGTCATTTTGACATTTCGCTGCTTTTGCTATTTTGCTAAGTGCATTGAAGACACATTTACACACATAAATATAAATACATTTTTGAAGAAGAAAAAAATACATGATGGATATTTTAAGTATTGATATTTTCTGAAGTCATCATCAAATTAGTTATTATTTCACTTCATATGAATTGTCTTGTATTTCTGGGCGGATCGATTGAGTGGATCTTGACACATTGTTCTGCATGAATCAGTAAGATGTTTCAGCTCCGTGTCTCTCTTGTCAGATGCTGAAATACTTTGCAGCTTTCGAGGTGTTTTTCGAGGAAAACCTCCCGAGACTTTTTAATCACTTCAAGAGTTCCAGCCTCACGCCTGACCTGTATCTCATAGACTGGTGAGTACATGAAGAAAACCTCTTCTCACAGATCTTAAAGATGATCAAATGAGCAGAAGTCTGACATTCAGGTGTAGATCCTGAAGCTGCGTTCCATTCAAAGCCAGAAGACTGAACAAAACACCCGGATGCATTACTGTACTGTTCACAGGATCTTCACCCTGTACACTAAGTCTTTGCCGCTGGATGTGGCGTGTCGGGTGTGGGACGTGTTCTGCAGAGACGGCGAGGAGTTCCTGTTTCGCACGGGGCTCGGGATCCTGCGGCTCTATGAGGACGTGCTCCTGCAGATGGACTTCATCCACATCGCTCAGTTCCTGACCAGACTCCCCGAGGACACGGCGCCCGAACGCCTCTTCAGCTGCATCGCCAACACTCAGATGATCAGCGGCAACAGGAAGTGGACACAGGTCAGCAACCGCTGGAGTTTGTTTGTGAGGGGAATGCAGGCAGGGAATTAAATGCAAATACACTCCCTGATGCATTTCATTCTCTTCATAGATTCTTTTGCATAACTTCTATTATTAGATATCTAGTCAAATGAATTTGTTTTGTGGAAAGGGCAGAATTTTCATATTTTCGGGAAACTAGCCCTTTATTTTGAGCGTAGCTCACAGGGAACTTTATTCTTCTACAAACACATTGTGATTTTGTGTGGTGTTCACCCAGAAATGAAAATGTGTTGTAAATCTGTTCATCTTCAGGCCATCCAAGATGTAGATGAGAACACAAATCTGGCATTGCATCCCTTGCTTACCAGTGGATACTCTTTAGTGAATGGGTGCCGTCAGAATGAGAGTCCATACAGCTGATGAAAAAAAAATCACAGTAATCCACACCAATCCAGAACATCAGTTAACATAGCGTGAAGCCAAAAACTGTGTGGTTGTAAGAAACAAATCCATTAGTAATGTGTTTTAACTTAAATCCATAGCCAAAATACCAGTCTATAATGCATAGTAAAGCTTCCTCCAGTGAAAAAGTCCATCCCCTGATTTCACTTCACAAGACTGGGATTGTGTGGATTATTGTGATGTTTTTATCAGCTGTTTGGAATCTCATTCTGACGGCACCCATTCACTGCAGAGGATCCACTGAGGAACTATTCCTTTAACATTTCTGTTAATAATTTCTCATCTCTTTCTCTTCATCAGGTGTTTAATGCCCTCCTAAAGGATAAAGAAATGGAAAAAAGCAGCAGTCCTACAGTGAAAAACTCTTGAACGCTCACCATTTTTATATTTCCAGTTGACTTTAACCTCGGTTAGAAGAGAGGATTGTATAAAACAGGCTCAAAGAAATTAAATGAAGAAAAAGAAGAAAAAGCTCAACTTGATTTCCTTGTAACCGTGCCAGTATTACTGAAGTTACACATTTGTCCGAGTTAAAAATATAAGCCTTTTATGAGCAAGTCTTCCACCAGCTTATTCATGTACTGTACCGGAGACCAGCATCAGGCTTTTTCTTAATATTCCTCCTCATGGAGAGAACTGGTGCATTTGAAGTGTGCTGACATACGTACCAATAACTCCTTTCCTCAAGCATATTCATTCAGAGCCTGTTTAATGCACTTGAGATTTTAATAAAAAAAAGAAGGTTCTGAGATTTTATCTTTTTTTAAGCGGTTTTGTTTTGTAGAACAAGACCTTAATAAAGTGCAATAGAATATGTCAGATGCAGTTAATAATTCAGGAATAATGCATATAGTGTGTTGAGATATTTGAAAGCATTTTGCTGCTTCTTGCTGAAGAATAATTGCATTTTTCGTAGTCTTATTGTGCTACTTAAATATTTTTTCTTTTAAAACACTAATATGTAGCCTAGGGCTGCAAAACCATTGTGATTAATTGCATTCAACATAAAAGTTTGTTTACACACTATATATGTGTGTACTGTGTGTATTTATTATGTATGTATAAATACACGCACACACATATATATAAGTTTATATAATTTATATAATATAAATATAAATATTTTAGATAGAAATCTAACATATTTTTCCTTAATATATACATGTATGTGTGTTTATTTATAAATACATAATAAATATACTACACAGTACAGAGTGTGTAAACAAACTTGAATGCGATGAATAATTTTGCAGCCCTTCTAGCCTAATTTTTGATCTTGTTAGTAAGACAGTTTGTGAAGAATGCATTCAGAGAGTTGCGTACTTAAAATGAACTGACATTCGCCAGTTAAATAATAAGAATAAATAATGTGTAATGTTTGATTTCTGTTCACTTATTCGACCAAATGCATTGTTTGTCATGGATCTAAACCCAGTATGTGTAAATATTGGGTCTCAGAATTATTATTATTTTTTATTTTTTTTTATTTGTTAAAGTTGTATATCGATGAATAATGTAAATTGTGTCATTAATTCTTGGTTTGTTTTCTACACACTCCTGGTTTTATTGTACAGTTTTCATACTTCAGTTGGAGATGCATTGTAAAAAGGTGACATGTTTGACACCACAAAATTCAAATGTGTAAATAAATCTGAAACTTCTATTATAGTTGTTGTTTCTTTTTTAAATTCATTGTGACTTTTGTACTTTATTCAATATATGTACAGTAGACCTATAGAGAAAAAAAATTATAATAATAGTTGTCATTTTTAACAATTTGAAGTAATCAATCCATCAGCAATTTGTTATTCAGAAAGCTTTATAAAAATAAATAAAATTATTTCGTTCCTCCGGATCACGAGGTGGCGCACAAGGGCAACGTAACGTTTGTCTCTGCATTCATGTGGCCTCCACCGTAGTTTACTTCCTGTCCATGTGGTGCGTGTGTGAAGAGTGGATGCTTACACTTTTTTATTTTATTTATTAAACTGATTTAACGTGACACTTTTGTGACGTCTTCGATAGTTGAGTGGAATCATAGATCAACATGGGCCCGGTAAGTTAATATGTAAATATAAAGCGCGAGTGAGTAACGTTAGCGTTAATATCTCCAGCTTCTGTTAGCTTCATGTTTCTCTGCTTCACTTTCATTTAAATTAGTGTTTAAGATTAAAAAAAAACTTGTTTTTAAAGTATTATTTAAAACTTCGTCTCGTCAGTACTAGTCTAACCTTTACTGTTTATCCTAATGTACTAGTGTATTGTATTAAACTAAGGTTACACTTTTCATCCCTGCGTAATTGTTTCATTATAACGTTACTATACTACATTTGTCCCTAATATTATAGTGAATAGTATTAATATTTTATATCTTGAGGGGATTCCTTTGTACTAATCTATATTCACCTTTAATCTGAACACCGTTTATTTCTATGTAAAGTAACTCATTTTATACAGATTTTCAGTTATTGCTGTTTTTAACCCGTTAACTGCCACGGTTTTGATTTTCTAGCAGTTTTAGAGTAAAACATGTTTTGTAAAATATATTTATATAAAATATAAATATTTAAATTATTATATTTTATAGTTTCATAAACTTCCATATCTTTTCTGTTATATAATCAGTATTTATCTGTCAAGTGTCTGCTTTAAAAAGAGACCAAACTTAAGTCTGTGGACCAAAGCATTCAAAATGTATAACAGTATAAGTTGGAAATGTCATTTTTACGTCCATGCTCAAAAAGTGCAACATTAAAAATCGAATCGAATTGATTTAGACTCTCTGGGGGAAAGCGGTAATGAAAGTCACGTTTTGGCATATGATATTCTGTTTTGCTTCATCTGTCATGTAAAGACCGACGTCATCATGTCTTATGTATAATTGTAGCATACACTAGCATGCATTATTTGCTGTGCTTTTGTTTATCTTTCACACAAGGCTTCCAAAAAGAACAAGAAAAAGAAGCCTAGCTTCAGAAAATTGCTGAAGACCAGCAATCTGAAGCTAGAAAACAAGCAGAAGAATCGTCAGTTTAAGCAACAGAGCTCAGCTAAGAAACAGAGGAAAGAGCAGAGGAAACTTCGGCAGGCCATCACAGATGTCTCCCATAAGACCCTCAAACCCCTGGAGCGCTACAAGAAGAAACTAGGTGAGAGACACCGTCTTATATGAACTCTCATGCTGTGTGTTCGGAAGGTTTTATAACACTGATGTATCATAACAGTCGGGGAAGAAGAGGAGGATGAGGAGGAGTTCCTGGAGTCTCTGCCTGTGGACATGATTGACGAGGATGACCTCGAACAGATCAGAGCCATGGCAAAGAAAGCTTCCTTTCTGACTCGAGACATCTCATCCTGGTAACCAGCAGCAGCACACTTGAAAACATTTGGAGACTCGTAGTCATCTGCTGATTGTCTGTTGTGATCATGTTTCCTCATGCAGCGCTCCAGCACATGCCAAAAAGCGTAAATCCGAGCAGCCGCTGAAGAAGTATGAGAAGATGCCCAGGAAGATGCAGCAGGAGGAAGAGAAGGAGCTCATTCATCTGCTGCCCATCAAAGACAAGAGCGGCCTGATCCCTCAGAGCATGGAGAAACCTGGTGTGTGTGTGTGTGTGTGTGTGTGATCACGTGACTTTCACTGAATGCTGCGGTACTACAGAGGAGGATTTGGGATTAAATTTGTCTGATCATTTCCTCTAGTTGTTCCGGAGGCCGAGGAAGAGGAGGAACCAATCGACCAGGATGAGTTCAGTAAAGGTTTGTGTGGATTTTCTTGAAACCTTGAAATGGCTTTAAGCTCAATTTCCAAACTCGAAGTTTATATTTTGATAATTTAGCTACACAATTGCATGCTCATGGTTCTCTGACATGCAGGTTTGATTACACGTATGATTTAATTTCTATATATTTGTGATTTTGTTTTAAAAATATCAGAGGAGGAACCCGAGAGCGTTCCATTGTTAACTCCTCAGGAGCAGCTAGAGCTCCGCGCTCAGACACTGACAGAGAAGAAACTGCGCATGGCAAGTCTGTCGTCTGCAGTGCTCGCCGATCCACATGTCAATGTAAGACAGCCCTTCACAGGCATCTTCTGGGTTTGATCTGGATCGTCGTCACATGTGTGATGATGTTCCTCGTGTGTTGCAGATCAAGAAGCTGAAGGAGTTGAGGGCGATGCTGATGGAGACGGACCCGTGCGTCGCCGTCACGGTCAGAAAGCTAGTCATGGTGTCCCTCCTGGAGGTGTTTAAGGACATCGTGCCGTCATATCGAATCCGACCGCTGACGGAAGAGGAGAAAGCTGCGAAGGTGTTACATTACATTTCTTTGTGCATAAAAGAGTTGAGTGCACTATGAAAATATGTTGAAGCTAATAGAGCAACATGTCCATGTTTCTGGAAACCGAGCTGCAAGAACAATCAGGAAATGCTTGGATTTCTGATGGCAGACAGATGAATGCAGTGGCACATTTCTGGCCAACATTTTGGGCTCCCACCTGTGCTTACTAAAAATATCTCAAATTATGGTTTTAGGAGGTCTTAAATTTGGAGGATTGCAAAAAAAAAAAAACTAAAACGTAATTGCGAAAATTTAATGCACATTCGAAGTCACACTGCAGCACTATTGCACATTTAAAAACGATTCGCAGTCATTAATATCACAAATTTATGGCAAACTACTGACGAATTGCATTCTTTACTTTATGGTGTTTATACTGTAATATATTTAACTTAGTTGTAAGAATGCATATTTTTAATCTCTTTCTGAGTGAGCATCTCGATTTTAAAGCACAGACATTTCAAAATTAGGGATGTAACGATTCACCGCCAGCTGGATGAAAATCAATTCAAATATGTGACGATTCAAATCGGTTGAGATGCTAAACAATCACGATTCATTCAGGGCTAGGAGTTTATATGAATGCATGTCTGAAGGGAACTTACTGTCTTTAGAAAAGTCTAGATGGTATTTTTTCTTTTCATTTTGCCTCTGTATAATGCATATTAAAGTTCATAAGTACAGTGCTGATTTGTTTACAGTGGAAACCAAGGAAACCCTTTAAGCGCCACCTGCTGGCAGAGAGTGAACATGCATCTCCTTCAGCTCCTCTGATGTTTCATGCAGATTTTGTTTATGTATAGTTTCACAAAACTGAAGTCAAATCGTTCTGTTTTTGCTTCAAATTTCTAAATTATGCAATCTAATTTAGATAAAAAATTGCTCAACTTGCATGTATGCTATATCTTTGTTTGGATAATGATTAAAATGCAGTGGTTGCCTCTATTTTTAAAGGGAAAGAGCACAGACAAAGCCTTATTTTGTTTATATGAAGAGATTTATTTTGTCATTTATTTGATTTAGGGCTTGTTTTAAAATATCAATTTAGTTTTGTTATTTATATTTGTATTATATTTAAATTTTGTCATTTAGCTAACGCTTTTATACAAAGCGGCTTAAAATAGAAGCAAACAAAACCAACAAAAGAGCAATAATATCCAAGTGCTATATATTATTATAGTGTTATATTTCAATTTCACAAAGAAAGGTGCAGCATTTTTTCCAAGCAGTAATAAAAGGACGCATTTAATTTATAATTTGTCTTAAATATCATTCTGTTAAAAAACAATTGTGAACTGAATCATGAGTTGAGTGAATCGTTACATTCCTTTTCAAAATAAGAGTCCTGCTGTATTATAATGAAATGTCCTTCATTGTCCCTCAAATGCTTCTTCTGGTCATTGTTGATATTTTTGGGTGCATACTAACCTGTATTTAACATTTAGTTCAACGTAAATCCTTGAAGCTTCTTCCTGGGCTGCTATTATTGAACTCTATTATATAGAAATTATAATAGCTTGTTGTCTTTCTTTAAACAAACTATTATTGTATGGGTAAAATCCATTATCAGTCAATCTCTAGTATGTGTGAAAACCATTTGCATTTACCGTTTTGCAAGAATCTGACAAGTTATGTTTGTTTGAGTATGATTGGATTTGTTATACAGTATTACATTTATTTGTGCACATCTTTGAAAAGTTTTCAATATGATTTTATAAACTGCAGATATGCTGTTTATCTTTATAAAGGTTTTGATTATTTCAGTTAGAGGAGTCAGCGTGTACATGCATAAAAGCACAGAAGTTAAAACGGACCCGTTTGTTTTTAACAGTGAGAGTGAAGAATGCTCAAACTCAAAAGAAGATAACAATATTAAAATGCAAGAAATAAATGCCCCATTCAAGCATTCTTTGTTCTCCGCCAGGTGAAAAAAGATACGCTGCAGCTGAGGGAGTTCGAGGAGGGTCTCGTCAGCCAGTATAAGTTTTACCTGGAAGATCTGGAGCAGACAGTGAAAGGTACATCAAGTGCTCTGTGCTCTGTGCTTCCCATCAGCCCACTGGTTCTCATCACCTCGTCTGATCTGATGCTGTTTCAGACTGGAAGCAGAAGAAGCAGAAGAGAAGTCAGGCCGTGTCTCTTCAGAGTTATAAAGGTCTGGCTGAAGTGGCCATCAGGTGCATCTGTGATCTTCTGGTAGCTCTGCCACACTTCAATTTCCACAACAACATCGTAGTGATGGTGGTGCCTCTGATGCGCGACCCCGACAGGAAGGTCAGTCTGCTAGCTGTGTCTGCTGGAAGGACTCAACGTTTGGAGGTTTGCTCAGCGTCTGGATGTGCTTGTTTTGTGCTCAGGTGTCGGAGATGTGTTGTGCAGCCGTCAGCAGACTGCTGAAGCAGGATAAACTGGGTCAGGCTTCATTAGCGGTGGTCAAGGTCATCTCAGGCATGGTCAAGAGCAGGAACTACAACGTCAAACCTGAGGTAAAGAGCTCTTAACAGTTCAGAGCACTTCTGTCTCATCTGTCAGTGCTGTGCAGAACCAACAGACCAAATAAAAATTGAGATTTAGATTGAAATGATTTAGAACTTGTTTAACAGTTTGGTCTTTTCTTTCCATTAAAGAACATGGTCAGATTTTGACTTTATTATTAGTAGTAGTAGTTTTATTGGTTTTTATTATATAGCTAAATATAATAAGATATATATTAATACACATTAAAATTATATTTTATAAACTTCTTATATCCCTGCATTTATTAATAATAAATTATTTTTAATTACTGTTATTTTTACCCTTTGCATCATAATTTGAGTTAAAATCATAGTATTTTTTGTTTTGTTTTAATATTTAATTTCAGTTCAACCAAATGAAAATGAGATTTTGGCTTAAAAAGCAGCTAAAATATTTTTTTGTTTACTTTTTTATATTAAGGCTGATATACTTTATTTTAATTTGAATTTGATTTTTTTATTATTTATTTCAATTAATGTATTTTTTATGGTTTGTTTTTGTTAGCTTTATTAACGCTGGTCTAGAGTTTTGAATTTGCAACACAAATAATATATATATATATATATATAATATATGGATGTGTGTGTGTGTGTGTGTATATATATATATATATATATATATATATATATATATATATATATATATATATATATATATATATATATATATATATATAAAACAAGAAAGTATAGTTCACTATAGTACAGAGAAGTTGCACTTCTGATAAATTCTCTGATTTTATTGGTTCACGTCAAACTAAATCCGCAAGGGTCATGGTATCATTACTAAACTGTGACTTTAGCCATGTGTTAAGTTATGATTTTTGAGTTGTGAATGGCTGATATTTTACTGGTGTGTTGTGAACGCACAGGTGCTGAACTGTCTTCTCTGTCTGAGAATAAAAGAAGTGGAAATGAAGAAAGATACAGAAGATACTGCGCCGAAAAAGAAGTTCATGTCCTACAAGGAGAAGAGGACAAATTTGTCCAGGATGCAGAGGAAGGTCTGAACTGAGCTGAACGATATTTCACATAAATATAATGATTGGAAGTTGTGCAGAGATATGAGTCAGTGGTCAATAAGTAATCACTTCTGCTCGGCTACGATGCATTTATTTGTTGAAAAATAGAGTCAGAACGATTACATTTAAAATAACCCTTTTCTATTAGCATATCATTTAAATAATTCATTCCTGTGATGCAAAGCTTCATTGTTAGCATCATTTCTTCAGTCACCACTGATAATATACTTGTTCTTTGTGTTTCGTGACCTTGATCAAATCTTCAACAGTGGAAGAAAGCAGAGGAGAAGCTACAGAAAGAGCTTCTAGAAGCTGAGGCTTCAGAGAACAAGGACAAGAAAATAAAGTTGGTGAGTGTTGCTCCAGTCGTGTAGGAATGTGCCGGACCTCGTGTAATGTGTATTCACTTTGGCCCATCGTTTTATTCCAGCACACGGAGACGCTGAACATCGTGTTCCTCATCTACTTCAGAATCCTGAAGAAAGCTCAGAAGTCCATCTTACTGCCCTCCGTTTTAGAAGGCCTCGCGAAGTAAGAGCCACGTGATATGTGACCAGTGTTATTACACTGTAATAAAGCGTTCTTGATTAACGTGGGTCACACTGTTTCCTGCAGGTTTGCTCACTTGATAAACCTGGAGTTCTTCGATGATTTGTTGGCGGTGCTGTACGGTCTCATCACATCAGGTGTAAGTGTTTCTAGCAGGAGCGCCTGCTTCACCTCACGCTTCACACATTAACATCTCGCCGTCTTTCTTCTCGCAGGATCTGACGTATCGCGAGAGCCTTCACTGCATCCTCACATCCTTCCACATCCTCTCAGGACAAGGTCAGTGCTCCGCCACAGCTCTGCTATCACAAACATCTCGTCCTCGCTGAGCTGAAACACGTGTGTGTGTGTGTGTTTGCTACAGGTGACGTCCTCCACATCGACCCGCTGAAGTTCTACAACCACTTATACAAAACACTGCTGACGCTGCACGCAGGTGAGATCTCCAGAGATGCACCGACACTGGCTTATATTTCAAATATGAGCGAGAACATCAGTCACTTTCATTTATTTTTAAGAATTAGATGCGAGACCCTCTGAAAACCATATATCAGGAGTTTAAACTAAAATGGTTTAAAATGCATGATTTTCACCACAATAAACACGATAATCAGATGTTTTCAGCAGGTACGAGCTGTAATGTTGCTGCTCTATTCAGGAAAAGGGGGCGGAGTGCAGCAGCTCATTTGCATTTAAAGAGACAGGCACAAAAACAGTGCGTTTCTGCTTCCACTCAATATAGGCATTTTCTAAATAGTATAATAAATGATCTGTGGGGTGTTTGGAGCTGAAACTTGACAGACATTCTAGGGACACCATAGACTTGTATTACCAGGGGCATATCAGGTGTCCCTTAAGAAACATTCACTTGAGATGTTAAAAGTACAAATGAAGGTCTGGTTTCACAGACGGGGCTTAGACTAAGCCAGGATTAGACCATAGCTCATTTAGAGCATGCAAGAAGTCCTTCTTGACATGCCTTCGAACGAACATTACTGGTGTGCATCTTGAGACAAAACAAAGGCACTGATATATTTTAAGATCAGTCAGTACATGTTTCTTTCAGTTGAAACATTTTAGTCTGGTACTAGGTTTAAGCCTCGTCTGTGACACCAGGGGTATATCTTGTTTCATGAGGAACTGAACAGGAAGTTTATACTCAAAACAAGACTGCTTAGGTCAGTGGTCTCAAACTCAATTCCTGGAGGGCCACAGCTCTGCAGAGTTTAGCTCCAACCAGCTCCAAATCACACCTGCTTGGAAGTTTCTAGTAATCCTGAAGACCTTGATTAGCTGGATCAGGTGTATCTGATTAGGGTTGGAGCAAAACTGTGCAGAGCTGTGGCCCTCCAGGAATTGAGTTTGAGACCAATGGCTTAGGTCATTCTGTGACTTGATTTAAGGGTCTTTGGAGATTTGCACTGGAAATAAGACAAAATTATTAATAATGAAGGTTATGAATTTACCTTCATAAAAACTGCAGAATTACTGGACTATTATTGAACATAAAATTCACAAATGTCATTAGCTGTTTCCCTCCATGTATGTTTAAGCTAGTTTTGAGATATTGCATAAGAGCACTGGATTTGAAACACCATGATGTGAAGAAAATATTTATATGCACACAAAAAAGAAAGTATATGCTCAAATGAGGCAGATTTTTGAATTCTTTGGGAAAATGTATGCATGATCTGCTGCCCAAAAAAATCTTTCAATTTTTAGAAATTGCATCTAAATTTCTTAAATAATTACAAAGAAATGGCCAGTAACACATTAAATGTGAAATGTTGAAGTAGAAAAGACTGAGTGACAAATAATGTTTTATAGTGCAGTTGACTAATCTCTGTTTACTGTCTAAAATATTGGATTATTTCTAATATATTTATTGTTTGAGTTAAAGTCTAAGACACCTTGTTTCCACTGCAGGATAAAAAAAAAATGGCATTTGATAACAGAATTTGTTATCTCTCAATTCTTCTGACAATTACCTTTATAATGTCTTTATTCTGTGCTGGAAATGAAATATAGAGATTTGAACTTGCAAAAGAATTCTGAGAAAAAAAAGTCAGATTTGTAATATAAAATGCTAAATTGTGAGATAAAAACTGAAGTAGAATTGTGAGAGGAAAAGTCAGTCTTTTTATTCTGTGGCAGAAACCGGTTTCTATAAAGATATCATTAAAATGATTTGTTACGATTACGTCCCAGGCTTGTTGTGCATGATTGCATTTGTTGTCATTTCATCTGCACAAGTTATTATTATGTAGGAAATATCATGCCTGATGCTCTGTCAGTTTCTCAGGAAGGGAAGGTTTTGTTCTCTTGAACACATCAGGCGGGATGTGTAAATGTTTTCTGCAGTAGTGTTTGTTGTGGATGGAGCTGACTGTTGTCTTGGATGGGCTGCAGGAGGAAGGAACGAGGACACGGCGATCGTGCTGCAGTGTCTGGACATCATGCTGACCAAACGCAGGAAGCAGGTGACTCTGCAGAGGGCGCAGGGCTTCCTGAAGAGATTGAGCACGCTCAGTCTGCACCTGCTGCCGGACTCCAGCGTGGGCATCCTGGCGGCTAACAGGACGCTGATGCATGTGAGCCAGCACCGCTGCTCCTCCTCCATCTCTCTGCTCTCTGAACTGTGAATGACTAATTTGTGTGTGTGCTTTTTGTGTAGGCCTTCCCTAAGTGTGACATCCTGCTGGATAATGAAATGCAGGGCAGTGGTGTGTATCTGGCAGAGCTGGATGTGCCCGAGTACTGCAACCCTCAGAACACGGCACTGTGGGAGCTTCACTTACTGAAGGTGTCTGTCACTCACTCACTGACGATCAGATTCAAGCATTTAAAACATAAACTAAATTAAGTTGCACCTTACTGTAAGTTGTTGAGAGAAAAAAAAAAAAACGCCTTTTATTATTTCATTCAGAAAATTCATAGACATTATAAACATTTCCTTTCATTCTTCAAATATAATGGTGTTCAGAACAGGTATGCAAAAGATATTAGTGATAGTGGCAAGACAAAATGAATGTATCTGAAGCAGAAGGTTGTTGTTTCAGAGACACTTTCACCCCATGGTGAGGAAGTTTGCAGCTCATCTGATGAAAGGTGCTCCTAGTGAAGGGTCCGGTGCGCTCAGCATGGAGCTCAGCAGAAGGTACGGAGACCACCGCCTCTTTTCTCTGCTTCATTTGGATTAAGATGGATATGACTATTTTTCATTGTGTTTGTCAGGACTCCAGTGCAGCTGTTTGAAGACTACAGTGTTAAAGACATGACCTTTAACCCTCCTGTTGCAGGACCTTCCTCAAAGAAAAAGGTCTTTTCTTTATTTTCAGTCAAACTAACAATGCTTTGAATAGGTCTGTCGTGTAGTTTTATCTTCTAAATATTTCTTCCACTTGTGTTGCAGGAACATTTCACAATCGGTGATGCGTTTCTAGATTCAGAGCTGAAGACGCTGATTGATGCTGCGCTTCAAAACGAGAGCGAGCAGACGAGTCTAGACTTCACGTCACAACACACAGAGCCGGAGACAGCAGTGACTGTGAACTAAAAACTTTATCAGTTTGTGTAAAATAAATGCTCCACGATCCCAGCAGTCTTTGAGTTCATCACAGGCACTGATGTGAAAGTAGCCGTTTCACCAAACATGGATCATTTTTCAACACTATTTATTGATGAATGCGTTTGATTCAGTGGTTTCAAGTAAACAATAATCCAATATTGACATCACAATATTGACGATACATTCCTATAGAGCTTTATGTGTGCTGAAAACCATCACTAGTAGAAAGGTCAACATGTTTCGAGTTCTTAGATTGAGTAAAATAACAGTATTGCGTCACACTAAACACTTGCCTGTTCCAAACGAAGCGATGGGAAATATACATTGAAAAGACATAATGCTGTAGTGGACCACAAATAAAATAACACTTCAATAGTTCCTACAGTCACTTAAATGTCAAAATATTTAATATCTTTAAAGACAGTGCTAAAAATCTAAATTACAAAAATACATACATTCCACTTGACTACAGTACGGACAGGCTGAAGGAACATTCATGCCCTTACAAATAAATAAATGCAGATTTCATAATTATGTACTCTCATTCATATGTACATGTCTGGAAAAGTACAGCCGACCTGGGCTATAACGTTCAATAAATTATGAAAGATTTCATTTCAAGAAAGAAAATGGACCCCTTAAAGTTGAAGAAGAAAGCAAAGCTTTAGGTGATTCAACTGCTATGCAGTGATTTTAAAATCACATGAATATATTATAGCAAAATGTAATTTAACACAAAAAGAGAACTGGCTTTCAATAATTACAATAATTATATATCTTAATGTATTGATTTTAAATTAAAATATTCCCAAACAAGCAATACAAGTGCCAGTGAAGATCTCGAGCTCTCCATAAATGCAAGAATAAAAATATTTTAGAAATAATTATTTGCTCTGCAGCTGTAAATGGGGAAATAAAAACAAAAGCAAAAGTGCAACAAGAACGAACTATATAAAACATTACAAGCTATAATAAAATAAAGAAATAAATCAATAACATACATAAAAAAACCATTATTTAAAAGTGACGTTTCTTCAAAAGCTTGTTTTTGTAATACTGGTAATAGATTCGAGGCAGTTTACAGAAAGGTACCGTTCAACACCTTGCATTTGTCATTTTTTTCTGCTGTTGGTAATTAAAATTCAGTGCAGGACGTGTGAAATAAAAGCCATCGAATTCAATTAGCTGCTAAAATATGCCTCGCATCTTTCTAAACATCTTGTGCACATTTGCTGTGAACTCCAAACAAATCACACCAGATTTAAATTCAGAAAAATAATCCTAAAGTTTGGAAATCAATCATTTTGCTTCTAAAAACAAGAAAGAAGAGTAGTGTTAAACGAATGTGCTGGGAGCAGTATGCTGCTTGATTTCATTTCTGCCAATCCAAAAAGGGGTTGTAAATAAAGTATTTAAAAAGCTTTCAAAATAGCTGGACTTAAAGGTAATGTGCAAAACCACAAATAAAAACTCAAAAGCATACAGATACATTCACTTACAGTACTGTTAAAAAAGGAAAAGAAGTACAGAAGTGAGGAGAAACTGCCTTCATCTGACATCCTGCTGAAGTGACTGAAGCCGTGCTCGACCCATCAGCAGGTCATGGTGTTCTGCACGGGACGAGCTCAGGGGCCGTCAGGCTGGACACTGGAGGTGCTGCTCGGGTCTGGACTCATTTGTGCAGCTTCCAGTTCCTCAGCAGCGGGAGGGTCCAGGGGGACGGGGCAGGGGTGCGATCGCTCCGAGAACCTGAGTGTCCCTCAGCCATCCAGGCCTTCATCTCCATCGACAGAGAATCTGATTTCATCCAAAAATGAAAATTACATCACTAATGACTCACCCTCATGTCATTCTAAAAAATGTTTAACAAGTGTCTTACGTGCAGCAAGACGCTATTTATTTGATCAAAACTATGTTAATATTGTGAAATATTATTACTGAATTTCCAGCATCATTACTCCAGTCTTCAGTGTCAGTTGACATGAATCCAAGTGAGGAACAGACATGCAGTGTTTTCAGATGTACTTGAGCTCTTAAGGTTTCGTCTCATTTTTGTCTAAAGTTTAACAGGCTCATATTCACTTGCAGCAAACTGTATACATGGTCGACTCTGACTGAAGTCTATTAAATATTACATGCTACTAATCATTTTTTACTGATGGTAAAGACATGGTGCACAGTTAATTAATAACATTAGTTCATGACAGATAAAGAACGGCAGACATCAACCAGCAGTCACCTCTGCATCTGGGATGACTAAATCATACACAAAATGAACATTTCAATGTTTCTTAATGGGAACAGATTTAGAATATACAGAAAATAGAATTCCATCGCTTGGTCACCAGTGGATCATCTGCAGTGAATGGGTGCCGTCAGAATGAGAGTCCAAACAGTTGATAAGAACATCCCAATAATCCACACAACTCTAGAACATCAACGAATGTCTTGTGAAATGAAAAGATGCATGTCTGTAAGAAACAAATCCTTCAGTTTGAACTTTAAACTAACTTCTGGCAAAAATACAAGTCAATAATGTCCAGTGAAAATGTTCATCCCCTGCTGTCCACCCACATAATTTATAAATGCGTTGAACTGTTTGGGCTTTTCTTAATGTTTTTGAATGAGTTTCTTACAAACACACAGATTTCTCTTTACAAGATTTTAATTGATGGACTGGATTGCTTTTTATCAGCTGTTTGGACTCTCATTCTGACGGCACCCATTCACTGCAGAGGATCCATTGGTGAGCAAGTGATGCAATGCTACATTTCTCCAAATCTGTTCTAATTCACAAAATCAATAGAATGGATGAGTATGTTCATCAAATGTTCATTTCTGGACAGCAGTTGAATGTGTCTATCTGATTTCAGACTGACTGTGATATGTGGTGTGTTAGTGTCTAGTACCTCGTGAGAGCTCCATGCACTGCACACACACACTGCAGAGCGTTCCTTCACTCCGAGGCCTCTGGCAGAGGCACCATGCTGGGACATGCAGCCTTCTCTTCCTTACTGTGTGTCGACTCGTGAGCCGCTGAGCCGTTCGTGTTCGTGTTCACAGTCAAGCTCCGACTCCGACCCGTCAGCTTCCGTAACTCACTGGCAAAAGACATGCCCCTCCGCTTGTCCTCACGAGCCATCTGAGAGACAGTTCGGGTTGAATAATCAAATCAATCATTCTATCAATCACAGTATACATCAAAATTTACTTAACACAAAAAAAATAAGAATAACTGTGAACTTTTAGGCCTTATAAAAGGTTTTCTAAAAAACATGTCTATAGGAAATATTATTTTTTTTTATATAATATTTTTGTCCTAAAATGTGCTAAAATCTACAAATAATTTATAAATTTTATTTTATAAAGATGTATAAATGTCTCTTTTTCAATGCAATCTACACACACATACACACACACACAAAATGATTCAATAATCAATAATGATAGAAAAATGTATGGAAATTAAAAGAAAGAAAAAAACTAAAAAACGATTCAAAAATAGGGTCAATGAGATGTTTTAGACAAAAAAAAATAAAAATAAGGATGCAATAAATTGAACAAATACATTTGTTACAAAAAAAAAATGTTTAAAATAAATGTCCCTATTCATTAAATAAATTAAAAAACATGTCTAAAAAGAAATTCCTCACAAATATTTATCTGTTTTCAACTTTGATAATAATCAAAAATGTTTCTTGAGCATCAAATCAGCATATAAGAAAGATTTCTGAAGGATCATGTGAATCTGAAGACAGGAGCACATTTTTTTCTGTGTTCTTGTATATTCGATCAAATACTAGATTTTGAAAAAAAGAATCCCACTGATCCTAAAAGTTTGAATGCTAGTGCTCCTTCAGTTTGGGGATAAGCATGTTCTGTGCGTGTGCTTCACATGAATAGGTTTTTACCTGCTCCTTGAGTTTGAGGATGAACCTCCCAGCTCCCTTCCAGCGGCTCTGAGCCTGGAACACACACTCGTGGTCCTGCAGCACACGCTGGCACGGTTTAGCCGAGGACGATCTCTTTCCAGCCGCGTCTTTAGTGAGCTCCTCCATCAGGACGTAGTCACATGGGTTAGGGTTGCTCAGGATGCTCAGAGAGTACTTGGCTTTGCTCAGAGTCTACGACAGACCACAGCGGCTTAGATTTTCTGCTATTAAGATGACAGGGATGAGATCTTTGAGTGAAGCTGACCTGCTGGATGATGTCCTGGGCGGTGCTGTAACGCGGGGCTTTGATGACAGTGTGAGGCTGCTCAGGAGAAACATCATGAACCTGCACCAGGAAGGTGTCGTCCTCTCCGCTGCTCACCTCCTCCACCCCCTCCATCACTGCATTCGTCTCGCTGATGTTCTGCTAGCAGCCAGCAGGGGGAGCAACACATCAAGAATCAAATGTTGGAGGACTGGGTGTGGATCTTCTATGAAGTCTGTATGAGTCACTGTTGTTATGGGCTACATTTATGTTGTCCAGTGATATTGGAAATCATTTTCGGGTTATTTTTTGGGTCCATTCTTATCCTAATATCCTAAACTTGGGGTGTATTTTGAATAACCTGAATGAATGCTGTCGTTTGTCTCACAAAAGTGATGAAATGAGAGCAGGCACAAACCTCTTCCTTGGTTTTCAGGTATATTCTGCCCACACATCCCTCCTGCGGCTGCCAGCTGTGAGTGACTCTCAGGAGCCGCTCGTCGTTCGCCAGGGGACGCTGCTGGGGCGCTCGCTTCGACTCGCTCTTCTCCTTGCTCAGAGGCGTTTTCTCCTCCATCAGGAAGTAGTTGAAGGAGGTAGTCGGAAACAACTGGCAAGAAAGAGACTATTTAAACACGTGTTTATGTGCTGAGGGATGATGTGATGCATGTGAAGCTTGTTCCTAACGAGAGAATGGATGACAATCATGAACAGGGTTAACCCGAAACAGAATTTCAGAACTCATAAAAACAACTTCTCAAGAGAAGTCGGACCACACACAGAGCGAGCGCTTCCACTGCTGCATCTGCAGTAGCTGCACCCTGACCTCTGGTTCATTGCACTGAACAGTGTTGTGGTGTGGGCTCGGTTCTTACAGAGTCCAGGAGCTGCTTGGCCGTGGTGTATTCATTAACACAGATTACGGTGAAGGGTTCTGGGCCTGGAACTCCGTGCACTGTCACTTTGTGCTGCTGGGCGGCGCGTCTTTCCTCCGTACTGAACAGCTGAGAGAACAACAAAATGACAACAGAGTTCGCTTTTTTCTACGTGACTAATAAACACCGTTACAGAGCTATTAAACAACTCCTGACAGTTAAATTAATCAAATGATTTAATCTAAATTGTTCACAGTCAGGAGTGTCATGCACCTATTGTATTTTAGCAACAACACCAGCAAGAGAAAATACACTTTAAATGAGTATGACAGAGTTAAACTACTACGGCCACAGCAATTCAGACAAAAACACTGTTGTTTTTAATCATTTTAACATGCAAACACACTGAAAAAGTATAAACTGGAGTACATTTTAATTTTAAACACGTTTAATTGTTACTGGCTGTTTCTTTTCATTATGACATTTACCAGTAATTTCTGAGAGAAAATAGTCTCAAAGCCAGATGGATACAAACATTTATTTTCCCCTGGAACTGTTTTAATTTTTTTCTGTATTTTTCCCGTTTGAATGAGCATGGCACTTCTGTGTACAGTAGCTGTCTTTATGACTTCCTGTTTTTATTGAAACTAGGCTGCACTGGGATGACAGGGACCGAGGGAGAGGAATGCAGCACATTCCAGAGTTTTAAAAACATCAGAAATATCCACACAATGTTTTTCTTCTCAAACATGAGACTGTGAGACACATACAGAGGAATCATTGATGTAAACACTGTCTAGTGTTCGTGAGATCCTGACGGCTGTGTGCGTTATGAGCGCGCTCTCTCTCACCACAGACGCAGGCAGCGGTCCTCCGGTGGGGCTCTCCTCCGTCCTGCGGCTGAACATGAACAGACTAGAGATCTCCAGAGACTCGTTGTGCAGGTTCTTCAGCTGCAGGTGTCTGTAGCCTGGAATAATTCACAAAAACCAAACCAAATATCAGACAACGCTTTACTCGTCAATTCAATTAAGAAAAAAAATAATCAATACAGTAAATGATCAAATGGAGTTATCTGAAGGCATAAATTATCATCCAACAATAGTTGACGGACACTAGACAGTCAAAAAAAAGGTTTAATATTTTATAATATAATGTATATATACACGTAAATATTTTTAATGAAACCAGTAAAAACGTTAATAATGTGAAATAGTATTAGAGTACAAAACAACTTTTTTTACAGTATTAAATTACTAATATAAAGTAAAATGTCGATTGTGAAGATCATCTTTAAAGCATGCTGCATTGATCACAAATCAAGAATCAGTCCAGAAGTAATCACACAATGCTCTTGACCTGGTTTGAGGGTTTTGAGGGGCAGTATCCGTTGAGCGGTGACCTGTGAGCTGTTGTTCTCCACGACAGCGATGCGCAGAAACGCCATGTCCTCGAAGTGCACGTGGAACTGGAAGTGCTCGTTCCACATGGGGTTGAGTGTGTTGCGGTGTATAGGCTTGGTGCGGAAATGACAGCTGTCTGCCGGCATGCCCAACACCTCCACTTCCACACAGGGACTGCCGTTTGAGTTTCCCGGACACACGTTCTGTCCCGACACAATCTGTGCACACAGTAATTCATTCATGTCGGTTAGATCAGATAAGAGGAGGTATGACACTAAACAAGTGCGGGATCCTTACAGTGAGAGTGTATAGTGTGGGGGTCAAGTTCTCCAGGTCTCGATCCAGAGGGTAAAACTGCTGATAGAGAGGGCAGCTTCGATCCCACAGGACCGGAGGCTTCAGCACATAACCACACTGACCATTAGCCTCGAACAGAGCCGCGTTCAGCTGCATGGGCAAGTCTAGAGGAGATCAATCCAACCACATCCAATCATTCTCACACAAAACTGACAGAATTCTTGAAATAATCCTGTCAGAAAAACGCTCATCATCACATCTGAATATATGTATAGATAGCTGATTTACATGGGATTACAGATTACAATTTAAAGGTTGTAAATAAAAAATAAACTACACACAAAAATACAAGTGTATTATCTACTCAAATGGTGTATAAAAGAACTTGGAAAGGTGCGAATAAAAGAAAAGTATGTAAAATACTGAGAGGCTGGGTTTTTTGTTTTTTATTCTTTTTTTTCTCGTTTTTTTTCTGCTACATGGAAATGTGTTCATGTGTATAATTTAAAAGCAGAACAAAATAAAAACAACTTTTTTTTTCAAATGAAATTCTTGTTTCATTTTGGTGATATATAAGTCAAAGGTTTTTACAAAGGGGATTTCGGGGATCTGTTTATTATACCATGAATTAAAAATATGGCCAACAGCCCCAGGGGGGAAAAAATCACTATGTTTTTTAATAATAAATATGATATAAGTCAGTCAAATGATATGAACAAACCCCTCTGTGAAAATCTTCACGAAAATAGATAGGTACATAAGTGCTGCTGAAGTGGAGATTTCTGGCCCAGCGCAATCATTTAAAAAAAAAAAAAACCTTTAAAAAATGTATCAGAAATGACAACATTTGAAGTAGATCAAAAAACCTCTCATCAAAGTTGTCCTAAAACCATATATATATATATCCGTTCTTGTCTTTAACTTTTGTGATTGACTTCTAATGTTGACTAATGTAGATAAAGTCCAATAAAATAAACCCTTAAAAGTGTATTTTGGATGTTTTCTGTTGAGTGAAACACTATAAAAATGGCCTGACTGATCAGCATGGTCAATATATCAGTCTGTCACTGTCATTTACACTGGCTTAATTCCTGTCCTGAGCAGGAGATCACGCTCTTTACCGTCGGTCTGATAGTTGAGGGCCACCAGCTGGATTCCGTGCAGCCAGTAGATGAGAGGATTGGGGTTGGCGGAGTCGATGCGTGTAGCTGCAGGGTACGTGCGGAGCAGCTGGCAGCTGGTGTGCTGGATGAGTTTCTGGGAGTAGCGGCGACACAGACGCTTCGCAGCGTTCTCATTGACAGAGGAGATGTGGTAGCATTTGGGTGTGCGGATGATGGAGCTGAGAGACGTGCTCGGGCTCAGAGTTAGTGATGTTTGTTCCTCCCAGTTCATTCGAACGCCCTCCAGACTGGCTGCAGAAGAAACAACAACACTGATTTCATATTAAGTTGATATTGCAACAAGTGGAAAGGACCTAAAAATGTCTTTCAGAGAAAATGTTTAAAAGTGAAACTAAGCAGCGTGAGATAGTTACCGAATGAGGCTGAGTCACATGCAATTTGGCAAACAGGCAAAAACAGAAACAGAGCGTGTTTACAGAAGGGGTAAGTCATGTCCTTATCACCACTACAGCATGCTCAGGAGTTTTGCATGTGGTTGTTCAATTTAAAAATAAAAACTTATTTTGAAAATGAAGACATTAAGAAATAAAAAATATATAGATTAGTTTTATAATTTAAGTTTTATAAACTTCTTTCTAATGATTTGATCTGGCATCGCTAGTTCTGATTCTAAACAGCTACTGGAAAACACATCATAGATGATTGATGAAATACTATCAGGGAAAATGGTTCTCAGCTTGGTATGAGGTATTCTTTACTGTCAGGCAAGGATTTATCTGTAAGATTTTGTGCAAAAGTTAAAAGGGTCTTTTGACACCCTTCGGGACTGAGGCTTTCAAACTGCATAAAGCATAAAGCAACTTAATCATAAACATGACCTATAGGATTCAAGCTTATAATATTCCATTGATTGCAAATGCATGGAAAAGATGGCTTAACTTCTGTTAAGATGGCAGGAAGTTATCAATTTCAAATTTAATATAAAGAAGCACTTGCCCTCAAGAATAAAAACTTATTTTGAAAATGAAGACATTAAGAAATAAAAAATATATAGATTAGTTTTATAATTTAAGTTTTATAAACTTCTTTTTAATGATTTGATCTGGCATCGCTAGTTCTGATTCTAAACAGCTACTGGAAAACACATCATAGATGATTGATGAAATACTATCAGGGAAAATGGTTCTCAGCTTGGTATGAGGTATTCTTTACTGTCAGGCAAGGATTTATATGTAAGATTTTGTGCAAAAGTTAAAAGGGTCTTTTGACACCCTTCAGGACTGAGGCTTTCAAACTGCATAAAGCAACTTAATCATAAACATGACCTATAGGATTCAAGCTTATAATATTCCATTGATTGCAAATGCATGGAAAAGATGGCTTAACTTCTGTTAAGATGGCAGGAAGTTATCAATTTCAGATTTAATTCAAAGAAGCACTTGCCCTTCAAAAGTGCTTCTCTTCAAAAAGCACATGCTTGTTTTCTCATACAGTCAGTCATTGGAAATAATCTGCAGAAAGGCATTTTTATGTGCTTTCGAGGGACTTCAGTATAATGGAAAACTTGAGAGCCCTTTTCCCATGGGTGCTCTAAGTGCGTGTTCTATTTCCTGCGTGCCCTGTGCACAGTTTTGTGCAAAACTGAGGCGGCTGTACCTTTCCCTGGAGCTCGGACCAACGTCACAGGCTCCCCGGGGCACCCGCGTGCAGGAGCGCTGCCAAAGATGGATTTCCGGCATTTTCTGTCTTTTCCCCTTCCAGAGCCTGATGGAGAAGGGGTGGAGAGGCCTAGTTCCCACGCACACAAACACACACATATGTAAGGTCACGGCTGCAGGGTATATGCTTCTCCAGAACTCAAGAGCTTGATTATGTTTGTTTGTTCAAGGCTCGCCTCTGGGACTATTACAGTTTCCAGTAGAGGCAAACACCTGAATCTAATTTGCCCATCCTTTTTTAGTGTCTAATTCAGCAAATTCTACAGCAGCTTACATTAGCCTTGTAGCACAAAAACACAACAGAAGAAGTGTTGCTTATAAATTTAAACTGTAGTTGAAGTGTATTGTGGCCACATTTGTAAAGTAGCTTTCTCAACACAGTGCAGTCGTCCATTAAGAGGTTGCATCTACTGTACTTTTGCTAGTTAACACATTGGGTGTTTGTCAGTTGTGAACTGCATGTACAAATCACTTTATAACTAAAAGAAATTGCATGTAGTGATGCACTGAAATACATTTTTTTTCCAAAAATTAAAATACATTTTTTAACAATTCATTAATTATTAAATTATATTCAATAATTATCACAATATAATTATGATTCTACTGCAATTCATTGCTGAAATATAAACATTTAAATTATGTCTGAAATAAAAGCTTGCTATGAGCATTGAATGGTTTTCCAGATAAATGCAATATGTATATTTACAAGCTCTTTTATTTAACACCTTCACAGTTATTAATGAGAAAGGATTTCAGCAAATTGTGTTGTTTCTTTCAACATGATGTACTGTCTGATGTTCATGTAGAGTAGGTTATTGTGATTGCTTGATGGGAAGCATTAGTGCTTGGCGGTTTGACCAAAAATGTATATCACGTTTTTTTTTTTTTTTATTATACCGGTTTATGACGTTTTGTTTTTGTTTTGTTTTTTTATGCATAATCAGGTGTACAATGCATTTTCTGCTGGTTGATATTCCAAGTCATGTTTGCAACACGGACTCATTGTGCTTTCACACAGGACGCGTTTGCAGTCCGCTACTGATCCGCGTCGGTTTAGTCGACAAACACAACATTTGTTCATTGTTTTGATTTCATATCATCTAAAAAAAATATCTATATATTTTTTCAGAATTGTGAGTCTTTTATCACAGAACAGTAACAATCTTTCATATAGACATTAGTTTAAACTCAATAAATATAAACAACGCATTATTGTATGTATTTTACTTCTAGGTTTGTATAATAAGCTGCTCAAGCAAGCGGCAAAACATTTAAACACAATAATTAGCATACTTTTCTTGTTTAAATATTTAAAATTAAATCAACATAGACAGAAACAGTCTCGTGCATTTTGCATTTAAATCTATCACAAGCAATCCCACTGGTCTTGATGAAATTGGGTTTTTCTGCTTCCATAAAAGTGAACATATATATTGTTTTCCTTGTTTATCTAAAAGTGCTCATTTTCTTGTTTTAAACCTAGCCAAAAACCCATCTGATTACGTTTCTATGTCAATCAATGTTAATTTTTCCTGCGAACAATGCGCTTTCACTTTCTAATTCAGCGCCTGCAGCACAGCAAAAATAGACTCAGTACGTTAACAATCGCTGCACTGCTGCAGACGACGCACCGCTCCATGAACGAACTGACGGACCGCAACCTCATGCAGCTGAATCTGTTAATACGCACTGCAGTCGGACTGTGTGAAACAGGCGTTACTACGTAACACTGTGTGTGTACCCTCACCACGCCTCGCAGTCGCTGCTTAGAAGTGCAACATTGTAAAGGGTCCGTCTGAAACAGTGTCTCGAACGTGGAGCAATTAAATACACTGGTATGGCGGTATATTCAAAATTAACATCGTAACGCAAATATACACCGGCTTTCGGTATGAACCGGTTTACCACCCAGCACTAGAAAGCATGTTATAAATACTGTTTAGTGAAGTTTTATAAAGTCATGAATAAACTGAAAACAGCATATTGTGGGTGCACTTAAATAAATGTAAATTATTTAGCCAAAATAAAAATATTATTTTCAGGCCAAATATTTCAGTACATTACTAATTGCGTGTCCCAGAGGCAGAGTGAACTACAAACTTTTGTCACTGTGCTTGTATAGTAATGAAATAAGATGTAAACCTGGGAATTTGATAGCCTGACAGTAGATGACCAGATCGGAGAGCTCTTGAGCGATCTGTCTGCTCTCCTTCTCATTCTGGGGCAGGTAGAACTCCTCTCCTAGCTCCATATCAAACATCTGTACAAACATCACAGATCAAGTATGTATTCAGGAAGAAAAGATCTCAAATGTTCATCATGACAGTTCTGTACAGACCTTTCCTTTGCTTCCCGCTTTCTTAAACCGCTTGGGCATCTCATCATTGGACTCATACTGAAGTTTCTCAGTGGATGACTTGCCTTCAGGTTTGTCGTCCAGAATATTGTCTGCAGAAAAGTAAAACACAAAGAAACTTCTCTACAAAGACCCAAAGATACATTTCTTCAGCCAAAACACATTATGTGATTTACAAAAATAAATAAATAAATAATAAATGAGAACAATTCCATCTAAATACAAAAAAAAAGCACATAAAGGTGAAGCAGTCATATTTGAGAGAGGAAGTAAAGAAAGACTTAATAGTGTAGTCTGACACTATGCATTTACTTCTCAAAGGGATTGTTCACGCAAAAATCGGTCATCATTTACTTACCCTTATGTCAAACCTATATTACCTTCTTTCCTTTTTAGAGCACAAGAAAAAATATTTTGATGAATGTTTTTAACCCAACAGTATTGGAGACCATTCACTTTGTATCATTGTATGGACTAAGAAAAAAAACATTGAGACATTCATCAAAATATGTTCAGCAGAAGTCAAGTCACTCACATAGACTTGGAAGTACATGCAGTAATTGTAAATGATGACAGAGCTTGCATTTTGAGGTGAACCATCCCTTCAGAATCAGTTTTTCTTCTCTATTGCGATCTATATCCAGGTGATATAGGGCTGTACTTGAGTTTATCCATCAGGGATTTATTGGCCCAGTTGATTTCATGAGTGACATGCTAGGAATTATTGTTTCATCTTCATGTTGAACTCAGAAGGTGTGTCTTTTGAAAAGGTACTGCCCCAGTGACAGCTTTTGTACCTTTTTTTCTGAGAGTGTGGACAAGAAGAGATGCCATTTTGAAGGGTAGAGGATGTTGATGTTTTTGATTAAACACTGCATTGGGCACATTAATTAAAAAAATGATGTGCATAGATAAATTATAAATACTGCAATATGCCAATTAGAATGGTCATGAATTTCAAGGTAACCAAGACTTTGACGTAAAAAGTGACTGGGCTTGGTTTTGTCAACCATGAGCAATGTTCTGACATCCTGAAAAAGTAGCCACATCTACTGAGCGTATTGTGATCACAGGAGCAGTCATTCTGTAGGTGTGCAACCCACAGACACTGTCAGGACATCACTGGAGATTTAGCAAAAAGGCTGTTAATTGGTCATCTGCTGATGTCTCATGAATCAAAGATTTCCATTTTACCGAAACAAATCTGAAATTTGTCTCAGAAGGTAAAATCATGGCAAATGCATGCCCAGCTTAGGAAAGCAGGATGAGTGAATGCCCGGCATTCCCCATAGCGGAGTCTCTGGGGAAAGCCGTATGGGAAAGAACAAAGTCTCTTTTAACAGGGAGCAGTGCAGGGCCTGAGAAACCAGATGGCTTTGTTTTTCCCCACCGATGAGCCAGTGCCGCAAGCAAGGTCGAGCCATTTTCAAAACGCCAAAGACGTGGAAGCAAACGTTGAAGCAAGTTTGGGTGGTTCTGTTTATACGCTGACCGTATATGCCAGAAGCAGACAGCACACACCTGATGGCTCTCAGACACAAGCACAATTATTCTGATTTGATTGCCTCTACTTTGAGTCCAAGCAGTCACATCACACACCAGCAGCATGTAGCAGTAAGAGCGAGACACAACATCACGGCACGCATTTACATGGGCAGTTGACAAGACATCTACGTCTCCTAGACCAATTATTTTTACATACATTTTGATCATTTGTCTGGACAGCAAATAATACACATTTTGGCCACAATCGTACAACTATCCACTAAAATTGTAATTATTCGCCAAATAATAGAAATTAAAATGTAGAAACTGCACTGTGGTGACCAGTGCACCAGTAAACATGCCTTATCTAATTCCCAATTTTCATTAATGACTGGTCATGTATTTAATTAACTTATAAATTTGAGGAAAAAAGCCTAATGCAAAAGCAAAGCTTTAAAAAAAGAAAAAAAAAAGAATCCAACATTAAATAATGTGCATGTGTCAACTACCCACACACACACACACACACAATACGTTTACCTTCCTGGCCATAAGAGGCTGTGGAAGCATTGAGGACATCAGCTGAGAAAAAGGAGAAAAAAAGAGGGAAGAAAATGAAAGAAAGGAGGGGGAGTGGGAAAAGGTCATCATGCTACAAGGTGCCATCGTGAGAACAGTAAAAGATCGTGAGAGGGTTAGTGAACAGAACAGAAAATTCCACTCAATGTTCCAATAATCGCTGCCGATTCAAGTTGAAATAAAGGACACATTGGCTTGAGTAATGCAAAGTATGTTTACCATCAGACAGTGACTCATAATCATAGTCATACTCGTCTTCCTCTTCTTCTTCTTCCTCATTGTTTCCCAGCGATGTTCCACTGACTGTGCCGTTGTTGGCCTGGGCCTGCATGTTAGCCAGCTGATGTGCCTTTTGGAAAGAAAAAAAACTTTAACTAATCATTCTTTATTTGTTAAATGGAATTTTCATGGACTCAATAAAATGTGTTGACACTAAGTATGTTTAACAGTTAGTCAAGACCACTCTGAGGCTGTGCAGATTTCCACAGGATTGGGAAATCTTTCATTCACACAATTCCACACATTCTCTACCCCTTGTTTGTTTGTTTCTTAACTATTCTGGTTAATTTGATTGTGCTTTCCAATAAGAGTGTAGCACTTCCAGCTCAGTTAAGGTCATTAAAATTTTTTAACTCAAGTCAAATGTAGTTTTTTATTGATTTTACAAAAGCTCATACTGTTGTCTATAATGCATTCATTTTTTGTTTGTATCAACAATTTTAGGCTGGCTGATTTAGTAATATAATGATCACTAAATTTTAAAACTACCGTATTTTTCAGACTATAAGTCGCACCTGAGTATAAGTCGCATCAGTCCAAAAATACGTCATGAAGAGGAAAAAAACATATACAAGTCGCACTGGACTATAAGGCTCATTTATTTTGAACCAAGAACCAAGAGAAAACATTACCGTCTACAGCCGCGAGAGGGCGCTCTTTGTTTTTAGTGTAGACTACAGGAGCACTGAGCAGCATAGAGCGCCCTCTCGTGGCTGTAGACGGTAATGTTTTACTGGTTCATTTCTCTCTGTTCTTGTTTAATTCATTTTGATAAATAAGTCACACCTGACTAAGTCACAGGACCAGCCAAACTATGAAAAAAAGTGTGACTTATAGTCCGAAAAATACGGTAGCTATATTGTATTTGTTTTGTGTAGTAGATATATCAGTGTCTCAGGCACTGGTGTTTTTTTTTTAGGAGTACAAAGAAAAAAACGTCTGAAAAAAAAATCCCCAGATTAAAACAGGGCCTAGCCAAGACATTTAGGCAAAAAAAAAAAAAACCTATTTACAAATACTTTTTAATACTTTGATTGGCCATTTTTCCATAGACCTAGGTATTTTTTTTTCATCTACCTTTTGTTTGAGAATGTCCACTGGAGCCTGGTGAGCTTTCAGCTTCTTATTTTTCAGTAGGATCTTCCCTCGGAGCTGCAGGGGAGATGGAAGCAAAGGCTCATCCGCAAAATCACTCTCAAACAGGAACTTGGTCACCAGCTTCTCACCAAACACTGTCTGAAGAACAAAATACATAATGTTCACTTTCCACAAGAAACATCTTATGAATTGTGATTTAGCAACAAATAAAGTCAGGCAGGTACCTTAAAAATCTCAGCCATCTTGCGTTGCTGTGGTAAAGAGCAGTGGTTTTCGATGGACAGAATCACGGGCATCTCTGAGTTCACAAACGCTGAACGATTAACGGCTTCGACAACATCCTACAGACCACAAGAGCATTTCAGTCAACGGAAAACATACATAAAATCAACAGAAGTCTCTTCATGTATGGATTTCTAAACCCACCTTGAAGGGAATCTTAGTAGTAAGAGTATGTCCATGGTATATAACAGGCATGCCGTCGTCCCCGTCCCAGCAGTCCAGCTCAACACTACGACAGCCCTGCAGCAACACCTGCGGCAGAACCAATAAATCAATCGTGAACTCCAGGCATCACTCACGTGCTGTGGTTTCAGCAACATTCACTTGCAGGTGACTTCTACAGGACGGCATGTGAAGCAGCGATCGTCAAGCATATTTATGGAGTGAATTGTGAAACGATTTTTGCCCTGGATCAGGTTCAGGATAAACAGAGAAGCTGTGCTGAAGATGTACCTGGCTGTAGAGCTCCACTGAAGACTCTCCCTTCAGCTGATGGCCCGTGAGGTATGTGTTATGAGAGGACTCGATGTAATAGTACGAGAGCGGATACTGGAGCTCATCCAGACTCACTTGAGACTCCTCGTTTTTGGAGGCAAAGTTGTCCTTGTCCATAAGAAACCTTCGAGAGGTAGATTAAACTTTCGGTCATGAGATTATATCAATACAGCAGATTATCCAAATCTGCCAAAGTATTGTGTTTCGGAAACTGCTGGTCCACATCATTTTGTCAAAAATGTTTAATAAAACCAAACCTGGCAAATCCTTCAAAGGACATCCACCCCATCTGACGCATGTTTGAAGAAGGCTCAAATTTCTAAAGAAACAAAAAAACGAATTAAATATTATTACACTGGCATGCATATCATTAGATGTCTCAAAGTGAGTCATGAGCTTGTGAGACGTTAATATCGAACTGTCAGTCAACGACTCTTATTCTTACTAAAGGAAGAATCGATTGTGCATGTTAACGGTTAAATGATGACCCACTGTTGAGAGCTTTAAATCCATGCCAAACACTTTGACAGATATTTGAAGCAATTTTCTTTTCCGACAATACAACTTCACATAAATAACATGAGGAGGAATAGACAAAGTTTGAATGTTGGCTTGAAAATGTCTTTTCCAGGTCTTTTCCAGACATTCAAAATCTGCTGTAAAGCAGCTCTACAAAGATAACAGTATTATTCTTTATTATTCTGCTCGAGTCAGTTCTGTGTTCATTCGGTTCAATTCGATAAGTGTCAATGTCATAAAAATTCTTCATTTATGAAACAAGTTTGATTCAGCTATAAAGCAGCTTTACAGAAAACAACTGTTTCATTATCCAAAGATGAGTCTGTAAATTAAAACACAAGCATATTAATCTGCTTTATAATAAGAATGACCTTTTTCATATTCAGAGAAACATTCACAGGTCTGATCAAACCTTTTCTGGCTGAGATCAGTTTTGAGAGATTTCTTCCACACACCTGTATGATGGTGAGAATCTCATCATAGCTCAGATGTTCTCCCTGACAGTTGACCAGGAAGTCGTTGAGCTGAGAGATGGCCAGACCCAGCACACCGAGCGATGAATTCTCCACTCCAGTGCCATTGCTCACGATGCTAGCAGCTGCGATGGCGTCTGAAATCTGCTTCTGGTTCTCAGAAATTTGCTGACGTGTGCGGATAAAAAGACCCAGGTCAGAACCGTTGCGAGTTAGGAGATCTGTGAAGACATCAGCTTTGTAAAACCAATCGGTAAAAAAAAAGAAAAAAAAAAAGACAATCTTATTATTCACACATGCCCACCAAGATCCGGCTGCAATCCTGTGAGTTTGTCATCAATCCTCAGTGTGGTGTAGAGTGGGACAGAGTCAGGGCCCGAGCGACTACAAGGCACTGCGTAAGTGTCGAACAGTTCCTTCAGATCCTTACGACTGCGAATGCTGGGCACACAACGGGAAATGTTCAGGTATCATCCAAATTCAAAACGCAACTGTTTTTGGAAGGAAAGGTGTGTTCTACCTAAAAGACTTGAAGAGCTCCACAAATTCAACAAAGCTCATGATGCTGTCGGAGATCATGAGGTCCTGAAAGCCCCTGAAGAAGCCTTTTCCTCGACCATGCCAGCTCCGACTGCTCCAGGCCCTAAAAACACCAAACATAGGCATCTCTATACCAAAATGGCCTTTTTGAGACAAGTAATAGAATTTAGTTTTCATTATGCAAGAAATTATTGAGATTTGTTCTTGCACCTCACATGTTTGAGCTTAAATATTAACCATATGTGACCCTGGACCACAAAACCAGTCTTACGTCTCTGGGGTATATTTGTAGCAATAGCCAAAAAAACAATGTATGGGTCAAAATTATAGATTTTTCTTTTATGCCAAAAATCATTAGGATATTAAGTAAAGATCATGTTCCATGAAGAGATTTTGTAAATTTCCAACCGTAAATATATCAAAACATAATTTTTGATTAGTAATATGCATTGCTAAGAATTCATTTGGACAACATCAAAGGGGATTTTCTCAGTATTTTTTTGCACCCTCAGATTCCAGATTTTCAAATAGTTTCATTTCGGCCAAATATTGTCCTATCATAACAAACCATACATCAATGGAAAGCTAGAGTTCAGATGATGTATTAACTTCAATCGTTTTAAAAGATTAATCTACACTTAAGACTGGTTTTGTGGTCCAGGATCACATATTTGATGTGCACTGAATAAACACCTGAATTAAAGTCTGTTCATCAAGTACAGTGATTGTATCTTTTCAGAAGACTTGGATTAAACAGCATGATTCACATGGATTACTTTTATAATACCTTTATGTGCATGAGAATTTTGATTGCACATACTTTCAGTTTATGGAAAATCATGAAAGAATATTAAAAATGTCTTAATTCTTAGTCATAAATTCTAACAAATTTCATTTAAGAGCGAACTATCTCTTTAAATCCTTCAAGCACCTGGAACCAGCTTTCATGGAATAAAATAAGATTTCTTACTTGTTATCCTATTTTACTTAAAAATTAGTCAGATTATGTAAGTAAATTACATTGTTAACCAGGTTTAAGGTTAATTTATATGCATATTTTATGTTGCATCCTTCTTGAAGACCAAAAATTGAAAATATCTTAAAAAACAGATCAAAACATGCTAAACCCATCAGACACATTGAATAGAAGCCTGTGTGCTTTCTGGGAATGCACTAAATTTGTATTTCTAAAGAGGGAGTAGCCTTACCCTGGTTGACTTTTGGAGTTGCCGGGGAGAACGGGGGAGGAATGGGGGCGGGTAGGGGTGGAGTTGTTTGTGCTAAAGGAGCCAGAGGAAGATGAGGAGGAGGATAAGGAGGATCCAGGAGACTGGCCTCTGCTGTTGGATAAGGAAAGGGATCCAGGGTGGCCCAAGGTACTGCAGTCTTCTATGGAAACATTCAAACATGTCACTATGACCCTGATCTCTTAAAGTGCCCCATTATGCCTTTTCAACGATTACCTTTCATGCACTGTGTCATCTATCTGTATGTGAACATAAACTATCTGCAAAGGTCTCTTTTCAATCAACCACTTTAAGACATTTGCATCACAGAACTAGTATATTCAGTGTAAATATGAGAAAAAAGTATTAGTAAAGCATCTATAAAGGAAACCACCTTCAACATTCTTCAACAATTATATCTAACCCAGGTCAGATTAGCTGTCAAAAAAATTGCTCAGTAACTCTCACCAGCGTTTTCCTGCTCAACACTTTCCAAAGGGTCTGATTCTCTCCTCCCCAAAGTCTCTTTACAGCTCCTGGTCTTGCGCGACACCATCTCATCATCTGTTCCATCACCACTGTCCCACTGTGAACATAAAAGTGCATTAGTCAAATCATTTAGCTAAGCCAGGACAGCCTGTGTTGCAGTATTTCACTCCTTACCCTGACTAAGGTTTTCTTCTTCTTCTTGACATTGGAGTTAATGCCCAGTGGGCTGTTTTTCTGGGCAGAGCCCTTCTCTGCACTCTTGCTGGCCGATCCAGGGCCGCTCGCACCCATATTCCAGCGTCTCCCACCGAACAACTCGATAGCATTAGCCAGTGTGGGCCCCTCAAATCTACCATCCTCCTAGAACAGGGAGTTTTACAGCAATATAAAACCCAACCATAATAAAAAAAATGGACAATAAACATAAGTTAACAGAGTTATGCTAAAGGAAAACAAGTCAAAACTGGAATGTGTTTAGTTATATGAGAATGTCCTTCAATGTGAACTTCTATAATTCAACATTGAGAACACAAAATGCGTGCCAAATTTTTTATGTAAATGTAGACAAAGCTGGTTTGCCAGGTCTACCAGCCTGGCCAACTAGTGGTCAGCTGGTTTAGCTGTTCAGCTAGTTGACCTGCCAGCTAAATAGTGCACAAAATACTTCTAAAACTATCAAACCAGACCAGCGTGACCAGTGGCAAGACCTGCAAGACTTGTTTTATAGCATGGTGATTGTAATAGCAATTGTTGCAATCTTTACCATGTATTCAGGATAAATGAGCTTAATACGAAATATGTAATTCGCCATTTTAAAAACATTAGCTAAATAAATCACAATAGAAACAAAACATCTTCCACACCTAAACAGCCTACTCGTACTGTGTTCTCAAATATATTGACTTATATATTTGAGGAAATGTAAGTGTACCTGGTACAAACTAACATACTGCTTTCGTAGCCATTGTAATCTCTGGTCAGGAAACTTCCTGATCTTCCTGATGGCACTGAGCAGCTCCTGGAGGCCTTCGTGCAGCATTTGTGCCGTGTGCTTGGGGGCTACAAAGTGCAGAAGCCTGTTGTCTGTGGTGTGAAGTCCATATAGCAGCGTGAGACCATTTTCGCCAGGGTTCATGTCACACAGTTTGTGCTGCAGGCATACATAGTTAACATCCACTCCAGGGTGACCCATAAACACTGCCTTCACCACGTTAAGGTCTAGGAGTCCTTCGGTCAGTCCGCAGTGCACAGGTTGGGCCAGGGATAAGTGGTCTGGGGATGGTGGATGTCCCATGAAGCCTCTGGCTCCTCTACCTGGGACACAGCTGCTGTGGGGCTTGGACCAGGTAAGGAAGCAGTTATCGGGCTGTAGACGGAGGAGGCAGCGGGCGGTGAGGTGGCTCTCAGGGTCGTAGTGGATAACTGTTGCTCCCTGCAGCAGGAACTGGTGGATATCTGGTTGAAGAGAGAGCACGTACCAGGGGATGAGCTCTGTTCCATGGCTAAATGGTCCACGCACCTCTTCTGTGGTCTGGAGGTCTACATCCTTAGCCAGCTCAAACGGGTCTACTTCAGAGTCCGAGAGGTCTCCTACTAAAAACCTACGGAAAAAGACAAGAAGCGGTTGAAGCAAAAATCAAGAATCAAATGACTAAATAAACATAACTCTGCCTGCAAAACTTCTCAATGTGTTAGAAAAGGTAATGCCATATTAGTCTTGCAAAAGAAGTTGACATGAGCTTAGAGTATTAAAGAGCACGGTCTACCTAAAAGACACAAATTTAGGTGCCATTATGGAAAATAATACAATGCTATGCATTAAATTACTTTAAATCGTGCACTGTGGCAGAGTTGGCACCTTAAGCTTAAATGTGGTTGTGCATCTCATTTACTCTGTGTCTTGGTCTGGATATGGGTCTAGGTTTGTGGTCTAAGACAAGACTGCAGCCTGTTTCCTGAGAGTAATGAGGGTGATAATTACCTCAACCACAGGCTTGCACCATTATAGAGGATCCCATGACTCTTAATGACTACTTAGCCTTAGTGTCAGAAATAAACAGTGGAATAAATTCAGCAAAATCTCAATTTACTTAAAATGGACAGTCTGGTGCATGGAGCAACAGATTTTGCATGGGTACTAGGATAAGGTCAAGATCTGAGCATTGATCTGCGTAATAGTGGTGTGCTATTGTTCTTGACCTCAGAATTCTGGTCTGGGTTTTAGGGAATTTTGTATTGGTTTGGGTTTGGATATTTTGCTGATTATTGAAGGGTATTGTCTTGGTTTGGAATCAGGGTTTTGATACTGGTCAGCGCATAAAAAATTGGGCTTTGAAAAGTCTGGTCTTGGCTTCAACTCTGCACTGTGGATTGAGTGAAAGGAAATCCATGCATTTCATAATGCAATCACCTGAAATCTATACAAATGAAACACTGCATTTCACTTAGAAACCAATGCAGTTAGTGTAACCATTAAAGCACAATCTGGCAACTTACATGACACGCTCTGACCCAGGTCCTTTCCTTGAGGGTGGACAATAAGGGTGGAGGGTTGAATTGAATGGTAGATAAGAGAAAGACAGAAGGTAGTGGTTTGAGAAATTAAAGCGGGGTGGATCTGTACCCAAACACAGTATGCTGAAATTTTATACATTTGTGGTGTTAAGTCAGCCCTGCAACTGGAAGAGTTACTGGGAGAGAAGTTTAGATAAATAAAGTAGTACATCAAAGCCAAGCTGCTCAAGATTCAGTCTCTTGACAGATGAAAATGGTTGGGATGGAGTCTACAAAGGCGATGAGATTCTCCAGAGACACAGTAATAACAATCCATATGAGCACCTTCCTGCAGACAACAAAACTGCCTCAGCGTTGAGCACAAACAGAACTAAAAACTCTGTCTAAGGAAACATGGGGTTTGTAGTGCTGCTCTGTACCTAGGTCAACATGTATAAACAATCTCATGACTACAACATGTTCCACTGAGAAACATTTCAGTCCAATGGAAGGCCTTTAGAAATCTTTTTATAACTTAAGATGTTTAAAGCTTCAAAATAAACTCTGAGCACTCACATGCTACAGCAGGGGTGCCCGAACCCAAGACCGAGTTATTAATTATTTTACTCTCTGAGTGAGTTGTGTATGATGAATACAATTTCACAGCAACCTGGCCATAACCTTCATAAAAATAAAAAAAAAAATAAATAAAAAAAATAATAATAATAAATATATATATATATATATACACACTGTATCAAGAATCATAAGTACCACAAAAAGTAAAGCTTTTTTGTCATATTAGATTTAGTTAAGCTGAACTTTAGAAACCTTGAAAAGTAGTTATTTTTCTGTCCGATGCTTTTGGGCTTAGGATTTTGTGTGTTCTTGTGGTGATCAAAAAAACAGCCAGCGTTGCTACGATGTAATTTCTTAAGGTCTAATTTGACTCAAATAAACCTTTAAATTTGTCCATGAGCAACAATGGCACATGTCAATTCACATACATCTAATGGTTCCTCCACCAGTCGAGCAGTTTCCATTGAGGTTCATGGGAATGCTAGGTATCATAGATCTCCTTAGTTAACACAGGTAAGTGTAAAGAAATAACCCAAAGCTTTATGCAGAGAGCCTATTAGTGGTATTAAAGCAAACTGAGAATGTCTCAACATATAGGAATTAGACTAAACACATCATATATTCGCAAACAGTGTCCAAAGTTAACTCACTGGTTTCTGCTCTTGTCTTTGAAGGAATTTTTGTGGAAAACTGTGATCTCTTGTGCCTTCTCCTCAGGCTCCTCTGCCTCCAGGCTTCGGTTGCAGCTGCGAATCGTCTGCAGAATGTTACTGACAGTCGCCTCCTTGTCTGAGCTGTGAAGCCCATCGGTCCCAAGCCTCTGCAGGAAGTGCTGCTGGCCATTGTAGTCGGTGACAAACTGTAAGGTAAAGAGCACTTCACTAGAGATTCCACACAAAAGAAAATAACCACAATTATAGACGATACGAGCAGATTTGTGGGCTGTAAAAGCTTTCAAGGGTGACAAAATGACTTTTTCCTGGTTGAATCACTCTAATGTATTTTTTGTAAAGCCAGGAAGCAATTCAGCAGGCATATTAAAAGTTTGATGAAAAGGTAATTGCTCCAGCTAGCCAAAATGGTCTCAAGATTATTATTGTAACTGTAAAAGGCAATTAAATTAGACCGTGGTGATACAATTTCCTGTGTTACTCATCATGACTCTTTGGAAGCACCTAATCCTCACCTCAACAGGATCTTCTTGAGAATCAAATGATGGACGCAGTCCAATAATGCTGGCTGCACCGTCCAAAGCCTCACTAAGTTCCTTAAGGAACACACCACAGAAGGGCACCACTTTGCATCCAGGGATGTTAAGGGCACGGTTGACCACTTTCTTGTACTCAGAGGATGTTTCATGCTGGGCCATGGCGTCCTTCAGACCACGCATGGTCTCAATATCTGCCTGGTCCATGAACTGCCACATTTTCAGAACTTTGCGAGACCTGGGGAAGAATAAGACTATATGTATATTGCTCAAGGCTTCTTATCATTTTTGTTTTTAACTGTAATTTAAAACATAATTTAGGGATTAAGTCTGATGAATCGCTATGATTAAGTCTAATTATGTGCAACCAGATTTAGATTTTGTCTTAAAGGGGTCACAAAATTTCTCATTTAAATTTTTCCTTTCTTTGGAGTGTTACAAGCTCTTGGTGCATGAAGAAGATCTGTAAAGTTGCAAATCCAAAGAGATATTATTTATCAAAGTTTGCCCCCACGTCTGAGTCACTATGTGGAAATATTTGCGTGATGCCGCCCAAATGTTCACGCAAAGAAAGAAGGCGTGGTTTCAGTAACACAGTTAGTGTTGAAGCAGTCATGTCAGGGAGATGCTGTGTGTATTAAGGCGAAAGCAAAAGCACTTTATTTGGCCTTATGAAAGTAGATACATTTAGGAATCTTTAAGATTACTTACTTACAACAGAACAGCAACGCATTTAAGTATTTAGTAGTTTAAGTATTTGCTATGAAATGTTCAAATGCAGAGTTTTGGTTCCTCTTTCAGGCTTGAACTGATGGTAAAACTAAGGAAATTATTAACGGTCTTTACATTTATTTTGAAAGATGAAGCTTACGATTATGAAAAGGGGTGTTACATTTCCATTTCCAGTTAGTGCTTGCTGTGTTCAGCCAATCACAATGCACTGGGTCAGTTGTCCAATCAGAGCAGACTGCACTTCTCAGAATGAGGGACTTTGTAGAAAACTATGTGTTTGAGAGAGGCGGGACATAGAGGACCTACAATAATGTACAGTATTTGAAAAATAATGTGCTTTTTGAACATTAAAGGATGTCAACATATTCTGTTACACCAAATATACAAAATAATGAATAATGATCTTTAAAAAAAGCATCATATGACCCCTTTAAGTCGTAAAATATTTTTGTATAATAACCAGCAAACTGTATTTTTCTGTGAAATAAAAATCTAACTGACTCCACTGCAAACTCAGAGGCTGCTACATCTTCTGACTGAAGTGAAAAAATGGCTTTGAAAGACTAGTATTAATATCAATCTTCATGTCGAGCATAAACCCTTTGATAGATGACTACAATTTTAAATACGGTAATTAATCCAAAGAGAAAGTAACCTGGGTTGCAGATTAGTATTGAGACTCATCCTATCTCATGTAACAGATGTGTTGTCAAAAACATTTTAATGACTCAAGAATGTCCCTCACTTTGTTAAGTAACACACAATACAAACAGAGAGGGCCATTTATTCTCAAAGGATTATTTCTTTTCTAACCAAGCCATTCAAGGCATCATGCCATACCTGAGACCGGCCAAGAATTCCATGACCGCATTATAGTTGCCCATGTTCCAGGAGCACTTTGCCACATGGACAAGGTATGAGAAGACTTCTCTCTTCTCCTCCATGGACCCAGCAGTCAGGATAAGCCAGGTCACCCACGAGCTCACCTAAACACACAACACACACACTTTAGTTTGAAGCCCAAACCTGAGAATAAACTGATCTCCAAACCTTCCTCACTTTATTGGTGTATAATCAAACATATCTGGAAGAAACACTTGATTGTATAACATAAATTTCTAGTTTTAAACTCAGGAGTTCAAACATGATTTCATTTACATTTCAAAGAAAAATGAAGATTTGAGTGCACAAATGTAGATTTGAGCCCGCTGGGCCCCATAAGACTAACACAGATAACAAGACAGTGATCCATACAACGGCTTGTATTCCAAAGTTTTCAAATTGGCAAATTCCAAGTTTTCTCAAATCATACAATGGGTTTGTGTGAGACACATTTGAAATATAACACAGGAAACTTAGTTCAAAATTTGTGATAAACGTTTGTTTATAACCTAGGTATAACCTTTTGTAAAGGTTCAGAACAACAAGAGGCCAGGAAAATGATGAACATGATGAAATGATGAAAATGCTTTAAAAGAAAAAAACTCTTATGTTATTTTGTCATGTCAGTTTCATATGCAGAGAAAGAAGGCATGTGTCGGTTGTTTCCCTTTGGAAAGTGTAATACAGTGTGGTGCTATCAAAGCATTGCTCTTTGCATTGCAACATGCTAGAAACCACTCCACTAAAAAACACTCATAATAACCTAGTAACTACACAGCAATGCAGTGTCAACTAGAGCTGCATGATATTGGGAAAAAATGACATTGCGATATTTTATTTTTCTGCGATATATATTGCGATATGAAATCTAATCTAATTTTTTCTTACAAAAAAAAATTGGGTAAGCAGATTTACATTCTCATTTTAAATGATTTAAACATCGACATCATCATGTCAATTGATTAATATGCAAGACAGCGCTCGTATTGTTTGAAGCGCTCGCTGTCTCTCTCTCTCTCTCTCCCGGGCTCTCTCTCTCGCTCTCTCTCTCTCTGTCGCGCTCTCTGCGAATCACATTCATCAAGGGCCGGGGAGCAGCTGACCCATACAGTTAATGAATAACGGATCAACTACGACAGCCTACATCACACATCTTGCAATGTGACTATCGTGGATTCGTACATCACGATATTGATGCTTAAACAATGCTTTTTTACAGGTGTTTTTTTTTTTTTGCACTGCATTGCATTAACAGAAATAGATATGTCCATAAAAATATGGATAATATCCTGACAGAAAATGACCAGAACATTTTCAGTTTTTAATTTAATCAGTGTATCAACTGCAATTGCAACACCCAGAACACCCCAGTATTGTGGTGTCGAGCCTTTGTACGGTCAATCACCACTCACACCTACTTTAAACACCATGTCACAGAATCCGACCGTCTCTAGTCCTGAGTGCTCATAACAGCAAATCAGTTTGAGCACAAATATTTATGTGATGGTGTGTTGCAGCTAAAAACACCTCACAGAAAGTCAGTCAGTTACATAAACATTTCTGCCAAGGCCCGGATGGTCAGGGACATTTAATACGAGGAGACCGGTACACTGGAGCTCATGTCATTATGCCAGGATTCCACCGGTTAGACGGCTGCTCTTGAGTTACTGCACAGCCCGGCCAGCCAGCAGTGAACGGACAGCAGATTTGACACATTAAAAACTTACGTAAGAGTTGCCAGAGACACTGCACCCTGGAAGGGGCTTCAAAGGCGACTGCCGGTCATCTGTCTGAATAAGACCTCAAACAACTGACCACAACAAGGACGAAAGACCACAAACCCTAGGCTATGCATGGACACCCAGTGGCGACACTTCAGGGATATATTATGTGGGTTATAACATAACCAAAATAACACAACACATTGCTGGGGTATGAATAACTCCACAGGAAGCATTAGGGTAAAAAAGCAATCCAAATCCATCTAAAGGAGAAATCTGTGACTTGTTTGCAAAGGACACTAGGATTAACGCTGGGAGGGGTGTTATGTGATCCATTCCTTTTATACTATGATAGCGTTAAATCACAACGAAGCCTATGATCTAGAAAGCTCCTTTCAACCAGGAAACCTTCAATGTTTCTTCTAATCGAACTTTCAAGGAAATGCATTCAACGATGAAAGATGATTCCTTGGAGCATTACGCTACTTGACAAGATATAAGACTGATTTCTACAACTTTCTGAGTTGTGAGTCTTACATAACTAGCACTGACTGTCTGGGCTGTAAGCATCTGCAAATCTTTATTTCATGCTATTCCAAGTCATAACCTGTCTAGATTCTTGCCTTTACATCAAATATAACCAGTTTTTACGTTTTAAGTCTTAAAGAGTTCAGCCAACAATGGCAAATATGCATTTTATCTCCATTTAGTTTCTTAAAATCAAAACCAGCTGATCTAAAGGCTAACGTGCACCTTAAAGATGACATCATTCCACTTTCTTTAAGGCCCATTCAAAAAAAAAAAAAACAATTTTCCCCTGGCACTCTTCATATCAAATATTTAATACAACTGCAATAAACTCAGAAATGTTTGGGTAAGTAGGTACTTGCTGTGAATGAGAAAAGATCCAAGTAAGACAGTCAATAGAACAGATACCTGTGATTAGCTTTTGCTGCAGCGATAACAAATGTCCTTCCGTGTCCTGGATTTCTAGGCCTAACCCTAACCCTAACCTAATTCTAACCCTAACCCTTTTTTTTTATTAAACCTGGATTATTAATAAATGCTCACCTCGTTGAATCTTATGACGAGGTCTTCTACTGTGTTGTGGTGATCATTCTGAGTGGGCATGATGGGGGCAGACAAGGAGGCTTTCAGGTGCGGGTGGCGTTTGTTGCACTCTGGGCTTCCCAGGTCTCGGGTGAGAAAGCTGAGGTAGTCGAGGGGGAAGACGCGGCGATACAGCTGCTGCTCCTGTTCTGTCAGGATGGTGGCAATCTCCTCTGGGAACTGGATGAGGTGCCGCAGGTCGGCTAGTTCCTTACTGATGCCCGTCACGGTGGACGGGAGGATGCTGGAGTTGGCCATGGAGCTACACAGCTGCCGTTCTGGAAGAGACAAAGACAATGGAGTTTACTGGATAACATCTGTATGGAACGGTAACCTAATGGCCCTCTCCGACCACCATATACCCTATTTTCTACCATTTTTTATCTTAACATGAGAGAGATTTCAAGTCCTAACATTAGTGGTTGATATTGATAAAATAAGCAGATTTGCATCAATGATGTAACAGCCAACAGATTCATATATAAACCAGACGTACTCTCAAAATGTGGTTTAAGTTCCGCAAACCTAATGCAGTGACTTTGGTTACAGTTTATGAACAGAACCATACTGAGTACAGCATAGACAGGACAGACAACTGGATTATGGCACTTTGCAAGCATGGCAATTAGAGAGACAGAGGGGAAACATAGAAACTTTAATAAAATGGCCTTTGCCCAGTGGGTTCTGCATGGTTTGGCATGCTAAGAACACACCCAACTCCAATCCAAAATCTCCAGTGCTCCTCCACAATTTTTGACATCTCAGGAGCTCTACAGTACAGTACAGGAGATCAGAAAAAAGCTCAGAAAAATAAATGGTGGAGGACAACATTGATAATTAAATTGATTATACACTGGAACGTTTTGTTATAAATGGAACTAAAACAGAACTTTGATCCAAAACTAGAGAAATCTCGTAAATCTAGTAAAACTCACCATAAACTTACCTGAGAAAGTAATGGGTAATATAAGGTAACTACATGGGTTAAGGTTAGGGATAAGTTCAGGGATATTACCCAGGTATTGTATACCAATGGAACAGAATTGTAATATAAAGTGCTACCAAAATTTGAATGATGCACAAATTCTAATCCTATATAGCTAGTAGGCAGTCAATCAATTCACTAGGTTTTAGAACAGAGCCATTATATAGGACATATATTACATGCCCCCAAAATGGAATTTATAAATTCAATCAACCATTTTTCGCATCAACATATGAATCAATATTCTTTATTGCGGCAAGACAGGGCTGGTGATAACTGTGTTCAGTAAAATGCAGTGCAAAGGAAGAAGATAAAAACATACATAGATATGTATGCTCATACTACAATAATGTACAGTATTTACATGGTAATTAAAAAGAAGCAGAGAGTACTGCAAAAGACAAAACAAATAACTCTGATGATGTACACTGTGTGACACTTCAGTCTCATCAGTGCAGTCTAATAAAAGTGGAAGGCGCCATACAGGCCAGAGTTGTAAATATTCCCAATAACCCATATACTGTGACACTGATGGATCATCTCTTCAACATCACCAGTCTCGTTATATTTACATATCTCCACTGTTTACTCCATTCTCCTCTGAGATTATAATCAGAAAACGGTTATGCTGGTATGGCGCTTAAGGCCAGGTCAAGCAAAAATAATATAAATACTGTGAATCATGCTTGTCTGGATAGCATCAGCTGTCAAAAGCAGTGTTTGCAGGCTCCTTCGGCTCAACGCGCCGCCATGGTGACCGCCGGAACAGGAGGGGTTTGATTTGTGTATTCAGTCTAGTCTTCTGATAGAACATGAGAGTGTGCTTCTAGTTCACTCGAAGACACTACGTATCATATCAAAACCTTGGTTTTGAAACTCTATGTTTTGGTGTTAGCATGTTGCTAAGCTAATGGCACAATTCCCCAATAAAAGGAAAATGATTAGCACACAAATAATAAATTAATACATGAACTACAATTTTATCAAAAGCCAATATACTGTTAGTATTTATAAGACTATGCAGTCTAGGTAAGCAGCACACCATATGAACAAATTATTTGCAGTTCAGCTTGGAAATGCAATTACAAAGGAATCAAAATACTTTAAATTTGAATAAACCTGAGCTGTGCTGACTTTGTATCGCTTTAAACTGAACCAGTAGCCAGTAATACTGAGAGTTGGTGAGTTTTAGGCACATCATCTTTGCAATATACGGCCTCATATCTATTTGCATTTCATTAGCCATCACATGCATCTATCTGCCTTGTGTCCTTTCCTCTTTGCACATGGCATCTTTTGAAGCAAAATGGAGGAAATTAATGCACTGCATCAGGCTGCGAATGAGCTGTCCTGATCTTTATGTATGGGCCACTCATGGTGCAGGTTTAAAGCAGACAGGAAGCAGCGCTCGTTTTGTGAACGACAGCAGAGATCCTGCTATTGGGACAGAGCAGCTGAGGTGCTAGAGGAGCGCAACAAATTGAAAAAAAGAATTGTTGCAATAAACAAATAGTGAAAAGTGTTGATTAAAGCATTGCTTGCAGGTGCAATCCCATTTTTCATAACCAGCCTTAGTACACATTTATGAATCTAGGCATAGCCTATGCCAACACACTGTGTAATATGCAATTAACAGGAAAAGAAGAGATCTAAGGATGAATTTATTTATTTAGACATGACGCGGATACAACACATTAGCCAGTCTAAAAATCAGTCAGAAGCTTCAGGAGAAAAGAGCCTTTGTCTTGGACAGAAACAGTCGGCAATCTGGTGATTTAGGAATTATACATTATTAATAATACATGAACATACAGTATACTGTAAATGTTTCCTGTACCAAACATTAGCCAATAGATTTGCAGTATTTTGCAGCAAGTTATAAAGGTAAATGCCAGACTCTTCTACAACTTCCAGAAAAATATTTGAAATGAAGATGCAAGAAAAAAAAAGCATTCAGAATAACCTTGAGCAGGATGATTCATTTTGTTTAACAAAAGAGTGAAAGCCTACAGAACGTCACAACCCAGCAAGATAGAAAACTCTTTCAGTACAACGTGTTGATGTACCATTAAACTACACACACACACACACACACACACACACACACACACACACACACACACACACACACACATTAATTCATTCAATGCTCAGTTTCGTATTAAGCTGGATTTAATATTTCAATTTAGGTTCAAGGCAGTTTAAAAGGACCTGATTTACCGAACCTAATAATATATCTATAAAGAAAGTGCTGAATTGTGAAGAAAGCATCAAATAAAATAAATCATGCACCTATTCTTCCATCTTCTACAGTATTTACACAGACCTTTTCTTCTTCATACATACTGTCTATATAAACGCCATCCTTTAAAGGGACAATCACTAATTCTTCTTGTCATTCCAAACCTGTACTGTATGACTTTTTGACTACAACTGCCAGCTCTCAACAAACTAATGATGCAACCTGAATCAAACATTAAAGCGTATTCCCTGTTGATTATTACATTCCTGACATAAATATTACTAAAAATCAACTTCACAGTATTTCTAGGGTTGTTTTTGGTGTTTTTCTAGTCTCATACACCAAAAACCTTGGGCTGTCAAAGTACTGTACTCTCTTTACAGCAAAAAAACAAAGCACAACACTTCAGTCCTCGACACCAAGCTCTAGCCACATATTGAAAATAAGTGCACAGGTGACAGAACTGCCTGTGGTGTGTATGGTAAAGTTGAAGCGTGACTTACTGAGCAGCCTGTAGTCTATCCTCTGTGAGTGGGAGTGTTTCATGGTTGTGGCCGTAGTGACAGTCGGCTCGCTGACTCCCTGCTTCACGCTGCAGCGGCGAGAGGCGCTCAGCCACATTTAAACTCAGCCTGACTGCAGCTGCCAGCTCTCTACTGCCACAAATCTGACTCGCTGCATATCTCACTCCTTCACACACACACACACACACACACACACAGTTTGGCCACTCGTACTCCCCTCCCTCTCTCTCACACACACATATACACACACATTTACTCTCTCCATTGGCTGCTCCTTCCTTGCAGGTCATGTTACTCACAGATGAAAGCAACACATAGTGTTAAGTGCAGAGCGAGGAGATCGAGTACCCAAACATGCTCTGATCACCAGTAAAGACTTCGCAGATTGACTTGGTTAAGATTCCAGTTAGAATCTGATAGGCAAACAATGACATTATAGCCTAAATTTGGGCATGAGACCTTGGGGAAGTGCTTGAGTGTGCTTGTTTCCATCATTAACTTTCCCAGTTCATCCTGAGAGAGACTTATCGAGGAAAAGAACTCATCCAACAGCTTTATGGTCCATATGCCAGCTCCATTAAGCACAAAGAAAAGCTGTCCTGCAGATCTAGGAATTGCTTTTATAAAGCCATTAACAACTAAAATCAAATGTATCCCTTAAGACATGTAAAAATCAGAGTTGCTGAATATAAGAAAGACCTTTAACACAACTTCAATAACTGTTATAAATATCAACACCGTTAACCTGGCCTCTCATGTCTTCCAAACCTGTATGACTTCCTTGTCTATTCGTCACTTTTCTATACACTTTTCTATAGTTTCACTAACATGCCATAAGGATAGCCCATACCAATCATGCCAGTCATGTGAGGTCATACAAGAGATTTGCGACAGCAATTTCAGTCATTATTCATATTTCTCACTGCCAGCTGGCGAAAAACAGCCACTATGCAGGTTTGATGTCAACAACACCACGATGTTGGTTCTCAAGTGTCGTAACCGAAGAAGATTTTCAACGAATATCAACTTAAATTTCTTGCATTGTTTTAGAAGACTTCAACACAGTTCAACAATGGACAAGATTAATGGTAGTTTCTGAAAGTTTAATTTCATCATAAAAACAGCACAAACATTCTGTGAAATATATTTTAATAATCTTCCCAGTTCCACTAAGTTCTACAGACAAAATCAAGTCAGATTTGAAAGGTTTGAAACAACATGAGAATGAGATGATGAGGACAACTTTTGGTATAGCACTTTATTTTACAGTGTCCTTGTTACACGTTACATGTTCTTACTATAGCACTACCAGTAATTTACACCTTATTACAAGCAACTAACACGAAGCCAAAGATTCTCTTACATTAATATTATATAATATATATTATATAAATCTATAATATTTTTATCATCTAGATATACAAAAGATGATAAAGTTTATTTGACAGGGGAAAGGTTTGCCATTTTCTGCACATGAACTCATAACACAAATCACGTCATGAGTGTGCAGTCGGAAATCTCACTGCTAAATAAACACAGCGTGACTGTCTAACACAACCTGGGCTGTGCGCAATGCCTCACCTCGAGTGGTAAAGGTCTGCGAGTTTGCATTTTTCCTGCGAGCACAGAGCTGCCTCTCATGTGTGTTCTCATGACCTGACCCAGTGCACTATTCCTGTCCACCTCCATTCATCGCCAATGAAACTCTCTTTGCATGCTGCTGTATTTCTGTTTTTTTGTTTGTTTGTTTTTTGAGTAACCCAATTTTAATTGTTATTTTACAATTCTCCTAAAATGAGTGTTCCACTATAATCAAAAAGTATTGATTTTGTTCCCATAATACAAAAAGCTTTCCTGAGTGAACCTGACCCCCTGTGGATAGACCTAATAAGAACCTTTGCTGCTGTAAAAATGAGGGATGAATCTTAGAAATTGATCTTTTGCTATGACTCTAGAGCCCTAGATTTCAAACAGAACAAACTCAGTGACCACGTGACACTGCTGGAGCACCATTTCATTGAGCCATAACAACCACAGATATATTCAGAGTAGTTGTCGATCATATGAATTAATCTTAAAATTGTACCTCCTGTTTCCCAATTGTGATGTTATTTTTAGAAATGCATTTTTATTTGTGCTAGGAAAATGTGTTTTCATGAACACTACTGTTCTAAAATTGGGGGTCAGTAAGATTTTAACGAAAGTAATGCCTTTATTCAGCAAGCAAACATTAAATTCATCAAAAGTGGTAGAAAATACATTTTAAAAAAGTACATTTCAGAATTTTTTTTTTTTTTAAGTGCTGTTATTTGCTTTTTAACACTAATTGCGATAAGGAATGTTTCTTGAGCAGAAAATAAGCATATTATTATGATTTCTGAAAGATTATGTGACACTGATGACTGGAGTAATGATGCTGAAAAATACAGTATTTTAAATTGTAATAATATTTCACAATATAACTGGTCTTACTGTTTTTTGAATTAAATAAATGCAGGCTTGGTGAGCAGAACAAATTCTTTTTAAAAAAAGCACAACCGCAGGCAATGCTAGAGTTTATACATTTGAATTTTTTTTAATTATCATTTCATCTTTGCAAAAGAAAATATACAAGCAAGTCTGTAAATTATACAGCTACAGTGTAAATAATGTAAAAGTCCATTCTGCTAATTCGACAGTTATTTTAAAAATAACGATGATGCTATCTTTCTGAAGTCACTTTTTCCCTCCTGTAATCTGTCTCCAAATCTCAAGTGAAAATTGTCATTTAGACCCCCCTCTACAAAACAGTGGATTACTCAGTAAATATACACCAGTGACATTTAGTATTTTTAGTATCACCATACATGTTTAAATATTAGCAAAAAATTTGAGAGAGGGAAATTCCTGAGATTTGGTCGATTTGACATAGAAAGACCCAATTGTGTACAGTAATTGTGTCCAAGATCAATAATTGTAAAATTACCACCCCAGTTCTGGCTGGCCTGAAATACCCCAGTTTGACAGGCCATCCTGTTCCACTAATGATGCTCAATGTGATGCTCATTTGTTTCATTCATCCCTAAAATCAAAAACAGTGCACCATGTTGAATCTAGAAATTCTACAGTCAGCTAGGTTAAAATGCAAGCTGTTTCTGAAGGGGTTAGTTGCCATTTAAGTGCAAAAGCTCCTCATGACTTTTAATGCTAAGCAGGATTTAAATATCCATTTCATAATTGACTTCAATCGTTACAAGGTGTTTGCATTTGAATGGCAAAAAAAAAACATGTTAAACTGATTTCAGGTGTGCAACGATGCCTTCTGCTAAAATAAACATGAGACATCTGTAAGGGGTAAAAAAAATTAACCACCTACTGAACACCATGGCCTTGTAAGTTCATTTCACTGACCGACCCAACAAAACAGTCTTAACTATGGATTATAACCAAGTTTGCTGCCCAAAGCAGCTAATAAACATCAGCACACAATGAGACTTTTGGTGTCACTTAATTTGCAGAACATCTTTACCTCTCACTATGTTTAAAAAGCCCAAAAATGGTGAGAATGTCCATTGAGAGGGGCCAGATTGCATTTTGGCCCAGATGCCTGAACTTCCCACAGCTCGCGAGAGAAAAATAATGCTTGTGTATTTAATTATGAGGCCGCGAATACCAGGGTCACTGAGTCATGGTCCCACACAGACGTCATGTCACCTGGAATTAGGCCAGAGCGCCGTGTGTTCGAATCACTGAGGATCGTTTTACACCGACATGTCTCACGAAAGAGCTTGAAGGTTACACTCCAAATGGACGAGCGCCAGGTGATAAGCTAATGCGGCCAAAATCAAATTAAAGGGAGAACAACCGTCTGACTTTTTGCAAATCAAAGCAGGCATTTGAAGTGCGCTGTTCGAATCGGTTGGCGAGCCAGCGCGAAAGAGCCGAGGGTTGAGGAAGTCAGAGACTGACGCCCTTCTCCCCCGCGTCGGTCACATTACATGGCCCTCGATGGAGGAGAAGAGATGATTTTCATTAGTTCATAACCTGCTTGTGCGGCGCCTGTAAGAGGCCTCCTCATAAATCATCTTCCAGCCGGCAGAAATGCTAGGTGGAAAAAACCACACAAGCAAAAAGCTAAGTCATTATTATGCACAAAAGAAGATTATGTTAACAAAAGAAACCAATTATTCTCTTGCAGAAAATATTTTCTCGCTATTCTTGTATTATCTATTACTCCGTAATTGTGGTGCTTGTGACAAAGTTTGCAACAAAGACTAGCTTGTGGAAAATCATTCTGGAACATTTAATATGTATGAATGCCAAAATGCATTACTTTGAACGCAGAACAACTCTTCGAAAAAATGAAGTAGCATCTGAATGATAAGAAAATGCATGCAGTGAATAATCCATTACTTGAACCTTCCTTTAAAAAGATCCTTGAGCATCTGAATTACACAAAAAAGTGTGCTGATAAAGAATTTCAACTTCTTCCAGTGTCCAAAGTCAACACTAGCAAGAAAAACTAACTTAGTGATCTCTAGGGATTGATCTGGACATTGCAGTCAACCAAATCCTGAGTAATTCTGTCAAGATGATCCTCAAAAACAACTGCCTTTAAGCTACGGGGGGAAAAACATCCACATGTGAGCACTAAGACCCTTAAAGTTGTGTCTTTCTATTTGTTCAACCTGAATAGAAAGTATTGTTCCATATTAGCTGTGGTTGTGTAGCACGCTGAATTAAGTGTCAATCTTAGACAGATTCCACAATGAGCACTTCTGAAGAAAAGCTGGCTGCTGAAAATGTCAGGTTTATGCCTTAAAAAATGTTGGAAAGTACTCAAAAGATTTTATGTTTTTTGTATGCAACTACAATATCCTTGAGCAACTGAACTATAAATGTACTAACCATATTCCTTGTAGCTACAGTATGTCCATCAACTAATCTGTACACATTAGGAAGGACAAATTCTGTCTTCTAGACACATTTCATGCTGATTTATGTAGTTAATTTTTGTTTAATTTTTGTTTAATTTATGTGTTTAATTTTTCACTAATGTGCCATTTTCTCAATGTGATGCCACTTTGTTGTATGTGAATATATTATTATGGCTTTGTAAGTTGTAAATTAGCATCCATTAAAAACCTCCAATCATTTTATTAATTCTCAATGAAGTTTCATTCCTCTTGCTACAGTGTTTATAACTGTATAGAATATTTCATTTTACTGATATAATTATACCCAGACTAAAAAACTTTAATAAAGAACAATTTTGCCAGATTTGACCAGATTTCTATTCTTAGAGTTTCAGTAGTATGTGTAAACAAACAATTTGTAAACATTCTCTGCATTATCTACAAAAAGATATGTTCATTTGTTAGCAAAAGTCATCAAATACAAAAATGCTAAGTTCCATCAGTAGTCTTAACAAAAGCCCTGGAGTTATCAAAAGGCAAAACTTTTTACAGCTTTTGTTAAAACTACAAATTGATCTTCTGCATTTTTGTATTCTTGCTCACAGATCAATACAATGGTATTGTCCAGATCAAAACTGCATTACAAGTGTTGAAGGATTTATCAAAAATAAACATTTTAATTTTTTTTTTCTTAAAAGCCTTGTCAGTTGTGAATTCCCCTTTTTATCATAAAACATCAGCCTTAAGCATCGACAAAGCTGAAATTGGTGGGTTTTTACCTTTCAGCATCGCTCGACCTGTGGAGCCAAAAGTCAAGCTAGGCAGAGAAGTTCGGGCCCCGAGAGCAGCTGTGGCCTCCAGCAGGGACCCACTCAGATGAGCTGCAATGCTGGTTCTATGAGGACAGGCCCTAAATCTAATCCACAACGGGGAGACCGGTGGCCATGACACAGCCTGGGAAAGCAATTTTCTGGATGGGTGCAGGAGATAGACCTCAGGACTCAGGGTAGGATCAACATGATCAATCTGTAAAAAAGAAAGACAATGGTAATTCACATCTGTTGAGGTTTATGTCTTGTTAAAACAGAGGACATGCTGTCTGAGGTTATTGAACCCTGGGGTATCTCAACTTTTTCAAAAGACAACATATGATTTAGATTTTAACACGGTTCCCTGTCTCTGAATGTTTGAAATTGGTGAATTTGTGACACTACAACAGTACAATTACAAACTCCCTTACTAATATTAAACTTCAACTTTTATTGCCAAATATTATATAGGCATTTTTATCTTTATATCTTAATAGACTTCTACATCTAAATTTTTAGTGTTTTGCTTAAATATTTATTTAAGAATTTTTATGAAGTCTGTGTTGATATAACTAGGTTTAAATAAATGGGGACATATGAGGGTCCCTGGAAGTTTTCAGAGGCCATCTGATTGAGAAACACTGGTCTAACTAAATTAGCCCAACTAGTGGCGGAACTAATCAACTGGCTGACTAGTTGATGCAACACCTAACAGACATGTAGGTTCCTGTCTTCACTTCTCTAATAATCTTGAGACCTGGTGCCCTACAGTGATTTAATCACTTTCAGTGTGAGCAACCCAAGGAACCAACAGCCAGCTCCCTAATAATGATAACAACAGGAAGCCATAAGAGAGAGAGAAAAAAAAAAAGACTTCTCTTATGAACAAGTAACTGCTTAATGATCAGCCCAGTAAGAGCAGAAAGAGAGAACAATCCCAGGTCTTGCGATTAAACTTATCCTTTTTGAGAAAGGGCACCGGTTTGGTGATTTTGACGTAGTGCAGAGAGCAGCCATTATTTCTCCATTACTGATCCCAGACTGCATTTCTGCCAGCTGATTCCAGGAAAGTCATTACAGCTGTTGTCTGTGCCCTTCCTTTGAAACCATTGACCCAGCTTCTTTGGCACCTCTCTCCCCAAACGGCACTGGCTCTGATGAGAATTAAACCACTCTCATTGGATAAATAGATTCAGCGGCGTTGCAACGTGACATTGGCGAATAGCAGGTGCTCAGAGCTAAAGCAAAGCGAGGCGAAGCACAGGACCTTAAAGACCTTTCACTTAGGTTGTTTATAATGCAAGAACAAAACCAGAAAGAAGGATGTGTAAATAACAGTAAGGTGTTGTTTACAGTAGATTTAGATTTTTTACTTGCCCTGACAAAATGTGGACCACAGTACCAGGTTTGGGTTTAGCAAAATGTTAAATATTTGCAAACTATGTAATCTCTTTTCCTCTCCAAGACTGCATTTATTTAAACTAAAATGCTGTAAACTGTAATATAGCATGCATTATTACTATTTAAACAAAACTTTTCTATTTGAATATTTTTTCAAATGTAATTATTCCAGTGATGCAAAGTAACATTTTTACCATCGTTACTCCAGTTTTCAGATTCACATTCAGACAGAAATCATTCTAATATACTAATTTGCTGATCAAGAAACATTGCTCATTATTAAACAGTTATGCTGTTTATTATTTTGTGGAAAACAGATTACAGTAATTTTGTTTCAGGATTCTTTGATGAACAAAGTTTAAAAGAACAGCATTTACTACAATATAAATATTTGCAACATTATAAATGTCTTTACGGTCACTTTTTACATACAAAAATGTAATGTCCAGTTTGCACAAAAATGGCAATATATTTTTCTTCCTCACATACTGTACATATAAATGTGAGTACATCAGCAAGAAAAATGCATTTTTTATTTTTATTTAATGCCAATCAAATTCTGGGAGCCCTAGAAAAGCAAGCAGTAGATGCAATATTTGAAGGTTGAGATGAGTAACGTCTCTAATTGGACACAGAGAGTGTTGTGCTCGCCACAGAGGATAAAGGAGCTTATTGCCACAGCAACCAGGATGAAAGATTCTTGATAGTGCTCAGCAAGTCAATTGCTCTGTTTCTCATTTTTCTCACTTCAAACAAAGAGAACACAACAAAAAAACTCAATCAAGATGAGGACTTATGTAATGAGGCAACTCTACTTTGAAACTGTCAGGACCCGTGCTTATGAGGTTTTAATCAAGAAAAGAAAGCCTGCTTTAGTTTACTTAAGAAAAGAACATGTCATCACAGTATACTTAAAAGGCCAACATTTTTGAGTTTCTGCTGACCAATTAAAACACTTGATCTCTAAATATTTCAGTCACTTTGATTGGTCAATCGATACATGAGTCAACATTATTTAGAGCCCAGCCCAGATAACCAATGGACTTGCATATTCATAGCACATCATGATCAATTACACCAGTATTGTTTTATTTTTTTTCACTGGTTGAGAAACCTTCAATTCTTTAACTGTATGTCTATGAAGTGCTTTATTAAATGCAGCAACGGCACATCACCACATTACTTTTACAAACTTACTTGGTGCATCTCTATAGACTCAAGGTTTGTACTGATTTTTCATACTTCATATCAAATGCATTACAAGCTGGATAATACACCTATAATGGGCATAAAATATTACAGTATTAAGGCTGTTATCCACTACTGATAGAAACAGAAACTGTGCAAACACACAAGACTTCAATGCTGCACCTGTACTGTAAAATGGGCCTCATTGTTTCCCAACATTAAACTACAGCACTAAGCAAAGCGTCTCCTTAACCGAGAAATGGTTTAGCAGAATTGGCAGTCCTCAGAAGGCCCTCCCTGAGCCGTAGAGCTGAGGTCCTTTCTAATTACTCTTTAATGGGATGGGTTTACTGCTCTGCTAATGATAAAAGCGAAGTCTGCTTTTGTCAGACCTTAAACTGGACCTTAGGGGACTAAAATCTGCACATTCACCAGCCGCCTGAAGTCTGACACTCATTCTCATTGCAAAATCTGCTGCCACACTTAAAAATAAAGCTTTCGAAAGAAGGTTCCTGCAGTGATGCCACAGAACCACCATTTTTGGTTCCTTAAAGAAGCTTTCAGTGAACGGTTCATAAAATAACCATCTTTACAGGGTTTCTGCAGGTTTCATGAAGGTACATTTGAGACTTTTTAAGACCAAAAAGAAAATATGAAAAAAACTTTTTCTGTACCTTCTATTCTCACTGCAAAAATGTTAAGTTCTTGCCAAGTAACACTGACTTGCTTCCAGTGGAAATGTCTAAAAGATTCTTAAATCAAGATACATATATTTGAGAAGCAACATGACATAAGTTTTGTTTTCTGAGAAACGCATGTAAATTAAGTGATTTTAGATTAAAACAACAACAGATATCCACTAATGGACTTCGAAATCAACTTAATTCAAAGGGAAAACAGCCCAGATATATGTTCTTGTTTTAAGCATGATCTCAGTTTTATTCAGTTTAGTTTCAAAGTTCATAGACAAAAATACTGAGGAAGATATTTGTTTTCAAAGTGCTAACAACAATTATACCATGTATTTAAGACCTTTATAAGACCCAATAAACCCTGTACTTAGAGTGAAGTACATTTGAAAAAATCTAAAGAACCTTTTTTCCAATAAATATATTCTTCATGGACCCACAGATACAAATAAAGAACCAATCTTTTTAAAGTGAGCAGGTTTATACTATAGGCCCTTTTTTACTATTTTGCTTTTTTTTTGGGAGGGGGGGGGGGTCTGAGTTGTTTACTAGAGCATTTCTAGATGGTTCCTAGCTGATTCGTGTTAAAACTGTCAGCTTATGAAAGTAATAACCTGGCATGCTTCAGTGCTGCGGAACGTGTGGCTCTAGAAAAACTTTTAAAGCATGCCATGTTTCTCAGTCCTTTCACTGACATTAATGCTCAAGCGTTGACTCTCTCACTGGCATGTCCCCATCTGACCACAGCGCTAGCAGGTGTGTGAGTCACCTCTAACTGCCCTGTGAAGATGGAGGTGCTGACAGTCTCTGGGCAGAACTTTGCTTTCGTTTTTTTGTAACATTTTCGTAACATGTAATATAACACTGGTTTCAAACAAACCATCAATGTGTCAAATACAGCTGTATTATTATCATGTTAACCAGGACCTAAATGAAATCACTTCAGTGTCTGATGTCATTATGCCATGATTATCTAAATCTGATTTCACTGGGAACAAAACATTTATTACGCAGGCCATGAGAATCCCGTTGGTTCTCAGACTGTCAAAGCTTCATCGCTGACCCAGTCTTGTTCTGGGCTAGAGAGAGTCACTGCTTGAAGGTCTTGAAACTCTAGCCGGGAGGGTCAATGTGTCTCAGTCCGGCTCTGAGGCCGCAGACATGCAGGAATGGCTGGAATACCTTGAGAATGACTGACACGCAGCAGCTGAGTACAGTACTCAGCACGTCCAGTCCCTGCTGGCTTCAAACGCATAACAAACTGAAGGGTGCACAACAACTACGCAAAATATAATTGCATAATATTCTAATTTTAAATCAATTTAGTATGGAAGACTGTTTAAAAAGAAATAATACAGTTTTTATGACTCTATATAAATAAATTATATTGTGTATCTCGTAATATGACATCATCTCTCCTTTTATTCTATATTGAATAACCCATAATTGTGACTCTCATTATGTATACTTTATTTATTTAAAACTTTATTTGTTATTTGCTAACAGATTTTCGTAGTCATGCCAGACATCATAAAGAAAGAATCAATAAAAGGTACCATTATACAACAATATCCTAATAATATGATAAAACATAGAAGTAGCCTAACTATAAACTGTTCTTTTATGAAAAAGCTCCATTTATATATATTACAATTTATAAAAACAAAAACAACAAAACAAGACATAACACAAACTTCAAAACAAAAGTAAGTAGTTTTGGAATATAAATACCTAGGGCTTCATTTGGACACCTGTCTTGGTTTTAAAACACACATCAAGAAGGTATGTAAAAAGTTTAAACTGAACGGTTCATTTTCAGTTTATTAGAAATTCTTTATCAAATGAGGAATCAAAGATATATTTTCATGCTATGACTCTTTCTCATATTACTGTCTGAAAATACACATTATATAGTTATTATACAAAAAAAGCACTTAAACTTTAGAAAAAAACTATTTATTTTATTATCATTTATTATTTATTTTATTTTATTATATTGTCATTTTGTATAATCTGTTGTTTAACTGTATTTTAGAGAGTTGTTTATATTTTTTGGTTGTATTTCGTTGGTATCGTTCTTCTATTTGGTTTCTTTTCTTTCTCTAGTTTTTGGGCCTAATAAAATCTGGGAAAGGGACTACCAATGAAAACTAACCTTCTGGCTAATTTGTGTACATTTACTTTCATGAATGTTTATTAATGTACACTGTCCCTTTTTGTGAAATAAATAGAAGGTAAAAACAAAAAAGAAAAACAACAAAAAAGACAACACAACAAAACAAAAACACAAAATGACAACAAAATACCACAAGAACAGAGAATAAAAATTATTTCCTATTAATTCAATGGAATGTATGGGAACACTAGGAATTAGGGCTACATAATATATTGAAATTATCGAAACAACACAAATTTAAATATCGCAATGTGCATATCACAAGGGTGTGCAATGTCTGAATCATTTTAAGAATAGGCTACTTAAATCAAGACATTGCAAAGGTCAAAGTTTTAGTTTGCCGCATACAGCTGAGAATTGCTTGATGCAGTGTTAATTTCGTTGACTAAATTTTTTCGTCATTATTTTTGCCACAAATAAATTTTTGCGAACGAAAACGAAACGAAAACTAAAAAAGAAGTCACTGATGGAGACTAAAACTATGACTTAATTGATTGACATTATCATCAACGAATAAAGGACGAGACGAAAATAAAAAGTGACGAAAATCCAATCAGCAGACGGGAGAGATGCGAGGAATGAAAAAAAGAACCAGCAAAACGGAACAGGCGAGACTGCATGAGAGAAGAGAACCAATCAGAGAATTACTTATTGAGACGTGAAGCGAAGGTATTTAGTTTTTGACTGAGCTCCCGGGAAGACGGCATTCGAAGAGGTGATGTCTGAAAGAGCGACAAAATGTCCACAGTTGGGAAAAAAAGAAGGGGAGACTTGTGGGCTCACTTCACGTGTGACGACGAACAAAACAAAACAGTGTAAAGCATGCGGAGCGATCATTCGTGGCAAGAACACAACCAATTTGAAAAGACATTTACAGATGAGCCACTCTGAAGGTAAATTCACAACGATGTTCTTTTGTTTATTGAGCTAAGCAAAACTGGAAGACTGCAGTGCATAGATGTTGCAGCATTAAATATTACGAACTGAAAAGTACTATAAAATAGCCCCTTGTTCAAGTTAGATGAGAGCACCATACTAATACGTAATAATATGCTACATACATTTGATTAATTCAAATGTTTGTATATTTTACAATGTTGTACTTGACAATATCACAAATATTTCTAGATTAGTCATGTGAAACGTGACTGTTCACATCCTATCATTATACATACTAATCTAGCAATATTGTGGTATTTAAAACATACAATATTGCTAGACAAGTTAATACCTTATAAAATCTTGTTACTTTTTTATCTACTTAGCTGCCAACTTATTAAATATTTACTTTAAATTAAAAATGTTTGCACTCATTGTTCAGCTCAGCTGTAAGCTTTAAGGTCCTGGACCTAACTTTATTTTTCTTTTATTGATGGTCAATTGGCAGCTAGTTATTGTTTACATTATCATGACAGTGTTTGTTGCTGCATAAAAGCTTTTGAATTGAAATGAAGACACAGTTGTGTTGTAATAAAGTTGAATTTGTGTTTTATATATTTTGGTTAAGTTTGTTTCCTATACCAGCAGTAAAAAATTGTCTAGTAAATCGGTTATTGATTTTAGTCTGATTTTAGTTGACTAAAATACCAAGCAATTTTAGTCGACTAAAATAAGACTTAGGGGTGGGCGATATCTCGATATTTAAAATATATCGAGATATTTTTTAAACACGATATGGATTTTGACATATCGTATATATCGATATATTGTTTATATTCTGATTCCGCCACTTTGCTTGTTTGCCTTCCCTGTGCTGTGCTCGCCCCCGCTCGCTAGCCCCCCGCCTCCTTGCTTTTGTCCCTTCTCACCTCGCATGTAGAGAACTAGTCAAAAAAAAAAAGACAACTGGCTCCATTATATGGAGATACTTCAGTTTTAAGGCGTAGGGCGAACGGCAGGCAGATGTCTACTGTAGGGCCCAATGAAACGCGGACGGAATCGCGGAATCCAGTCATAAAAATGGAATTTACAGTTTAACGCGGAATGTCACGGAATTGGTCAAATTTTAAATGAATTAATCAAAAGTCGGTCATGCACTTACATCAAATCGCGAAATGGACTAATATCTGCAAATATTAACCCGGAAAAGTCTATTTAAATATGAATCCTGCATGTTCTGCGTGTCTGTGTCAACGAATGGAGCAGAAGCGCGTCTTCATTCATTAAACACTGAAGCTCGCATAACGCTCGCGCTGATTTCATTGTCTTTCCTCTCTCTAAATAAAGACGTGAACACATGAGGAACATCTCCAGAACTGCACAGAGTCACTTCATGAGCATCTGACCGTCTGATTTGAGTAAAACTACCCTCATATATCACATCATAGACTGTAGTATCACATACACAGAACTGTAAAGGTAAACCCGTCAAAATAAAAGTATTTGACAGAAATCTATCACTATTGTTCAGCAGAATGTACATAGCCCACTACTACTACTATTAAAATGAAACAAACATAATTTTATAAGGAATAATCACACAACATTTCTCCCATGTTTTATTTTTAATAGTAAATCCCCTTTGTTTACCAAAAAATAAAGTTTGCTTAATTTTAAATAATTAAAAGATAAGTTAAATGAATGTTTTATGCCTTCATTTGATAATCAGAAAAATGTAAATACACAGAATTTCTGAAGGGAAAAAAACATTTCACATAAGGCTATTTTAAGAATTGTTTTTAACTAATTAAGTTGTTTTTATGCATTTAAATAATTGCACATGCTAAAACACAGAATTAGGTAACAATAAAACATATGGTGAAGAAAAAAATAAAATGTTTCATAGGCCCCTTAACATGTAATATTTGCCATATTTGTTTTTGCAGTAGTTTTTTGGGGGTTATTTTTCCTGTAAAGATATCGAGATATATATCGTATATCGAGATATAGCAAAATATATCGAGATATATTTTTTGCTCCATATCGCCCAGCCCTAATAAGACTAAAATTTAAACAAATTAGATGACTTAAACTTGACTAAAACTAAAAAGAATTATAGTCAAAAGAATTATAGTCAAAAGACTAAGACTAAAACTAAATTAAAGCTGCAAGCAGCGATGAACGGGCCCTCGCACCCGGGCTCACCGCAATCGTGTGGCTTTAGTAAAAAGGTGAAGGTGAGAAATATGCATTTCAAATCGTTAATATAAGTGGAAAATGTCAAAGTCATTTATGTGTGCCAATTTTCCTGTTGCCAATAGGTGGCGCTATCATTATAATGGAATATTGGCCTTCAGATGTGTTCAGGCTAGGAGTCTTATCGAACATGTGAAGTTTGGGGAATATCGAACATTTCAAGCCTGAGTTAAAACAACTTCTCTTGCTGTGGCGAGACATCAAATTTTGTCATGGCGCCATGGACACGCCCTTTAACAAAATCTAAAGATCTCCACAATTTAACATTGCAAAGACCTTTAGATTAGACTGACCAAAATAAAATGTTGATGTCATAAAATTTCTTGGAGTAGTTCTTTGCAGTGTAAAACATGACACTTCCTGTTGCCGGCAGGTGGCGCTATGACTATGACTGAATATGGGCATGTAGATCTGTTAAGGGCAGAAGTCTTATCTAACATGTGAAGTTTGAGGCAGATTGGACATTGTAAGTCTGAGTAACAGCAACTTCCTTTTTCATGGTGAAACATCGAATTTTGTCAGGCCGCCATGGACACGCCCTTTAACGAAACCTCAAAATCTTCACAATTTAACATCGCAAACGCCTTTAGATTTAACTGACCAAGTTTAGTGTTGATCTGAATAAATGTCTAGGAGTAGTTTGTTAAAGTACAACCCTTGAAAATGGCAAAAACAACACCAATTTTGCAGAGAAAATTCTAAATAACCGACTTCCTGATGGGATTCGGATTTCGTAACATGGGACTTTTTTGTAGGTATTGGTGTGTTACATGTGTGTACCGATTTTTGTACATGTACGTGAAAAATAGCTCGAGGCACACTCCATTGAATGTGCATATGCACTCCGTTGAAAGTTTATAGGTGGCGCTATTGAGCCATTTTGCCACACCCAATGGAATATTGGCCTTCAGATCTGTTCAGGCCATGACCCTTATCACACATGTGAAGTTTGGGCAAGATCGGACACTTTATGCCTGAGTTATAACATCTTTTATTCCCATGACGAGACATCGAACTTCGTCACGGCGCCATGGACACGCCTTTTAACAAAAACTCAAGATCTTCACAACTAAACATCACAAAGGTCTTTAGATTAGACTGACCACAAAAAAGACATTGATGTCATAAAATTTCTAGAAATAGTCTGTCACAGTGTAAAATATGTCACTTCCTGTTGCCAATAGGTGGCGCTATGACTATAACTGAATATGGGCATGTAGATCTGTTCAGGTCAAGAGTCTTATCCAACATGTGAAGTTTGGGGCAGATTGGACATTGTATGTCTGAGTTACAGCAACTTCCTTTTTCATGGCGAAACATCAAAATTTGTCAGGCCGCCATGGACACGCCCTTTAACGAAACCTCAAGTCCTTCGCAATTTAACATCGCAAATGGCTTTAGATTACACTGACCAAGTTTGGTGTTGATCTGAATAAATCTCTAGGAGGAGTTCGTTAAAGTACAACCCTTGAAAATGGCAAAAACAACACCAATTTTGCAGGGAAAATACAAAATAACCGACTTCCTGTTGGGATTCGGATTTCGTACCAAGAGACTTTTTTGTAGATATTGGTGAGTTACATGTGTGTACCAATTTTTGTACATGTACGTGAAACAAGGGAAACACTCCATTGAAAGTGTATAGGTGGCGCTATCGAGCCATTCTGCCACACCCGGTGGAATATTGGCCTGCAGATCTGTTCAGGTCAGGACTCTTATCACACATGTGAAGTTTGGGGAAGATCGGACATTTTATGCCTGAGTTATAACATCTTTTATTCACATGGCGAGACATCGAACTTCGCCATGGTGACGTGGACACGCCTTTTAACGAAAACTCAAGATCTTCACAACTGAACATTGCACAGGCCTTTAGATTAGACTGACCACAAAAAAGACATTGATGTCAAAAAATTTCTAGGAGTAGTTCGTCACAGCGTAAAATATGACACTTCCTGTTGCCAATAGGTGGCGCTATGACTATAACTGAATATGGGCATGTCAATCTGTTCAGGTTCAGAGTTTCATCAAACATGTGAAGTTTGGGGCAGATTGGACATTGTATGTGTGAGTTATAGCAACTTCATTTTTCATGGCGAATCATCGAAATTCGCCAGGCCGCCACTGACACGCCCTTCAATGAAAACTCAAGATCTTCGCAATTTAATGTCGCAAAGGCCTTTAGATTAGGCATACCAAATTTGGTGTTGATTTGAAGAAATCTCTAGGAGGAGTTCGTTAAAATACAACACATGGAAATGACCAAAATTACTCAAAATTTGCTCATAATATTAAAAATAACCGACTTCCTGTTGGGTTTAGAATTTTGGTCCAAGAGTCTTTTTTGTAGGTATTGGTGTGTTACATATGTGTGCCAATTTTCGTGCATGTACGTGAAACATAGCTGGAAGGCTGTTGATTTTCTTAGTATAGGTGGCGCTGTCGAGCCATTTTGCCACACCCTCTTCTGAATCCTATATCAGACGAAAATTTTCACCAGGTTTGACGCGTGTGCAAAGTTTCATGACTTTTTGAGCATGTTAAAGCCCTCAAAAATGCGATTCATTCGGGAGAAGAAGAAGAAGAATAATAATAATAAATATAGCTGCAAGCAGCGATGGCGGGCTCAAGCCACCAATGCCATCGCCACCCCGGTGGCATCAGGTAAACTGTGCCCAGCGGGCACATGCATTCACAATATCCCTCTGGCAGTGAGGTTTTAAAGGGTAGAGGGGAGCGTGCATTTGCAGTGGCTGGGCCACGACTCTGGAATACCCTGCCTTTAGAGATCAGACTGGCCCCTTCCTTGTCTATTTTTAAATCTTTGCTAAAAACTTTTTTATTTTCCTTAGTGTACTGACTACTGTGTTATGCTACATTTTGAAATGGGTGGTTTTAAATTTTTTGTCTGGTCTATTTTTATGTATGTGTAATATTCTTGCTCTTATGTTAAAGCACTTTGGTCAGCCAGGAGGCTGTTGTAAATGCGCTATACAAATAAATTGAACTTGAACTAGAACTTGAACTTGATATGGCAGTTAAAGGGTTAATCCGAATCATCTAGACTTTAAAATCACATTCACAGAACAATATATATATGTATATATATATAACTTTAGTAACACTTTACAATAAGATTTCATTTATAAACATTATGTTAACATGAACAATATTTATATAGCATTCATTCATGTCAGTTAATATTCCAAACTTAAACATTAAAACATTGTTTTATTGTGATTTTTTTCCAAGCACATTTTACCAATTCCAAACCATATCAATCTTAATAACTACCATTATTTTTTATTTAATCATTTATGAGTGCTATACAATAGTCCAGGAAAGCTGGAAGAGAAAAACAGGTCAAGAAGAACTGACAAAAGAATTGCAAAAGAATTAGGAATTAATGTGAAGATTAATTTTTAGTCAATTCTGCAAGACAGACTTTCAGGAAAGGAGGTGGAATAAAAATTAGCTCCTAAATCTTAATCCCAGATTCTGGAAGATATATTCCTCAAACCATCGGACAAGAGGAGGTGGTGCTGGTCCTTCACGAGTCAGTCTAATCTGTTCATTAAGCCTATATATAAAGTCTTAATATATAGTATTTCACAATACTTCATGGTATTCTAATTAAATAATTTTTTGGAATCTTAGATCTCTCAGAACCTGGCACATTGTAATTCTGAGACTCCAGGAAAGTGGCAGTTCTGTAAAATGTTGGCGCTGGAGACTAAATGCTCACTGATAGTTTCACACCTAATTCACTTAAAACACACACAAACACACACACACACAGTGACAGAGGGACAGAGTGACATCAGATGTATGTTTTTTAATTTTCTGTCATCCATATAATGTTGTATAGTCATGAAACTATGCATATTTCCTCAGAATGACTTGTCTTCTATGTGTACATTTTTTTGAAGTGTTTAGAAGCTGCACTTTTTTTTACTGGTTCCTTTTTTACTATTATTTCAAAAAATCACCACGACAAAACCATTCAAGCTATCCAAAATTCATTCACACCTGTTCTGTAAGATTAATTCTTTAAACAGTGGTAAAAGAGGATGTGGGGCTGAACCTTCAAGAGTCACTTAAAACGTATCTGTCCATAAAGCCTATTAAGAATTATTCTTAATATACAGTTCACAATACTTCAGCTTGTTATTCTAATTAAGTGAGGGTCATTTTATCAGTAAAATTCCTAAAATACATATTATTTTATTTGAAAGATTTCTATAAATTATTTAAATCATACTCGTTTCTCCAATAATTATTTAAAAGTAATCCTATAGCTCCCTCTGGTGGCCATTATAGGTACTAAGAATTGCAAGCTTGATTTATAAGTTATGATAGTTTTAATTTTATGCTGGCTCTTGAAAATGATAAAGCTATGAAACTTACTGTGCTTCCTTCAAATGAGGACTTCTACTTATATAAAAAATTATGAAGAGTTAGAATGAAAAATTTTAAAGATATAGTAAAATAACTATTGTATTTTTTATGTTACTTTAATAAATCTCTATGGCAACACCATTTAAGCTATCCTAAACCCATTCACAATTTAACATCTCAGTATATTGGCATCATGTTGAAAAAGGAGTATGGAGTAGTATGAGGAGGAGTATGAATTCATTTACAGGCTGATTTTATCATAAATCCACAATAAAATTTCTGAGTTCTGTATCAGTCTGTGTTGTTGTTTGTTTATTTTTATCTTTTATTTTTCATAGGAAGATAACTGACCCTTTACTCTCCTTTTTAATAAATGTGCTTATAAACCAAGGACAAGCTATTTATAGCTGTATTTATAAACTGCTTACTACTGACTATTAATATTGGGACAAGGCTTTATAAAGCATGAACTGACTATTTAATAATGAGTGCAGTTATTATAAAGTGTTATCAATGCATTTGCTAATGTTAACAAATTAGACATTATTTTACAGTGTTATCAAATCCTTAAATGACTCATAAGCATTTGTGAAAGTTCTGCTTGCATTACAGCTTAGTATTGATCTGTGAGCTGAACAGATTTACTGTTACATCTATGAGATTATGTAAATTCAAATAAATATAATGTCACAGGATGTCATAGGTCAGTATCAAATGAGTTTGAAATTATTATTTGCAGCACAAATAAGTTTTTTTTAGGATTTTTAAAAATCCCTAAAACTGACAGAAAAAGGTTAAGGCCTAAGCTATTTCTATGTGAGTGGCTAAATTTATTTTTGTTTTTATAATTGTAATACACAAACTATGAAATTATACAAAATGTATAAAAAGGTAAATAAATAAATACGCACACATTAAAAAAGCAGCCAAGTCGAATGAGTTTCCTTTTTTATATAGATTAAAATTGAAGACAGAAGCAAGTGGTAAATGTGGTCACTTTAATATTCAAATCCAGTAGATCCAGTTTATGTTCACGTGGCTGTTTTCGTTTATATTCGCCAAGCTATTATGTATTTTGAAATAATCTTGTCCGTGATGTGTTCGTTCGTACGACGAAAGGCAGAATCCTGCAGCTCGAGAGATATGTTATTCTGCCAGTCGCGCTTTCAAATAGTCTTGCACACTTAAACGGGTCACAAACACCTGCATTTAGCTCTTGTTGTGTTATAATCGGTGTATTGTGTGCATTGGTGGCAATATTTTATTTAAAAAAGCTCTTATACAAGAATAAATTCGTTTGTTTTCAGCTCGTAACACAAAGTAAAAGTCCGGTAATTGCACCTGTAGGGGCGCAATTTCTCTCAGACAATGGAAGTCTGAAGCACATATACTCAAACAGAGGGACAGAGTGAGATGAGATGTCTGACAGTTTTTTAATTTTCTGTTATCCATACAGTGTTGTAAAGTCGTGAAACTATCCATATTTACTCAGAATGACTTTTTTTCTGTATGAAAAAAGGTTTTGAAGTGTTTGGAATTTAAAAATGCAGGACAATTAATAATTTCATTTTTACTGTCATTTAAAAAAATCACCACGACAAAACCGTTCAAGCTATCCAAAATCCATTGGCAATTTAAGTTGTTTAAAATGTTTTGGCATCATGTAGACAAAGTTTGGTGTGTATAGTGTTACTCTCCTCTGAGCAGTATGCATTAATTCACAGCTAAATGTAAAAAAAAATCCACATTCAAATCAAAATAGCCGACTTCCTGTTGATCGTAGCTGATGACTGTGAATTAGAAAGTTGTCCGTCTTGATAAGAACAATTTATGTACCAAGTTTGGTGTCTGTAGCTAAAACTAACCCCCCCACTTTTGACAAAAGGTGGCGCTATAGAGTGCCTCATTCACGCCCTTTTAAAAGCTTTTGCCATTGTCTAGCTATCACTAATACTGATATGTGTTTTGAGTTTCATGTAAATCTGAGCTTGTTGTCTGCCTCAAACTCACCATAACAGAACATTCAAGTTTGACACGTTGCCATGGCAACACTATATCAGATATCAATATCCCCACAACAGATTTACATCGGCCGTGTTTTGTCATTATTCTGATGAAGTTTTAAGTAAATCGAGTAAAAATAAGATGCTGAATTCAAAGCATTTGGAAAATGACACACTTCCTGCTGCCAGTTGGTGGCGCTATAACGTTGACTCTTAATAGTCACATATATACAATCAGTATCATACAACGAACAAACCCATGAAGTTTGATCAAATTCAGGAAATGTATGTGGATGTTATTAGACATTTCCTGTTCCTCATTTCTCGCCATAAGTTCCACGCCTCGCCACGGGCAAACCGTTCGAGATATCAAAAATCCCCTCGCAATTTTTCATCCACAATGTCTTGAGATCATGTTCACTGAGTTTCGTGGCGAACGGGTTGAAAACCTCAGAGGAGTATTTCAAATTCCAGAGCATGCTTTTTTTAAACAGCCCTGAATAGCTGACTTCCTGTTGGGCGGGGCCTATGACATAAAGCGCGAAAGTTGTTCAGCTCAATGAGATCTACAAGTGTACTGAGTTTCATATAAATATATGCAAGTGTGTGTGAGCTATGGTTCAAGATTTCTGACTGTGTTCCAGGGGGCGCTGTAGAGCCCCTGTGCCACGCCCGGGTCCCAGCCTCTGCGGCGTCCTGATGGCCGCAGATTCCAATGTGTGTGCCAATTTTCAAGAGTTTTTGAGCATGTTAAGGCCCCCAAAAACCCCCGGAAGGTTTAATAAAAAATAAAAAAAATAATAATAAGAATAATCCTTAGAAGAACAATAGGGCTCTTCGCCCCTTCGGGCTTGAGCCCTAATAATAAACAAAGCAGATACAAGAGGGTCCTCACACCATCGGTGCTCGGGCCCTAATTAACATTTTGTGTCAAAATTAACACTGGCTTGACGTTAAAAGTTACGTGTAATAAATAGCAGAAAACAACCCTTTGCTGTCTTGTCTTGCTGTCTGACTCACACCTGAAGCACGCGGATGAACTATCCCTTTAAGCAATGTATTGAAACATTAAAGCACAAGATGATGTCTCCTTTCACCCCATCTAAAATCTAATTCAGCTGACTGAACATTTCATTTGCATGAAAAAGCAGAATTTGCACATTGATCAAGCCCTCTTTTCATTTGTTCTGTTCCCTCTTTGTAAAAAAGCCCCTGACAACAGTGACACAGCCCACCTGGCACTCATCTAATCAGTGTATTTACTCTGTCGCCCGTCATATCCCGTATCTCGCCTTAACTGTAACGCTGTGCATTAGTCTACCATTAACGAAGCACAAACTGTCAGCGTTGCTATTGACTGGAAGTGAGCTTGATTTATTCACCCAGAGCTGCCCTTGGGCATAATGACTCAGCACGGATCCTCAGAGTCGATACGGGGTGACCTGAGGATCCTTCTAGCACACTGAGTGCAAAGTCTCATGTGACCCAATCGCTGCAGCTGTTACAGACGAGATAGGTGAAGAGGTTCAGCTGGAGTGAATGGCACAAGCAGGGTGGCCTAGGGTTACAGGGAAGAGGAGCCAAATCGGGACCAGTGTGTATGTGAGATATGTATGTATCTGTTGGGAGATATGACTTGCATCAATGGATTTTGTAATTGCAGATGCTAATAATTTTATTAAAGACAATTTTTTCTATCTCTCAATTGGGTTGGCCTATGCAGGATTTTCCATTTACAATTAAAATTTTTATTAAAACACAACTGTTTTTCAAACTTATTAACATTAGTGTTGGGCAATGATTAAAATTTTTAATCAAATTATTATGCAGCATGTTTATGCACAAAATTCAATAATGAATAAATTAAAAGTACTGATATAAAAACAAAACTGCAATAATATTTGGATTGCAAACATTTTTAAGCAAATAAGGTGCAGCAGTATTCCAATTACATAGTAGCAGTTCAAATATTTCTTGTAAATCTCAACTTATAACATTATTGTAATCAAATTAAATGTAAAGACCAAAGCTATTTGACATTGCCAGGGCATTAACGTTTTTATAGAAAATGTAGCTAGTCCAGCGCTTCAATCATAACATTATAACTCAGGCACCTTCCGAGTACAGACCTGATCTATCGTGGGACCCAACGCAGCAGAGTGTGGCACGGGACAACACTAGAGCCCCTTTCACACTGCCATTCCGGCAAATACACAGGTAAAGTGTTCCTGCAATTGTTCCCGGGTTGCTAGATTTTGCACTTTCACACTGCTAGTGATTACCCGGGATATGCGCGTGCTTTCACACACAACCCTTGAAGATCCCGTAACGACACGTGACGTGAATGTACGAGTCAAAAACGCTAGGCAAGTTATACTTTCACTGAGTCACTGAGTTATACTGCACTCAATCAGTACACTGATTGAACTGCTGTGAAGAGAGAACTGAAGATGAACGCCGAGCCAGATAATGAACAAAAGAGTGACTCGTTCTCGAGTCAAGATATTGTTACATCGGACGCGTCTGACAGAAACGGATCTTGACTCGAGAATGAGTCAGTCTTTTGTTCGTTATCTGGCTCGGCTCGGTGTTCATCTTCACAGCAGTTCAGTCAGTGTACTGTTGAGTAAATGAATTACTCCGGGATATTGGTTTGTTTGAACTCAGAGGGAGTGTCAGCCACATTAAAAAAGTTAACAGCTTAAGTCATTTGTGGATTAATGCGTATTAGAGATGCGAACCGTTTAAAACGATTCAGTTCGATTTGGTGAACTGGTTCAAGAAGATCCGGTTACATCGAGGAATTTGTTTGCGAACCGGACATCACTACACTGCAGTGAATGCGCTCACAACAGACCCAGAAGAAAAGACAATGATGAATAAAGTCGTCGTTTTTGTTATTTTTGGACCAAAATATATTTTCGATGCTTCAACAAATTCTAACTGACCTTCTGATGTCACATGGACTACTTTGATGATGTTTTTCTTACCTTTCTGGACATGGACAGTATACCGTACACACAGCTTCAATGGAGGGACTGAGAGCTCTCGGACTAAATCTTAAATATCTTAAACTGTGTTCAGAAGAACGGAGGTCTTACTGGTTTGGAACAACATGAGGGTGAGTCATTAATGACATAATTTTTTATATATGGGTGAACTAACCCTTTAACTGCTCTTTTCTCTCCACTGAAATGTTTGTTGTGTTTATTTTGTCACTGAGAAAAACACACTGCACATATTCACATATTCATCTAAATGCAGCTCTGGGCAGTGTGGATGGTGTTGGGATGTTTCCTAACAGTTTTTTGAACCTCTTTATACCCCTGAGCAAAGGCAGGGCCTTTACTTTGCCTCTGCAGTGAAAGCTTCCTAAACTAATGTGACATAGTTTGAAAGGTGAACTTCCCAATAAATCCCAGTTATTGTGTTTAAGCTGAAACCTCACAGTCACCCCACTTTTACTGCGTTAAAAGCAGACTATACAGCAGTCATATTCCTGAGGGACGAACAAATAACTTCCTCAATGCATTAATCAAACTTGACACACATTCTGCCAAGAACAATCATGTGTTGAGGTTAGAGTCGTGCCAGCAACTCTTTGATAAGGTTTCCACAAGAACAAGCCACAATATGAAGAACTACACAGGACTTCTAATCATTACTTTCCAAAAGAATGAAAATGAGAACATAAGAACTCTCAGAACTTAGAATTCACTCAGGTCTGTTCTTACCTTGCATAAAAACAGATTATGTTAATCCTTTTTTATTGTTTGGAAGACTGAAAGAGTTTTTAAAAGCAGGACTGACCGGAAAACAAACCGCTTTTACTTTCTTCATCATGACAGGCCTTTCATCTGGGCAGAGAGCCATCCCAAATCTCGTCCTGATCTGAAGTCTTATATGACCCCCCGCCTCCCTCTCACTGGATGGATGTCTGGCCTTCTTCAGAACTGACTAAATATTTTGCATCCATGCCAGTGTTGTCCTCTTTTCCAGACAATGCTGGCTTGGGCCAATCACACATCAATTTATTCTGTTTAGATAGCCTGAAACACAAATATCTCTGCTGATACAGATTATCTTTTCGTGAGAGAACCAATGTTAGGTAAAGCATAAGGCCCATGCCATTTATCAGGCACTCTACAGTGGAAAAATTATTCTTGCTATCCAGTATCCTACAAACAACCCAGGCTCAGAAAGCATGAGGAGAAGTATACGCATGGAATGTTTTTTTTATTTTTTTTTATATTAGAAAAAGCCCTTATGGAAACATGACTGGAGCGATAGGGGTTCGACAGCTTGTGGCGGGGTTCCAGTTTTAGCGTTCTCTATGGTTCAGTCTCATTCACAAGATTCCAGCTGTCAAATGGAACAATTCTGTCCATGGGGTTACGCACCTGGCAGGAGCAACTACGTGCAACAAGGGAGGAACCTATGTTATCCTATTTTGTCAGAACAGCAGGTGTTTGTTATGTTTGGTAGCAAATATTGGCTTTTGATTTTGTTATTTAGTTGATTTATTTTAGTCTCTTGACCCCGAGCACTTTACATAAAAAGGTTAAAATACCATTTTAAAGTCTTTTACAACAAATAATCAATAGAGGTGCTTACCCTTCAGAACATGTTGGTCTTCAACTTCAGTAGATCTAACTAAATAAGATAAGAGCCATTTTATATTTTTTTAAACCTTTAAACCCACCTAAACAGTTAAGCAGTTATTTACAACTAAAAAATTATAATATTAACATGAAAACAAAATTATAATTGTTTAGCCCTAAACCTTGATTATTTGTGTATGACTGGCATATGCATCACATTACGTTCATGTTAAATCTGCCTAATCCAATTGGATGGAAATTTTATAAGCAATTCAAATACATAAATATTACATTTAGACAAGTATGTTTGTGAGGCTAGTTTGGGAAAAACTTTTATTCATAATTTTTGTATAGCCTTTATTTTACTGTAACTTAAAGGTATAGTTCACCAAAAAATGAAAATTACCCCATGATTTACTCATCCTCAAGCCATCCTAGGTGTATAGGACTTTCTTCTTTCAGATGAATACAGAGTTACATTAAAAATATACTGGCTCTTCCAAGCTTTATAAATGACAGTGAATGGGGTTTAAGATTCTGAAGTCCAAACAGCTTCATCCATGCATCAGAAAGAGTGCTCCACATGACTCAAGGGGTTTATTAAAGGCCTCCAAATCAATGCATTTTTGTAAGAAAAAATATCCATACATAAAACTTTATGAACTCTAATCTCTAGCTTTCACTAACTGTCGAATGATAGATATTTTTACTTACACAAAAGGCCTTTATCAACATCCAGAGCTGTGTGGAACACTTTTTATGATGAATGCAGTCAACAAATATTGAAGAAAATGAAATGTGAATGTTTGCTTGTTTTTCTAAAGAAAGTTTCCAAATTATTTCACTTTAAAATTTCAATTAATGTGGTAATAGACTCTGAAAAATGTGCAACAAGTATTTTGTTTTGTAATAACTACAATTCATTTGAGAGCATCTGCCAAACCAATAATTGTAAAAGTATCTATTATCCCACATCTTTCTGATTGTTGTTCTGATTTTGCTACAGACAAGAAGGTCAAAATACAGACATGTTATTTAAAACTAACTACTTTTCATGCAACTGTAATTTCATGATGGACAATGGTTTAATCAAACATTTATAATGTGTCTCATAATGAAAAACATTAGATTGACACTTTTAAAAAGTCTTGGGAATGAGAATAAGATTTGTTACACCCGTCTGATGTAAGCAATGAAAAATGGGATCTTCAGTTCTTAACCTCTGATAAGGAATGCTGGGAATGGACCGTCCATCACTTCACCACTGTTGCCATATTGAGAAACAAAGCCCATCATGTTACAGCTGCTTACGTCTAACACCCATAAGACCCCAAAAATGCTTTGTTGTTGTCAGACAGTAAATGGCTCTGAGCAGCACCACTGAGTGACAATAGAGAGGCCAGTTCCCACAATTCAACTGAAGCACAGGGGGACAGTAAATCTGTTCAGCAAACTGCACACTTAACAATGACTGCTGATAGGCTCCTTCACTCAGAGCTCAGCGTGAACCTATTCAAATCTCAAGACTCAACTAAATGGATACGATGTCTAAAGTGAAAATCTTGCAGATTTGTAAACTGATTCTTACATTTCAATAGTGAACCTTCAACAATCCATGTCGCTTTCCTATTCAGCCTGCGGTTAATAATAAACTCTCAACTGACAGAAAGAAGCAGACATCACAAGTCACATTCTTCAAAGTTAAACACTTAATCAAGGAGAAATTACTAAAAAAACCTTTAGGTTACTTACTGAACTCCTTGTAAATCCACCTCAGAACCTTCGAATGATCCCTGGGCCCCTAAAAACTAAGTCCACCGCAGCTTTTCTTGTGTAAGAGTCACATGTGAGATTTAGTGTGGATGCGGCCACCGGGCTGCTGTAAGCCTGGAGGCAGGTTCAGGCCGTTAAGGAGCAATGACCCTGATGTCTTAGGAGGACTCGATGCTGTTCTGGCACAAGGCAGAGAGAGGTGGGGCCGAGCGCTTTATAATCTCCTGTTGAATTTCACATAGGGACGTCTCAACAAACCCCAGGATGCCCTCTCCGATCACTTATCTCAGTTCCCTGGCTTGTGCACTTCTGTGTTTGGCTGTGTGCTTGCAGCACGTGTATGCAAAGACTGTGCATGAGGCAAAGACTAGAAGAGAGAGCCAGAGATCAGACACTATTTGTACTGTATGTTTATACTCCAGCTGAAAAGGCAGAGTAAAAGTCTGTTTTAGCCCTCGGGTTCTACTGAGACTGACTTTCAAGGGATAGTTAACCCTAATATGACAATTCTGCTTTCATTTCAGGGCTCTAGAGTGTGACCAATTTTGTTGCACGTGCGACCTGATTATCAATGGTGCGACTAAAAAAAAAAAAAAATCAGAGGCCGCACTGGTGCGACCAGCCGTTCGAGGAGAGAAAAAAAAAGTCTCCCTGGGGTTCAACAACAGAAACTACAGCCCTGCATCAAGAGTGTCTCGATGGTGTTTAGTGTCCGGTCAGCAGCAGCGCAGCTGAACAGTTCTGCATTCAAATACATGTAATAGGCTTAAGCTTGTCGCAGAGCACTGGCAAAAGTAAATACCATAAATGTGACAGGGGGAAATAGTAAGGAGATATTTGAATTATTTACTAATAAACTTTTCGGAGTTTTCTGAGTCTGTGTCGCAAGGATGTGTAAGAAGGATGTGTTGTAAGAACACACCACTATAAACAAACCTTAGTAAAAAATAAATTAAAGTGCTTGAAGGAAATACACATACATACATCCTACTTTACAGGTTCACAGCTTAAGTTTACAATTGTAACATACAATGTAGAGGCATGCCCTAATGTTAGTATTTCCTGTCACTCTCACCGTCGTTCAGAGATAAAAACTGACATCTAACGGTAGGGATGTATACTCAGAATGAAACAACTGCTATTACATAAAAAACTGAACTATTTTAGCAGCTGAAACAGTAGTATAAGCGGTTTAGGGACTGTTTAGCTGTTCAAATCAGACACTAGAGCATCCCTTCATTCAGACACAGTGGAAGATGTGATAAGATTTTGATGCTAGAAAGAGTGTGGCTAGCTGGTTTAGCCAAGACCAAAGATCAAGAAGGCCAAAATACAGAAGTTGGCCATCCAAGTTGCATGTGACTGCAATGGAGGATAGTCCATAAGACATCAGTTTGAAGAGCTTTTCATTTCATCTATCTTGAGAAGTTTCATCTATCTTGAGAAATTGTGCTTCAACAAAGAATGTTGTGCTGACCAGATTGTTAGTTAATCTTTTAGGCTACAAGTCAATATTGCCTATATGGACAGCAATGTAAAAAAATAAATAAGTGAACTTGTAAAACTGCAGTGTTAAATGTGATGCGGTTGAAAATTTGGGTGCACCTAACTTTTGTGCTGGTGCACCTAAGAAAAAAAGTTGCACACAAGTCAAGCGCAACCAGTGCAAAAAGTTAATCTAGAGCCCTGCATTTACAAACCCTATGCTGATGACTTTCTAGATGTGTTTGCCTTGTAACATACTGCATTTTGTACTCCCTATTCTTGCACATTTCTGTACATTTGGCAACGGAAATGCCTTGTTACGCATTGATTATTTTTATTAGTTTTACCATTTTTACCAGCTATTATATATTTAATCCACAATCTAAGCAGCTGACCAGGTAAACATTTATATGCAAGTTGTATCCTGCATATAACGTTGTATATAACCAAAAAAAGTCTTGACCTAACCCAACAAAATTGGAGCTCAATCACTTGACAAAGGTGAGCAAATGATGACAGAACTTTCATTTTTGGGCAAACTATCCTTTTGAGATTAATAATGAAAGTTATTTTGAAATTAACCTCTAATTCTCTCGAAGTTCTATTAGAATGATCCTCTGACCTATTTAAAACCTTTAAGACAGATATCATTACAGTTTTATGCCTTTGGTTTACCACAAATGAGTCACACACATGCACATGGACTGATATGAAACGCATTTATCTTTTTTTTAGGAGGGGATGGCTACAGTCTCCAAAAAGGTTTAGTTTTCTAGCTGGGATTGCAGCAACACCAAGTAGATGTGAGATTAATGTTATCACAGATGAGTGATTGATGTTATCAACTTGACATTTTGCTAGAAGCCATTCTCGTATGATTTGGCAAAGTCATGCCGCTTCATCCTGATGCTTCAAACGTTAAGTATGCTTTTAGAGATATTAAAGGGGCCTCTGGGTAAAAACAGAAGGGTTAAGAGCAGAGAACATCTGAATTTCTTCCAGCACTATAAAGCTACAAGCGCACAGTGACAGAGTGAATCTGGAACTTATTAGGGAGAAATGAGGTTCTCTGTGGGACGCTGTTATCTCATCCTGTTTCTCATGATGTCACACTGAAACCTTCACTCCAAACCCTGTTCTGCAGCCTCACGACAGAAAGATCATGTTACTAACTGGAATTCTAACAAAGCCCAAGTAGAAGTGCAATGCCTAAATACTCCAAACTAGACACTCGTGTTATCATCCAAAATCCATTTATTCAAGGCATAGATTATATTTTATATTATATATACATATAATTTAGAAATGCTGTTTTTAAATGTTTTTAATGAAGTCTCTAATGTTCACCAGTGCTGCATTTATGTGCTCAGCAAAAACACTAATATTGCGAAATGGTATTACAGTTGCTTTTTTATCTGCAATACATTTTAAAATGTAATTTATTCATGTGCTACAAAGTTGCATTTTCATCATCATTAGTCTTCAGTGTCACATGATCCTTCAGAAATCATACTAATAAGCTGACATTTCTTCTTCTTATGTTGAAGACAGCTACCAAATATTTACGCAAAAACCATGATATGCTTCCATTCAAATGTTTGGGGTATGTGTGTGATTGTTTTTAATAGAAATTACTGGTATTATACAGCATATATGCATTAAATTGATCAAAACAGTAAAAACTTATAATGATACAAAAGTTTCCATTTCAAATTAATTCTTTCAAAGAATCCTGAAAAACCACAATAGTACAATAGCACCACATAATATTAATAACACTGATAATAAGAACCATTTTTAATAACAATATTAAGCATCAATAATGGAGCAACAAATATTAGAATGATTTCTGAAGGATCATGTGACACTGAAAACCAGAGTAATTATGCTTTGCATCACACATAAATTACATTTGATAATATATTAGAATAGAAAACAGTTATTTTAAATTGTAATGTACTGCATATTTGATCAAATAAATGCAGCATTGGTAAGCATAAGAGACTTAATCAAAAACATTTAAAAACCATTGTTTCCAAACTTTTGAAAAGTACAGTATATCTATGGAAAAATAACCTTGAACAACTTACTGTTTCCAAACATTCCCATTCGGACCAGGTGATGCATCGTCAACCACGTTCTCTAATAATGAGTAGTGTATTCTCATTCTTCCTGATAGAATACAGATGCCAAAAGAAGAGCGAGCAAGAGAGAAAGAGAGAAAGAGAGAGAGGGACAGAGAGCAAGCTTAAGTAAGACAGAGTAAGACCATGTCTTGGTTCGTGTTCGATTCCCCTTATTTGGATATGTGGCAAATGGGCCGTGGTAATGGAGGTAATGAAGCAGATACAATCTTACACAGGAGAAACATCTTCAATCAGACTATCCCAATGACAAACGACAACTGCACTGACTTCATATTTACATTCCTGGTTCTTTGCTTGGCAGGCAACTCTTGCTGAAGTGATTTCTAATCCTGCTTTCATTCTTAAGGCATTTGTAGCACATAATCAGATCGTGCCTGTAAATGCATGAATGTAGACGCCAAACGAGAACACGTGAAACATAATGCACTTACACTTCGAGTAAGAGCAATCAAAAGCAGCCAAGTGTCACGGGCCAACACTAAATTATCACATATATTCAAAAGCCATGCAAATTAGCAGCTGCCCACATAAATTCACTAGTGCTCTTACAACCAAGATGTAAGACTCGACCGAAAAAGAATCTAAAAAGGATTGAAAGCAGTGTTTCAAAGCTGTATTGACTCCAAGTGTTTAAGCCAGCTCTGACAAAAATTTAGGTTGAAATTAGATAGATTTGTGTATGAAAATTATAGTTATAGAATATATATATATATATATATATATATATATATATATATATATATATTAGTGCTGTCAATCGATAAAAAAAAATTAACTAATTAATCGCACAATTTTTAAAAATTAATCGCGATTAATCGCGATTAATCGCAATTAAAAGACTGAAACTTTTTGGATATGTAAATGTAAAATGTAAATAATTAATGTAAACTCAAGACATTTAAATTTAAATTCAAAATATTTCAATTCAAAATATGATTGTTTATTGGAATTTTTGTTTAACTTGTAACAGATTTTCTCATGTAAACAACATACCTGCAATAAACCATCAATATCCTCCAAATTAACTGTTGGCTTGAAAGCCATATTTATTACAGAAATAAAAACACAGGCATGTAAGTACCATTTGAATTTCAAAACAATCAATGCCAATGAAAAACAAAAATGATTTCCATGTTGAATTCTAAGTGGACTGAAAAAAATTCCAAAGTATAGTCATTGCCAGTGCTTTAAGTGGGCTGGTATGCACCGGTACTCAGTACCGCCACTTCCAAATATAGCTCTTGAGCGTACCGCCACCTCTCCGTGCGCCCAGAACGTGCTTGTAGCGTACCGGTACGCTCATTTGGACATCTGTTTTAAAAGAGGTTTTAATCTTTTACCTGCACTGCCGATTTTCAGAGCGCCCTTCACAATGCAAGCTTCCTAATTCATCCCACCCAGAGCAGAAACTACATTACCCATTCACCCTTAAGTTATACAAGTGAATAGCGCATGTGTCGCTTTTCCCACTGTTAAGTGTCAACAACTCAACGTGGCCGGAGAAGGTGTGTGAAACTCGTTGTGAGTTATACTAAAGCAAAATCTTGAGTATTTATTGTCTGATAAACATTACAAACTGTCTGCGGAGGTTGAGTCGTCCTGCAGCCCCCGCTGGCTGCTCATTGGCTGCAGCATCTTTTTTCTAAGTTCTAAAAAAATACCGTAGACAGCAAGGCACAAATTTAGATATTAATTTATCTAATTAATCTATAGCCTATGCACAAAGACAATATGATCCTTTTGTCTCCTTTTTGTTTTAAAGCTTGATGAAGAGAGAGAGCGCAAGTTGCTGCAGCTGAGGAGGACAGTGATGCACGCGTACAGGAGTGATTGACAGTTCGCGGCACTGTGTACAAAAAATACTCCGCTACACAATTATTTCGTTTAAGCTTATTAACGTTAGCGTTACAGAAAGGTCTGATTTACGCACTGTTACAGTCATTGTTTTTTTTTTTTTTTTAAACAATGACATTTAAGTTCATGATTTTAATGTTGCTGTTTCTTGTGGCAGACTAAATGAAGAGTAATGTTTCTTGTGGCAGATTGAAGAGTAATCCGGCAGAGTTTTATACAGAAACTTTCCGTCTAAAAGTCCTTCCTTGGTCTTATCCATATTTCTTTGCACGTTGAACACACATAGGCCACAACTGAAAAAAAAAAAAAAAAACTGCAACCGCGTTAATTGCGTTATTTTATTTTAACGCGTTAAATATTTCAAATTAATCGAATGCGTTAACGCGCTAATTTTGACAGCACTAATATATATATATATATAATACATTAAATGCAATGTGTTTGGATAGCTTTTTAGTTGGTCAAGCTAATGCAAATGCTTAAACAAGTCATTCTCTATTATTTGCTTTGTCACATATGCTTTAATAAGCAGCATAAAACCATTCAGAGATTGAGCAATGACAGAAACGGACAAAAATAATGTAAAAAAAAAAAGTTTCCATTTTATTACACTATATAGAAATTATTTCTTATTAATCATTAACTTTTTAACAATTATTTCATTATACTATAAATTAAATCTTGGAATATTAATATTAAACTTTAAAATAATATTTACTTTTTCAAACAAACAATGGGTGCTCGTCGCATGACAACATTATCTTATCTTATATGCACCTGCAAGTGTTCTGCCGCTCAACCCTTCATTTGACAGATGACAACTCTTGTTTGTGTAATTATCTAATTAGACTGTGCCACGGCAGAACCGGTGCGTTTCATCAAGGGATTGCGGCGAGATCCCTGTCATTAACCACCGCTGCCTGCTGTTGCCATATCAACCTTATAAGCAAAGACCTCAAGTGAATCTCCCTGCAAGACAGCAGGTTACAAACACAATGTGAGCAAAAAATAAAGGAGACAGAAATGACATTCTGTAACCTTACATTTTAGCTGAATCCATGCCATTAATGCAGATGCTCCTGTTGAATTTTTAAAAAAGGATCAGCCTACATGACCTCTAAAATCATGTTCTTAATGAACGTTTGATTAGGTAACATGGCAAAAGGACGTCAAGTAGCACTCTTAACTCCTTCAGGGGGTGAGAATGAATGGCAAACTAGCAACCATGATTTCCTGAGCGTTTGGTGAGTAAGTGACAAGAGCTCATTTCTCAAGCGGTAACTGTGTCACAACACATGAACAAAGCAGAAAGACCTGGAATATTCTCTCTAGGTTCAGAGCACTGCCAGTTACTGGAGTTGTAGAACACTGCCTCCAAGTGGCACAGCTCACTGTGAGCCGAAACACATGGAGATCAATGTCTGTTAGCTATAGTTTAGATCCAGCATATCCAGACACAGCAGACTGAATTAATGTGATGATTCTAGTCATTCACTGTTTCCAACAAATAAAGCTGTTTAGTGGCCAAGTCAGAGCAGCTATTGAAGGAGAAGCAACAAGTGTTCAGGAAACATGAACTTCTTCAGTACTGTACAGAAACCATCCCAGAATTCACCTGAAATCAGTTTATCATATTAGCACTCTCACTTCCATCTTCCTGAAGTCAGTGGGGTGTTTGAATGGCTATTTGGTTAGCAAGGTCTGTGTTATAGATATTTAAAAATTATTTTTAAATCACATCTTGATTATCATGCACATCTCGTCTCCGTGATTAGTAGTAAATCACCATCACTTGTCTCAGATTGAGCAGCTTTCACTACACAAGGCCCTAGTTTACTGACAATTAGGCAAAGTTTCCCTCATAATCACATTCGATTTCAAACACAATATTTGCCTAGCTTGTCAGTGAACTGTGTATGGCTCTGTGTCGTGAAAGCCACTCAATCTGAGACAGGTGAAGGTGATTTACTAATAATCACAAGACTGGCTATACTGACGAAATGTGCATGATATTTAAATGTGATCAACTGCAAAACCATAGTTTGTTTTAACTTTAAGGCCTATGTTTAGCCTTTTACTTCTGAAGCAGTTAGGCTTCAATGTTCATAAATGTTGGGTTGATTTGTGAAGGTCATTATGATGAACAAAACTTGTAAGAATCAAACTTTTTTTTTGGGGGGGGGTTATGCACCAGAGTGATGCAACCCTCCGGGTTGGTCTACAAAAATACATCATCACTAAAGCACTCTATTACTGTAAAATGTAGAAATAATAAAAAATGAGGACATGTTTCCAGACTGTTTACTTGTAATAAATGAATGGTATGGAGAACATGCAATGTACAAACTATCATTAGCAGAAATGTGCATCACAATGGTGTTGACGTTGGATGAGGTGTGTGACTGTTCTGTGTCAACTGTACATGACAGGAATGCTGAGAAACATCTCTGGTGTGACATTATACCGGATACATCAGAGAACAAAAAAAAAAAACTGTTTTCAAATACCACACATAAATGAGTTTTAGGTCCACATCATAAAGCTTCAGTCGGATAAATGCTAAGATCAGGGGTTGACAGTAACGCAAGTTATGAACACAGAAAAATACAGTATTCATAGAAAAATAAAACAATTCCTGGGCCTACATAAGTACTCAGATTTAAGCCAAAAAAAAGGGAAAAATATCAATGAAAAATACCCAAAAATATTTTGTATATAGGATTTTTTTTTTCATGAAATTAAACAAGTTTTAACCAAAATTCATTATTTTATGTTGCCGTTTAGATTCTCAAAACTGTCAAAAATAATTTTACTACACTGCACAGGATACATTACAATGACAACTGAAATTTCATATAAAATTTTATATATTTTGAATATATCATTTACAATTAATTAAAATATACAATATAAATGATACATTAATGTTTAGAATTATATTTAAATAATATAATTATGCATGATGTAAACAATTGTTTTATACAATATTTTACTGCTGTGGCAATATAATACATACAATATATAGCAAGTGATTTTACAGAAGGTTTGGTGTAAGAGAACGTACCCTCCCTGCAGTGGAAAGCATGTGCCTTAGGCCTTTCTGGGTGTTTGTTTTTCATGACACACACACACACACACACACACACACACACAGAGTTCATAGCTAGGATTGCTTACCCTCCAAAGAACATAACAAACATGTTCAACTTGATTTCCATCTACATTCACCTATAACACACAATAAATCGATTCTGCTATGATCTATTATGTATCATTTGACAGTGTTTGACACATTTATCTGACCTGGATCAGACAGCACATAGCACGACAAAAGCTAGAAAAAAAAGATACACTATTGTCTTTCAGTGGAGCAACAGTCTGTATCAGCAGCCTAAAATCTGAGCTGTTGGTCCAGCTGGGACTGAAAGCAGCCTGCCCTGCACATTCCTGGCAGCTCTGAATCACAGAGACAACGGTAAACCACAACTTCCCTGAGTAACACCCTCAACTGCCGGCAAACCTCTGAGGACATTACAAACAACAGGTTAAGACAAAACACTCAGGATAACCCCCATCAATCAAGATTAGAGCATTTCAGTATGAACAGTCTGAACACCATCAACAGTTTATAGTGAATGAGCTGTGCAACTCATTTGCCTTCAGTCATTTCAATGAAATCCTAGTTACTCGATTTAATAATTAGAACATGAATAATGGATTAGCAAAAATGGATGTCACTTCAAATTATCTGCCATCTCCTTTGGGATGTCACTGAATATGTTGCCTTGTATTTGACCTAAGAGTTAGGTATATACATCAAGCTTGTTTGCTTTCCCTTGCATCTGTGTGTGTGTGTGTGTGTGTGTGTGTGTGTATAAGAAGTATTTTCAAATATTTATGATTCACTGTAAAATTCTATTTTTTTCAAGACTTTGACTTTCAGTGGTATGAGATGATTGCTTAGTGTCAAGACAACATGCTGTCCAGACTGGCTTTAAAAGAGTGCAGTGAGGGCCTGGAATCATTTTTATTATAAAATACAGTTAAGTGCAAGACGTCTACGTTAGTGCCAATCTATTATTTAACACTTCTGTAAATTCTTTGTGCTTTAGAGGCCAATACTTTAATGCACTGTTACAGAAAGAGCATGTCCATAAGTGCAGATAGACATTCTAACTAGCATAAAAATTGTAAAATTACATTTATGTTGCATATATTTTAGGGCTGTGCAAAAAAAATCGAATGCGATTTTCATGCACATCTCATCAGTAAAGACGTTCCTGTAATTAGAAGTATATCTCCAGCACTTGCGTTCAGATCAAGGTTGCCAGGTTTTCATAACCAATCCTGCCCAGCTGCTTCTCAAAACTAGTCCAAAACGAGCCCAATCGTACTTCCAGAAGGTTCCACGAGCTGGAGATATACTTCTAATTACAGGAGCATCTTTACTAATGAGATGCGCATGAAAATCGCATTTGATTTTTTGCACAGCCCTAATACTGTATATTTGATTAATCTCAAATAGTATATGGCAGAAACACTCTTCTCTTTGCTCTTTGGGGCAAATGAGAATGCAAAGATTATAGGCTATTTGTTGTAGTTTCCATAAACGATTATAGACGTTATTATATATTATATAATGTTATTGAAAGTTATTAATAGAAATATTAAGAAAGAAATCAATGAAGTTGCCACTATCAAAAATGATATGATGTAAACACATAATAATGGAAAAGATTCATTGAGGGATCAGAAATAAAATCGAAAGTGATTTTAAATTATGTTGACTTCTGCCGCTTTTCAGACAGTATAATTCAGTCCAAGGCCATGTGTACTTTGTGCCCAGAATGCCTTTCACTTCTGCAAGAGCTAATCAAACAGTGAGTTTGAGCAGAGCCCACTAACATGATATTCCTGAGATCTCTTCTCATAAGCACCTGCTTCCCCGTTCATTGTTCTGTCCATTTTGGTTTCAACAGACTAGAGCTATTTAGTGAAGCTATTTGATTTAAGAACTTTAGTCTATCAAACACAAAACCACTCTGAACTTCTGGTTGCTTCACTGACAGTTCAAGTTAAAATTAGTGATACATCAATACATTTGCCTGACAGATTCTCCATAATAAGGCTGAATATCTGCATTGGCTAATAACGGTCCTACAACTGAGCGATTGAGGTTCCTAAGAATTTGAAGTAAATATTAACCTGTATTAAATGGTGCAGTTGATACGGACTTGCAGCTTTGATATGGTCGCTATGTGGGAAGTCCATGAGATTGTATAGTGTCTAATTTGTCAATTTAGGTTTCAGAAGAATGTTCACGAACACCCGCTTTGCAGCCCTTGATTTTATGAATATGAAGTGTAGAAGAAACTCCTCTAAATGGCTCATTGTGTGTCCTGAGTCCTCAGAAACACAAGGCACTTTGTGTGCAGTATCATGGCCACCGCGTCCCTCCCCCTAGCCTCGTCCTGTGTTTTGTTTGGCGTGTCGATGGTTTACTGACACTAGTGTGCTAGTCTTATCAATACCTGCCAGTAGTCAGGATATGATGTGGTTTGGGCTGCTGATTGTGAGACTTTCTAGGTGGTCTCTGTCCATGAGAGAAATAACTCTGGGGCTGGTTTGCTTTGCCAAGAATGAGAGGAATGTGTCGAGGTGTATCATTTTGTCACTTGTTTAACCATATCATCGCAGGGTTTTTTTATAAATGGGGGGAAATGGTAGCAACACTTACATGATGATAGCTCCATTGTTTTGACTGAGTCCTTTTACCAGTAATAAGCTTCTTTTTTGTTTTTGTTTTTTCATGAACATATCGGTCCAGCATGACCAAATGCTGATTTTTTTTCCTTTTACGACACTGTAATGCAAATGCAGCTTTACAGCTAAGCAAGCTGAGTGAGGCAATAAGTAAATCTGCTCTCATAAATTGTAATTTCACAGCCTTATGTAACATAAGCTCTTTTTAGTGCTCTATTAGACAAACAAACTGGTTAAAGATGATCAACAGATGATATTTAAAATTAGAACTAGTGCTGGGCGATATACCGGTTCACACGAATAATGGTGTTTATTTTTCTTATAATATGAATTTTTAAAATACTGCAATACCGGTGTCATTTAAATAATGTTCGTATCGTGTCTGAGAGGGGTCTCTTTTCAATGCTGCACTGTGGCAAGGACAGCGTGAAAGGTCCAAAACTGAAGCTGGAGAACTAGTAGAACATGATGACACAGAAGAACTCATCCACAATATCCACAGATCTCCAAAAATATCCACCGCCCACTGCCATCAGCTCCTGCGACTTTTCTGGATAAACCTTAGCTATGATTTAGTTGGAGATGACACCAGTGCTGCCCCGCGAGCGCAGTGTCATCTCTCTGTGTCTGTTCTGAGCAGTGAGGGGCAGAGAGGCATCACTTTCAGCTGGTCGTACTGCAGCCGACTCGTCAATAATGAGTACAAAACAGTGTTTCCAAGCACCTGTTGCTTACTGACTGTTTGGAATTATAAATATGAGCACTGTACATGCATGCGGATTTTATCAGATGATGTCACGATTATAAATGAGGTTAACATGTATTAATGGGTCAGGTTTCGTCACTTTTTAGAGTGGAATTTTTCTAAAATATTAAAATAGGGCATTTTAAGTTAATCTACTGCACTAGCCTATTTCCTCTTTAAATCGGTAGAAAATGTGGTTTACACCCGGTCATGCAGTAAAAAATAAATACCATCATATACCTTGAAACCAGGATAATTGTGAAAAATATAGTGATATACATTTTTGGTCATACCGCCCACCACGAATTAGAAACTTAAAATTTTCTGTAAAGCTGCTTTGCAACAATTTTTATTGTGAAATGCGCTATACAAATAAACTTGAACTAAACTGAATAATCAGATTATTATTAATTATATTATTGTTAAAGATTGTATTGAAAAGCTTCAGAAGAGCTACCTCAATACTGTTCTTTTTTCTGTTCATGCTCTTTAAAATCAAAGCTAAATATCTAAGGAAACTCTAGTCCACACTATTACCTTCTTGCATGTTTCATCTGCTTTTTTTATTTTTAGGTCATTGACAGAACTTTTAGTCATTACATGTTTGGAGATCTCTGGCCCTGCTGTTCATTCCATCAGGTGATAATCAGCCAATCACAAGGCAGTGTTTATCTTCCTGTGGCGGGACAGGCGACCTCTATGTGCCTCATTTCCTTTAATACCACAGAGGGCTGTAGTAAATTCCATTTTAAACATATTCTCTCTTTTCACACCAACCCAAACAAAATTTAATGAACAGTTCATGTAAAGTGAAAATCTGTCATTATTTACCAGTCATTCCAAACCCGTACAACTTACTTTATTTTGTAGAAACCCTTTAAACATTCATATGAAAAAAAGGCACAAGCCATGTATAATCTCATTGCTGTTGTATAAACCACAAACAACACTGTGGTTACTGTCCCCTACTTGCGATCTCATGAGCTCGTCTGACTCCTCTATGGTGTCCATCGAGAGACCACCGGGGTCAAGGCCGGGGGAGGTCAGAGATTCAACTCTGCACTTCCTCCCTACTGCTGCTATAATCACAAACGGAGACGATTAGCAGATGCCTCTTGCATTCCATGTAAAGGCCTGCCTTAAAAACACTCCTAAGTGTCAACATTTGAGGCCATGCGCAAACACCAGTAAAAGCTCAAGAACACATTAAAAGAACAAGCTCAGCTTAATTAGAAGGAGCAGTCTGTCATTTCATTTAAAGTCCGGAAGGACAGGCAAATATCCCATGGGAAACTTTCTGAAATACATGCTCGCCGGTTGACCCCAGCAGTCTCACATCTGAAGATGAAGAGTTATAGGGTTTTTTTTTACTTTGAGTCCTGGCTTTGTAAGTGGATTACATGTTCATTGTGGTGGTACAATTTGTATGTATTCTGTGTACTGTTGAATGTTGATAAAGAAGCGCTATAAACTTTCCATTGAAATACTGCTCCCTTAACCCGTTTATGAGGCAACAGGCTTGTGCAACAAAAGTATATTTCCCATCATTCTCGGTGGCAGCCAGAGAATGGGAAAATCCGCAGATAAAGCAATTACAAACCTAACATCAATAAATAAATAAAACAAAGAAATATGCAACTGCACAAACATGCCCCTATTTCATCCCTCAAAAAAATTATAGTGTGTATATATCTTCATAGCCTAGCTGAACTGTAAAAATTACTTGCACCAGAATACAAAACACAAAGTTCCAAAGTTCTTCAAATGCCAATTCATATTCAAATCTGGACAATAAAATAACCTCACGAACACTAAAGACAATGTTATGAAGAGAGTGGCCTAATAAAGCCATCCATAAATTATGGCGTAATGAAACCACAGGACGTGCTACAAGTCACCACCAGTATAAGTCCTCAGGCATGTGTATGCACTTTCTATAATAGACTTCAGTTCTCTAGAGAATCCTCATGCAATATTATTGAACCACAAAGAGAATCAGGCTGTCTTTCTCGATCCACTTTTCCTCTCTTTAACCATTCCTTTTTTCTAATATCAGACAAAGCTGGGCCGCTCTCCACTGTGGTTCAGTCTAAAACCACACCGCCGTTGTGACCGATATTTTGGGTCCAAAACAAAACACCAGTGGAACACAAAATGGTTTGGTCTATGGAGACGCAATGACTACATGCAGCACACATATTTCTACATGCTTAGACTCAGTGAACTTATTTTTCACCTATAAGGAATGAATAAAAACGTGAAGGAGGCAGGGGTTTAGTGCCTCAAAGGGCCAATAAAGTCTTAATGTCTTAAGCTAGTGTAGCGAGAACCAGTGCACGCTCTGAAACAGAGGGTTCCCTGTCCCAGCCAGCGGGAGAAGCCAGACAGCACTGGAACGGCCCTTAACACAACAAGCAGTGCTTAAATACAAGTCTACTAGTAAAACGTTTGCTAAGCATAGACATAATATGCTGCATAATAGAGCAGAAGTTCTGCTGGAACAGACAGCTGTCACCCACTAAATCATCTTTTAGAAAAACCTCAAGCTGAAATGTTTTGTGTCTGTACCTTGCACTAACTTGAGTTTTGTGAGCGCCAGGAATTTCCTTTGAAAGAAAGATCTCCTCCTATTTTGCTTGTAATTCATCAAATTACAGGCAAAATTAAGTGCTGGCTGGTGTCCATTTGTTAAATAGACTGGAGCCATTTCAATTACCGCGAAAAATGACAAAATTGCCATGAAAAAAATGCAGCACTGCACTTTACTCTTGCAGCACTGCTAACATCATTACCCTGTACAATAAATTGGTTGTGCTATTTCACAGTTGTAATTTACTGTGGATAAAAGCATCTGGTAAATGAGTAAAAAAGAAATGACACATTGTATTAAATGATTCAGGGTCTAGTTGAATTCACTGAAAAGGAAAATAGAAAAGAAGTCTGAAATGTACAACAGCAAACAAGTTATATAATATAGAAACCAAAGAATATGAATAAAAGGCTGACGGATAATAAAAGACGTCTGGGATGTTCCACATCATGTCAAAAATCAACAGTAATTTCCTGTTTTCCATTAGCATAAATTATAAAACATTACTCAGTTCAAGCTTGTAGAAATTAAAGTTTTAAGGTTTAGGGACTTGCTGTTTTGCAAGATCTGATTATATTCTGTAGACATATCTTAGAGTGTAACTAGCTGTTTACTACATTGTTCACTTAGATGTTTCTAGATGCTAACCATATGCTAATAGCATGGCTTTTTCAGTGCTACACTAGGGCTGCACGATGTGTCGTTTGAAGCATCGATTTTGCGATGTATGAATCCACGATTGTCACATCGCAGGATGTGCGATGTAGACTGTAGTAGTTGATCCATTATTCATTTACTGTACGGGCCAGCTGCTCCCCGGCCCTTGACAAATGTGATTCGCGGATTAATTGCACAGCTAAACCATCATAGTGAAAGTTTATCATTTGCATGTGTTTTTAAGTCCTGTCAGTTTAACAGAGAGAGAGAGATATATATATAGTTTACATATACAGTTTAATACATAAGAGAGCGCCCCGACCGCGCGCGCAAGCTCACCTAAACTGCAGAGATAATTACTCAAGGCGTGCCGTACACTTCTGATTCACGAACTAATGATTCATTTGAACCGATTCAATGTAATGAATGGTTTAAACAACTGACCTGTCCAACACTGAACTCACGAGACGTCTTAATTGGTGTATAAAAAAAAAATCTGTAACACTTTACAATAATATTCTATTTATTAAACTATTTAACTACATTATTTAACATTTACTATTACTAAACTGCACTTCTACAAAATTGTTCATTTCAACATTTATGCTATAGCCTTCATTGTTGAAATCAAAAGTTGTACAGTATTTGTTAACATAGTTAATACACTGTGAAGTAATGTTACCAAACAATGAACAGCTGTGTTTTTATAAACTAAGATCAACAAAGATAAATAAATATAGTAACAGAAGTATTGCTTGGGGTAAGTTCATGTTAGTTAATGTTAATTCAAACCATATCCTTAAGTTACAAACAAATAATTTACTCTAATTTAAATAATACTCTGATGTTTAAATCATTTAAAATGAGAATGTAAGTGTGCTCACCCCATTTTTGTTTGTAAGAATAAATTAGATTTCATATCGCAATATATATCGCGGAAAAGTAAAATTTAGCAATGTAATTTTTTTCCCAATATCGTGCAGCCCTATGCTACACTTATAAAGTTTACAAATAAGATTTTGTAATATTAACTTGAGTATTGCAGAGTAAACTTCAAATGATTAAAGAGCCAGTAAGATGAAAATTCTAAGCTTCCTATCACAGTTTATAAGTCCTGTACATTAGGTTTAAATCCATCAAAGGTTAAAAAACATTGTCATTTTGTCAAAATATCATTTAAAAATTACCTCAATTCTCAGAGATCCCCAAACGGTTCGCACGAAGCTGTTCAAAAGATTCAGTTTCCTTAAACCCCACCTTTCGGTAGCATACTGTGTTCTGATTGGTCAACTAACATAGTCAGGTTTGATTGGTTGTTCCGCACACACCTCCACGGTAAACTATGCGTTAGCATCTGTTTGGGGTGAATTATGTCTTATTCCTCTCACCGCAAAGCAAACAGTAAAATAAAAAACTTGAACAGTCTCGCTGCTTTTTCTTCTGTGTGTGTGTGTATTCAAGCCGCGCGCTTCAGTTTGAATCTGAATAGCACGTTCAGCGCGGGGGCGTAGTCACATTAGATATAATGAAGGGAGACATGAAAAACAGACATTGCGTTGTTTTCATATGGATTACTTTATCACAGAATATCTGTTTTCGGCAAAGTAGACATGGCAAGCTTTCTATAGATATCTCTCTCATGTCTCTTCGTTGAGTATTCACGGAGTTACACTTCATTTTAATGACGTGTTTGTACATGACGATCAGCGCAGACAGGCTGCAGACAGCACACATACTGATAAGATGCTCGGGAGAAAACAGACACATAACTTCATAATCATACTTCGCGTTGTGATTCGGAGATGCTCGTTGTTCTAAATAAAGTTGGTAATGAACCCTCTTTTATAGCCAAACGCTTTGAAAATCCCGCTGTACTCACCGAGATTAGAAAAGCAGTCATCAGTGAAATGTTATGAACACAACAGAAGGGATTTGTTGTACTGCTCTGGTATTGTTGTAAAAATGAATTTTAGCCATTGGTTCCTCTCATCTTCATTCGTTGGCAGTGAAAATAAAAAAAACTTGCCTTTACAATTAAAAACACACTGTCTCCTCGACATGATGCTATCACAACAACCAGATCGTCTGTGTGGGGGGGGGGCAGGTCAGAGTTCCGTTTCTCCCCAGACGGTAGGCGGAGATTATTATGCAAAGTGTTCCTAGTGACGTACATAGAGATGGGCAAAAGATTTGAAATCTATAACGACTTGTTTCAGCGATTCAGAGTCGACTCCTTACTTTAGAAGCCAATAACTTTATAAATCGTGTACTTTTTGGTTTAATTACTTTGCACATTGTTTACACTGATGGACAGCTACATCATACACTGTTATACAGGTAATTTTTGATTTCCCATCGGTGTGGCTCTTTAAAGGTGCAATAGGTGATCGTCTTCAGAATTTTTTTTGTTATGCTGGCTGAAAGTCTCTTCACATCCCGACAGCAATCATTAAGTTACGTGGTCTGAATATATTTATCTGTGTTTATATATTCTGCAGATGGTGTAGGACCAAGAAATGTACGTCCAATAAAAACTCGGTCCGAGCATTTTAAATAGCTTTCCAACCTGCCTGTCAATGTATGTAACTACATAACCCTGCATAACCTGTTGACGCAGACAGAATACGTCATCAGCACTAAAACCTTCCTGGCATTGTAGTATTTTTAAAGTTTTCTCGCTGTTGAACGACACATGATATAGCCCAGCGGTTCCCAATTCCAGTACTCATGCACATATTTTGCATGTCTTGCTTAGTTTACACACCTGATTCAGATGACCAACTTGTTCAGAAATAAGCTATGCGAATGAACTATTATAGGGCTGAAACGATTCCTCGAGTAACTCGATTACAAAAAATGATCGAAGAAAATTCTCTGCCTCGAAGCCTCTTAATTTATTCGCAAAGATTTTTTTTTTATGTGACAACGCATTTACGTCACCCATAAAGCGGAAGCGCTGCGTCCAAAATCTCATACTGCAAGGAGTCAGCAGTGTTTTGATTTGAGGGCGCGGGGAAACGTAAAGAGAACTTTGTGGCATCTGTCCATTGCAAGAGAGTGCTTGCATACCACAACTAGGGCCCTATGATTTCCGCGATGCAGAAAACGCGAAGGGAATCGTGGAATCCAGTCAAGAAAATGAAATTTACAGTTTAACACGGAATGGCACGGAATTTGCCAAATTTTGAATGAATTACTCAAAAATAGGTCATTGCATTTACATCAAATCACAATATGGACTAATATCTGTAAATATTAAGCCGGAACAGTCTATTTAAATATGAATCCTGCATGTTCGGTGTGTCTCTGTTAATGAATGTAGCAAAAGTGCAACTTCCTTTATTATAGACACTGTGGTGGGGTGAAAGGTTATGACGATTATTGGGGCCCACGGCTGAGGGGGGGGGGCAACGATCTCAACGGACTGATGCTCAAGACAGTTGACAGGACACTGCTGCACATCGTCAAGAAAGCTTATCTTTTTCACGTTTTTTTAAGCTTACCACTTGTCGATTTATACATTAAAGCATCCAAACACAAAACGCGGAAAAGCTTAACAGAGTAGCTGGTTAATCGCATTATGTGTTCGGTGCGCAAGAGAGACTAACACATACATATATAAAAATTGGGACCAAAAATTATTCAGCACCTTATAAAGCACCATGTATTGCTTATGTGTTTTTTTTCCTCAATTGCTAATGCAACCTTTTCACACCACAGACTGAACAAAATTAAGCATTGCATGGTAATTGTTTAACAAAGTATTGATAGTTGCGTAAAAATTCTTATAAAAACAGTTGTCTATAGTTTTGGTTGATTGTAATCCATTACGTACATTTCTATCAAAGTTATGACATTATGAAGATGAATTTGTTCTGACACAGTTTAACTAAGTTCTTGTCATATTTTATAACCACTTTACAAGTGATATCAAATAAACTGTAATAATGTGAGAAAAGTTGAAGGTGTCTGAATAAATTTTGGTTTGATTGTGTATTTCATTTTTACATTGAAGACTATCCAGTGCTATTTTACATTTAATTATTCGGTTTCTGTACCTGGACACCTATAAACTTGAAAAAAACGTAAACATTGTGTAAATAAGCACAAATACATAAAAATGAACGAACATACAAATTAAACAATTTCAAACAGGGCCCACTGGTACAACCATCACCGGGGCCTCGCAAAGCCCAGCTACGGCCCTGAGCACGTGTGATGCTCGCGGTGATTTCAGCGTCTGTTGTCTCTCTAAATAAAGACGTGAACACATGAACAACATCTCCAGAACTGCTCTGACAGTCACTTCATGAGCATTTGACCGTTTGATTTGAGTAAAACTAGCATCACATCACATACACAGAACTGTAAAGGTACGTCAACCAGTCAAAATAAAAGTCTGGCTAGAGACTATTGTTCAGCAGAATGTACATAGCCTACTAAAAAAAAAAACATTTTTGTTTAAGGTTTAATCACACAACATTTCTTCCATGTTTTATTTTTAATAGTAAATCCCATTTGTTTACCAAAAAGTTAAGTTTGATTTTAAGAGACCCAGGAGTCTTATTTTCTCTTGCATAATTAATATTGCACTTTAAGCAAAACCCTTTTTTTCTGATTACTCGAATAATCGATGGAATTTTTGGTAGAATACTCGATTACTAAAATATTCGATAGCTACAGCCCTAAACTGTTAATGATCCCTACACCGTGTTCATTGCTCCCTACTCCCTGAGCAGGGGTTTACTTCACCTCAGAACATGGGCTGGAATTGGGAACCGCTGATCTAGCCTATTGTAGTAATGTTGCCTGGGGTATTTTTGGTCTGTGAGCATGAATGCGTTCAGGGGACGCGGCTTTGGACAGCGATTGCAGGGAGGGTGGCATGTTCGCTTTCAGTGCTATCAGGCTAATGTTAGCATTTTACAAGATCTCCTGAACCTTTGAGCAGAAATGACTCAAACTATCACTGGCCAAGTCATTTTTGTAAAAGGAATAGTTCACCCAAAATAAAAATGTTATGTTTATCTGCTTACCCCTAGGGCATCCAAGATGTAGGTGACTTTGTTTATTCAGTAGATTACAAACAAAGATATTTAACACAAACTTTTGCAGTCGGTCACTCTTTTAACGGAGGTGAATGGGAATCACAGTTTTGGGTGTCAAAAAATATACACAAACAAAACCAAATTAAACCCTGTGGCTCGTGACTATACATTGATGTGTAAAGACACAAAACAATCTGTCTATGCAAGAAACTGAAACGTATTAATATCGTCTTTCACCTCTTCACGCAGACTTAAGTGCATTACTGCCACTTATCTCTCAAATGGACCATTGACACTATCTACAATCTCAATCAGAAGATGACGCCTCAAGCGCCTGCTGCTGAGAACGAGCACAACAGGACGCGCTCAAGAGAGTTCTAACAGCTCAGACACTGCTTGAATCAAAAGGTAAAAAACTATATAAATACGGTCCATTTTTTCAGACAGACAGTACAGACAGATCATTTTGTGTCTTGTAAAATAGTATATCAGTCTGGCGAGTAAACTAAAAATTATACAAGCCAATGGTGATCATATTGCCAAGGTGTGCGTAGATGGTTGATGAGCCACAGGGATTAATTTGGTTTTACTTGTGTATTTTTTGTTTTGTTTTATTTTATGTTTTAGCCGTGATTCCCATCCACTTACATTATAAGACTGACAGTCTGCAAAGGTTTGTGTTAAAAATCTCTGTTTGTGTTCTACTGAAGAAACAAAGTCACCTACATCTTGGATGCCCATTGGATAAGCAGATAAACATCAAATTTTCATTTTTGGATGAACTGACCCTTTAATTTTACATAACTTAGTAAAGTAGTAAAGTAGATTTGACTTAATACTGACTTTAATTTCATTCTTATATTTCAGTACATAGCAAATGCTTGTCTCATATAGGAAATTATAGTTTAAGGTCATTTATAAAACAATGTCAGGATTTGAAATCCATTTTTAAGGACTTGTTAGAAGCGCAGCTGTAAGGCTTTATGTCGGATTGCAGCAAAGCCCTAAAATCACCTAGAACACTTCAATAGAGTGTTCTGGGAGTGTTGCTGTTGTTTGCATAGATATGTAGCTAACAAACAACCCAAACACTTTACAAGTGTCCCTTGAGTCTAGGGTACTTTTTTATTTGATGAAGTCAGCCAGGAAAAAAACACAAGCCTCATCACTTGGTAACAGCAATATCATAACTTTCATCAACAAGCCACATGATTTGAGGTATTATTCATGCCTGTCGCATAAATGGTTTAATAGTTAGGGTTTTGAAAATGCTGAAAGATTCCAGAACTATGTATGAGCAATTGCAATAGCAAGAACCACTAATTACGCACCCAAGAATCAAGCTAAGAATGCTGGGTTAATTCTTACTTCAAAACATCAGATACAACACAAACATTCAGTGCAGGAATTGTGGCACCAACTGTGAGAGCGGCACATTCATTGAGCTTTAACCTAACACCTGAATAACCAGCAGTTCATAAAGGAAGCATTCATAGCACGCAGAGCTTTAGTGAGGAGAGAAATTGACCTTACCTCGGCAAACCTGACCCCTGGGTATGTGAGAAGGGCCCTGGAAACCTGCAGCTGGATGGCCTGAAGAGCTCTGCTGTATCCTCTCGCCTCATCACCAAGGTGGCATGTTTTCCCACAAACAGACTCCCAGACTCTGTCAGAGATGCAGCCGGTGGGTAGAGACCTCACTATAGCTCTGGTGCCGGTGCACACGGTCTTTTTGATCTTCTGGTTGTTCTTGAAGTACCTCCTGACCAGGACAGTAGAGCGCTCTTTCTTGTTACGCACAAACTCGCTATCGGACACAGAGCCTTCGCCGTCACTACAGTCAGGTACAGAAAACCTGAACGGCACGGACCGCTTAAGGCATGTGACCTTAGAGCACATGGGATTGCTTTTCCTGTTGAGCCTTTCCAAACTGGAGAAGCCATTTTTATGGCACACGGCACATACAAAGTCCATTCTGTCACGCATTTTGTTATTCATGGCAGTTCCACAGCCGCTGGTGCACTGAGGCCCTTGTGGTGAGGATACTGGCACACTGTTTCGCCTCAAATCCAGCCCGCAGAACAGCAGGCTCTCCGTGTTTTGGCCGATTATGAGTTCCATCTGGCACAGTTCACCCTCTGAGCCACTCAATGTTGGCTGTTCTCCAGCAAGGCAAGTAATATCAGAAGAAAACCCTTTTGCTTTCCTCTGCTGGGGCACTGTTCCCCAGCTTCTAGGAGGAAAGCTATTCTCCGGGCAGCCTTCTTCGCTTTCCACTGGATTGCAAAACCCACACATCTGGCACACGTGCAACCCTTCCTCCCCGTGCCTTGCAGTCCCACAGCTGCAGCTTTTGGACCTGTAGGTCTCGTCTAGGCAGTCCAAACTTCTAGACCTAGTATCAAAAGACTTCCATATTCTGCACTCTGTGCCTTGTGAGTCCCCTTCTGAAGTCTCGAATGAAAACGGAGGGGATTTGTTCCCAGGCAAGCCGTAGTTCACGGATATGAGAGCATCTCCATTATTCGCCGAAGTCTCCTTACCAAGGCTCTTCACTCCCAGCACAGCAGATGCCCTGTCAGAGGCCATGGAGCTCATGAGGCCAATTTGCGCCTGTCTCTCCAAACGAACCCTCATATCACTAGGCACCTGTTGACAGAATCTCCTTGCTCAACTTACACTGAGGACAAGCTTCTGGCAAACTACTCCTAAGATGATGGCCTTGGGATCAGAGAATGTATCCCAGCGGGTCTTTCTGAAGTGGAAGCTTTAGGATGACTGCTGTAGAAACGGCTGCGTCTTCTCTGTTTTTTTCACCCCTCCCAAATTTAACTGCTTCTCCCAAGACCTCAGGGCCTCAGAACACTAGATGAGAGAGAGGAAGCAACAAAAAACAAATCTTTAAACATTTCAATAAACAACACTTTTGCCACGCAGTATTTCAAGTGACCCGAATATGTTTTCTGAACAAAAGAAGAAATATTACAATGCAAGAGCAAGAACATAAACTGTAACTCAACACACTGGTTTTACTTGGCCTGGAAAGGCTAGAACATTTCTCAATCCTTATCAGATCCAAGCTGTTTTGTGTCTTACTAGGTGCTATCTGGGGAAGTTGTTAAAACTGCACTTCACCCACAACCGAATGTTTAAAACACTGAAGAAATATTTCAAGGACAGGATGTACATTTTGACAGCACGAAATGAAAATTCACGTCCACTCAATAATATCTCCCTCTCAGGAAATCACACAGCTGTCCAAAATCTCACTACAGGCTTCAGCCCCCCAGTCCTATACAAACGCTCAGGTCTCTGGAATGTAAAGCCTCGCTTGGTGGGGGTCGGACGAATGAGATTAAAGGGGGGCATTCACTGCATTGATTCAGGGTGAATTCAGCCAGTCAGAGTCTTCAAACATGGCTCAGTTCCCACACCCACACAGTCAGCGCTAACACAGTGAGGAGTTCTTTCATAACTCAGCACTTGAGTGATTGTAATCAGACATGGGCTTGGTGAAAGGGAAGAGTATCAAGGACACTACAACACTGCTAATATTGTGCAAGGACAATGTATTTCTCAGGCTGAATAAAACAATCAATCAATGCTGACTTTCTACAAACAAGACATTTTTATATTTTCAAAAAACTGGTGTTGGAAAAAAAGTGGTGCAAAACTGAGAAAGTATCACATTGGCCACTGCTTAAAATAAGGGATGTGATTGGTGGATCCAAGGGTATTGCTAAGGTGTTTTAAGCAGTTATTAGATCAAATGTTCTGGGTGTTGCTAGAGTGTTCTGGCTCTGGCACCTGCTTAGACACAAGTTCTATTCCTGTTTTATCATCTGCTGGGGAACTCATAAGCTAAATCACTTAGAAAAGTAATCACTCTCTGCAAAAAGATTCATGATTTGTGGTGTCATTCATGTCCATAGATTTATACAGCAAAAATTAGGGAACAGTTCAAATGAATAGAAAATTCAGTCATTATTTACTCATGAAACATGCAAGTACCTTTTCCCAATGACAGACGTCATCAAACCATTTTAAAATCTGAAAGCAAATGCATTTTCATTAGAGCTGCATTATTAATCGTTAAAAGATCACAATCTCGATTCAAAGCGTGATCTAATTTCTAATTGTCAATGATTCACCTGTGTCTATTAAACCTTTTCAGCAAATCGAATCAACACTGCCGCTGACAAAGAGAGCAGACAGTTACCATGTTTAATTAAGAAACAGCTTCACAAACAGTCTTTTCAACTAGGCCTACTGTACACAGTATTATTTCTCTCTTACAGTCATTCATATGATTTGAAATAGGGCAGCACAATTAATAACATTTCTAATTGCAGTTACAATTAAGGATGCCACAATTACGTAATCATTCAAAGTGGCAATTAATCGTTCAAAGTCCACTTATGTTATTCTTGCACTTTTCATGTTATTTTAAGGGTTTTTCCCATTCTTTTCATTTTAGTTTTAGTATAGCATTGTAATATCATTCATATTTTTACTTTTTTATAATTTAAAGAAGAAACCAATCCAATGTATAGTTGACATAAGAGGCTTCATACCATAGAAAAGCACTAAAGGTTTTTCCAGTTAGTGTTTTCAGCTGGTTTATTTTCATATAAAAATATGGCATGCCTTGCATGTTTAGTCTTTATCTAGACCCAGAATGCATTCTCCAACATTACTAAAGTAAATAACATATGCATTCCAGCCGTGGAATGAGATCACAGAACAGATAAACCAGACACACCCTTGACTCGATGACGAACTGCAATATATTCACATGACTTCATGAGGTAGTTTGACTATGAAGTGATGGCAAAAAAAAAAAAAAAAAAGTTTTTTTGTTTTGTTTTTTTTCTTCACAGTTGTTAAGCGGCTGATGGGTGTTCGGGTTGTATACTGGTCAAGAAGGGGTTTAATAAGTAATTGTGATAGTGATGCTTCTCATAGCAAACACAACTAATTATAGTTCTTCTAAAAATTGTTAAAGCCTAGAAGTATTGCACGCCTTCATTTGTATATGTTACATTATGAAGGATTGCATCCAATCGGTCATGGTTATTTCCTGTTATCCTTATTAATGTCATGCTCATGTGCCAACGACTGCCGTATCTGATTATGTCAGCATGCCTTCAGTGGGTGTTGCATGCATTTGTGCCCTAAAAACCTGAACTTGTCAAAGACACCTCTCACTTATCTAAACTATGAACTGTAGCAATAAAGAGGCTGCATATCGTGCCTCCAGAAAGGAGGGTGGGGATGAGTGTCTGTTGAGGCATGAGGCCATTGTAACGCTTGGAAATTACGGGAATTCCCACCTCCCCAAATCCACCTCTGCACCCCTCCTTCTTCCCTTCTTTTCTGAAGCCAGCACAAACTAATTATCTGTGCTAGCTTGATTCAGTTCCTGTGCAACACGCAGCTACTGGAGCAAAGCCTCATCCAGACTTGGAACAGTTCATCTTAATAAAACAAAGTTTATGTGCTGCTAAACAATGGCATCAACGGCAACATACACACAGGGTCATTTCAGATTAAGGTAATCTCAGATAACAGCCATCATAAATTGAACTAGGTCAACTGTTGTTGATGTCTGACCATACTGCTGTTAAAGCTGGAATAGCCTACACAACTTTTACAAAGTCAGCAAGTATATGACACCTAATGTTTTAAAATCTATCCATATTTTAAAACATTAGGCATCAAACATTTGGCGACTGTGAAAAGTTACAGAGAAAAACTGGGCATCATACACTATAGACTGAGGATCACATCACACACACCAGACTTCCCAAGTCATTCTGAACACAAAGAAACTTACACAGAGCATGTGCCTCTTTAATATGACAACATATGTGGCCTATGTGTTCTAAAACTGGCTCTAAATATCAAACACAGTTGATATCAATGTCAATAAAAGTCTGTGCCCATCATACACTACATGATTTTATGTGAAATCGGTCAACTCTGACTTTCAAAACTCTGGCTGCCCATGAATTTTGGCAACTAGCACTGACTCATCCATACTGTAAAATGGGGCAATAATTTGGGCTGAAGTCAGGTAGTGTAGGCTATTCTAGCCTTTATCTAGAACCAAAACTTTAACTGTTTTCATAAAATGGAAAAAAAAATAGCCTATTAGATGTAATTTAACTTAAAAACTTTAAAATTAAAATCAGAATATGCACCAAGTTAATGCACCAAAATTACTAAAAATAAACTAAAAAAATAAGTGAAAGCCAAGTAAAAATATTACAAATATAATAAATGACTAAACTTTAAATTAAAACATAAACATTAAAAATATAAGATAATCCAAATTGTGAATAAATACTATAATAGTATGCAAATAATGCTAAAATAACAATCTCTGCCTGCTTTTCTTGAGGTCTCAATGAAAAGATGACACACTAATAGAAATTATATAAGCCATAAACAAGCAGTGGCAAAACAGACACACGCTGATACAAGCTAATACACACACAGATACAGATTCAAGCTGATAAATCTGTAAAAAAAAAGAAAGAAAAAATCCACAGATCACTGCAAGTGTGTCTGAACACTTGGAAAGACACTTGTTGGCACTAAATCAGTGTTTAATAGAATAAATGTAACGTCTAATGATCTTAATCATTGGTGGGTGAGTAATGTCTTCTAACAGACATTCTTGTTTGGGGACACGAAGCTCAGGTGTGTCAATCCAGATTCAGTTTCGCAACAGATTGCTCACGCCAATAACATTTTATGCAAAAAAAATTCCAATTCTTAGAATTGTGTCATATACTGAGTATTGTCCTAACTGATCAAAGGTCTATGATTATAGGGTTGTTTACATCCAAGAAAAAGTTCCCTTCTGATCCCAGAACAGTAACTCAGTACTACTCGCCTCATAGTCTTCCTCCATCGAGTTCTCATAAAAACGATGTGGCATGCAAGTGAAACAGTTTTCCATCTATTCACATTTTCCAGGCTGGTAAATGAAAATGGATTGTATGAGTTTGAGCCTAAAGAGCCCAAACCCCAGGATCACTAGAACAAGATCAGGTTACAGAGTACTTTACTAGAGCAACAGAGGATTTCCATCAGAAGCTGATTTCACAAAACTAGACTTGGGGGAGCCTGTAGAGGCAGAAAAGGGGGAGACAGAAAAAAATGTCTCATTGTGCTTTTTGGAGAACGTGCCAATTTGATGAAATATTTCCTCATATACACACAATCACAGACGATGTCTTTAATAGAAACATCCTGTCACAGTCGAACCTTTAACACCTGCTTAAACACTGATGAGATTTTACTAGCAAAAAGTTACAAACTATAGCAAAACAATGGTAACGTTAGTTATTAGCTACTATCATGATAGTACCATCTATAAAGTGAATATTATAGGCTATCACTGTATAGCTTACATATACACGAAATGAAAACCACTGAGGTGAATGAACACACGCGAGTAACGTTAGCAAGACAAACTGTAACGTTGTTTCTTTCATTCATTTCCGATTGTTGTAATCCGACAACGCAATTTATCAACTCGCACACTACATCAAAAGTCGTTTTGACGCTCGATTGTAGTCAATTCAGATAAACATAAGATTTAACACTACAAACGTAATATAAACACGTGCTAAGGGCAGGAAAAACAACTCACCGCAACAGCAAGTCACAGCAGAAAACCGCCTCACACGCGAAACTGAGTGAAACTTCATCCTGCTTTCAGAAATTGACTGTTTGCAGAGTCCCGCAGCAACCGTAGAACACAAAGATGCGTTTAAATTGGTCGAGGCGGGAAACTCAGTCAGTCAGTCAGCAGCAGACAGACAGTGCAGCGAAGCCAGCACAATAACTGTTGCAGAGGTGTAACTGCATAGGAATGTCTGAGGAGGACTTTAACTCTCTGTAGCGCTCAATAGACTGACACACTTCATTACTGTCATAGACTCATGCTTGCATGTCGACATAAATACCAAATATTTCACTTTAAGAAGTTACAGGGGGATCTACCATGGTAATAGTTATCGTTTTTAGATGGTACAACCACGGTATAAATTAAATTAATTATTAGAGTACTATGCCAGTTAAATACTACACGGTACCTAATAAGGTAGTCATGCTTCTTATATATCACATAAAATATAATAAAATAACAAATTAACAGCAGTTTCTTCCTCGCATTCCATTGGTCGAGCTGTTTTCCAAGAGTTCTGATTGGTGGGGACTGACTGTCATTGCAGGTTTACAACTCTCAGCCAGTAGGTGGCGACAAGCGACTGTATTTATAGATGAGTCACTGAATCGTCTAATCAATTGATCAATGTAATGCCGCTACTGTTTTGCTCATAGACTTTCAGTGGTTGATCCTGTTTCGACTTTTGGGACTATTTTCAATGGTGGAGTAAAATACTAATTAATAATATGACTGTCGTGTGTATCCGATTAGCTATATGTGACCCTGGACCACAAAACCAGTCATAAGTGTCAATTTTCTGAAATTGAGATTTATAAATCATCTGAAAGCTGAATGAATAAACTTTCCATTGATGTGTGGTTTGTTGGGACAATATTTGGATGAGATACAGGTATTTGAAAATCTGGAATCTGAGGGTGCGAAAAATTCGAAATGTTGAGGAAATCAGATTTAACGTTGTGCAAAAGAACTTCAAAACAATGCATATTACTAGTTAACAAATAAGTTTTAATATAGTAGGAAATAATAATGAATAAATAAATAAATAACTTAATGGAACATGATCTTTACTTAATATCCTAATGACTTTTGGCATAAAAGAAAAAACTTTCATTTTGACCCAAACAATGTATTTTTGGCTATTCCTACAAATATACCCCAGAGACTTAAGACTGCTTTTGTGGTCCAGGGTCACATATTAATATTTGATTAGCTAAGCAGTCTTCCAAGAGTTCTGATATGTGATAGGGATTGTGAGTGATCCTTTCTGCAGTTTACAACACGTATGCGAGCAGTTACCAAGTGAATGTAAGTGAGTCACTGAATTATTCCTTCTTTCAATCAATTAATTCAAAACGCTGATTGATTCAGTCACATTAATATTCTATTTGAAGAAGGACAACATGTTGATTAACCCTTTATCCTCTTTCAGCTTTTGGGACTATTTTCACAGCATCCAAATTACTACATGATATGGTAGTCATGTGTATTAGATATCACTTAAAATATGAATATTTACACAGTACTTTATTTCCTCCTCAAATTCGATTGGCCAAGCTGTTTCCAAGAGTTCTAATATTCTGATATTATGCCAGTAGGTGGCAACAAGTGATTGTATTTATGAATAAAACAGTTGATCCTATGATTGATCCTGTTTTGACTTCTATTTTCATTGGTGGAGCAAAAATGGACAAAATACACCAGCAGGTGGCGACAAGTGATTGTATTTATCAGTGAGTCATTGAATCAGTCAATCGATTCATTTAAAACACTGAGTTATGAAATAACGCCTCTATTGTGTGTATCTATTCCAAATAGAATTATTTTGATTGGTGGAGCAAAAACAGACAAAAACTTCTGGCAAAGTTGTGTCTAATTTGTAAATGACTCAATACAAAGCCATATGTGACACATTATCAATACCAAATTTTTTGACAATTAAAAATAATAAATAATAATAACTATATATATATATATTCCCATTTTTATTTCTTTATTTAATTACTTTTATAGTACCATGGTATGCCATTAGTTAAAGCACTGTAAACTACGATTAGTGAAGTACCATTGCACTTGTGGGAATGCTGCATGGAGATTATCTGGTTTTGGCTACATCTGAAGGCTACTTCCTTTTACCGAAGTGATAACATTGTTTGATTTCCCCTTGTCCCAAACTAGATTAATTATACCATTGCTTTATTGGAAGAATAAGATCACAGAATGAAGCCAGATGTTTTCACGTAGTAAACTCATGTTTGTGATTTTGTATTGTGCTAGTCGATTCTTTTTTCTTCATGTTTGTTATGCTGTGTTTATGCATGCAGTGGTAATCCACACCTAGTACAGTCCTAACAGAGGGGTTTGTGTCCAACTCCTCCCACCATACATTACTCAGTCTTTAAAGGAAATATAAAATGGGCTATTAGGCAAATTATCATATAGAAATATGCCAATGCATATTTACTTTAACTATGTGTTTGTATTCTTGGCAGAATAGCAATGGTTTTTCCGATTCTTAGTCCACAAGGAGGGAACTCTTATGCCATCCAAAAAGAATGTGCAATTCTTCCACTCCCAGTCAATCTGTCACATGTAATCCTACAGCATGTGGAACTGTTGCTTTTCAGTTGCAATTCATTAACAAAACCACACAAGTAATCCTTTGTATATTGCAGTTCACTACGACAGTCTTTTATGTGCTTTTATGATTCAGTTTTTGGCTTTCATGCAATAATTTCTGATCATTCATGTTTACACGACTTGCGCTTGTTGCACAATTATGCACACGTAATTTATTTATTTTTTCTCCGTTTTTTAGGATGAGACTTTTAAACAAGGCTTCATGCACTTGTAAAGATTCAAATAAGACTGTCACATGTTTGTACAAAAGTGTTTGCTATTCTGGTGGAACTTCATAATCTGTCACTCTGTGGGCTTTTTGTTTTGTCTTGCCATCTAAACATCTGCAAGTGAAGGTTTCCATCAACTGAAGTCTCAACAACTGAAGATGGTGTTGATCTAAACCTGTCATTGTCTCCTCGTGATCTGTGTTACACTGCCTCCCTCTACTGGATAGCAACGTCAACTGACGACTTGAAATGAATGGATGCTGACAAACCGTTTTGAAAATGCTCACTCAGAGTGACTAAGCACTGTTATGTAATCAGATTCAAACAAAAAGCATGTATGCTTATCCACTTTCTTATTGTTTGTTTATATCTATAACATCCGTTAGGTTCTTTTGACCAACTGTTATGAAGTATCAGCTATCAGCATTATATAATATCTCAGATTTGCAGTTTCCATGTGGCAGAATGTGATATATATTTCACAATATATATATTTTAATACGTTTTCAAATAATTAAGATTAAACTATTGAACTAATATTGATATTGTGCTATACTGAGCTATAACCACACACATGTGCTTATAATAAACATTAGAAAATGTCAAAATTCCTTCATACTTTTTTTTCTTAATTTTACATAAAAAAATAAAACAACATTATTGGAGTATATTTTACAAGTAAATACTTTTTTTTTTTTGCAGCGTGTTTGTAATTGTTTGCAATTTCTGAGTAATTTGTCAGTGTACTGATGATCTATGATTATGAAAATTAACAAAATTATCATGTACAATATGCATTATAATGAACAACATGTGGGGAAATATATGCTTTTAAAATACCAAGAATCTAATCAGATTCTTTTAAATCTAAAAGGTATTGTTTATTGAAATGCATTGCATTTTAATCCTGCTTCATTGAAATGTAAATCAAATAACAGTCTTTTGTCCTGTTTGCTATTATTTAAGAATGTTTAAAGGCATTATCAATTCAGTTCTGTATGGTGCACAATGATAGCAAATATGTGGAATATTTTGGGCAAACCCTATAAAATATCAGTTTGTTGTGCATGTTTACTTTTATCTATAGCATACACTTTTATCCAAAGCAAGTTTCTATAGTGGCATTGTTATCCAAAGTACATTTTTTGTGAAGAAAAATGCAATAAAAGTCTGAATGAATAGTACATTTTAGGCAAGGTAATCTATGGGTATATATTGTTTGTTTTAGGAGATTAAAGGGTGAAACTCAAATAGCCAAAGCGTTAATTAGAAGCTGTTCCTTGTGTGTTTATTGAATCTGTGTTGGTCTATCATTAAAGCCTGCTGCTGTTGTCTGTTGACAGTGTAAATGTACTGCATTGGAACAGGCTGTTCATGTGTAGTGTTACTTACCACACAGTCTGGGGCCATTTGTCTGAGGATAGAGGGCAAAACAGCTTGTTCTTGTTAGAAAGCAAACAGCTCTGAATGATGGACAGAATATCACTGAAATTAAATCTCAGAGGAATAGTTCACCCCCAAATTTAAATTTGCTCAACATTTACTCCTTCAAGCCATCCAAGAAGTAAATTTGCACATTTATTTCATTATCAGAACAGATTTGGAGACATTAAATCCCTTACTCACCGATGAATACTCTTCAGTGAATGGGTGCCGTCAGAATGAGTCCAAACAGCTGATAAAATTACAGTCGATTAAAGTTACAAAGCCTTAATGATGGATTTGTTTCTTATAAAGCCACAGCTTTTTACTTCACAAGACATTGATTGCCTAGAGCCGTGTGGATTATTGTGATGTTTTTATTAGCTGTTCGGACGGCACCCATTCACTGCAGAGGATCTATGATTGCTGAGCTAGTGATGTAATGATTAATTTATCCAAATTGATTGTTATGAAAAACTCTCCATCTTGGCTAGAGTAAATCTCAAGTAAATTTAATTTTTTAGGAAATATTCCTTTAAACGATGCTGTCTGCTGTGTATAGCATTTAACAGAGAATCCTTAAATATATACACAAAGCATGAAGTATGTGATTAAAATGATCCCATCTAAGGTGGAAAATCACAAAATAATGAAAGAAAGAACAGAAAATCCACAAGAATGCAGCTATAACCCTTGGAGAATCACATGGTTACCACATTGTAGCCTGCAAATTTCAGTTCTTGATTAGTACTTCCAAAAAAAGACACTGTAGTCAGCGAATCTTTCATTTATTTTAACTACTAAAGCTCAGTCATATAAATATGTAATGTGGAATCTACAGCAGGCATTATTCAAATCAACAACATTATTCAATGAATAATATGGAGGGATCTGCTCGCACATTAATAGATCATTAACAGAAATCTCATCAGATTAAAAAAAAAAAAAAAAAAAAAAAACTTAAGGCAGCATTTCCATAAATTGCTGGTGAAGTATCAGTAAACCGTTTACAGTGCTTTTAATACAGGTAAACTGACACAACAAGTGTGTGAAGTGCTTTTAGGTCAGTTTTCACAAACATGTTTAAATAAAATTATCAAATTAAATAATTGTAAAGGTAAAACAAACGAAAATAATAATTTCAGAGTGACTGAACAGCCATTACTTATAGACACAGCCTCTTGTAACAACTCAAAATAATTTTCTTTGCACCGAGACACATGTCCGATAGAAAAATAAATAAGTATGACTCATTCTATATCAGGAAAATATTTGTAAAGTAAACCGGTGTGGATGTCTAAGGTACATAAGGACAGAGTTCAAGAGGTTCATCAAGGTTCAGAACAAATGACTAATTGCATATTTAAACACATATCATTCAGAACCTTAAAATGAGCTCGCAAAAATATTGCGACATACTGTTGACCCTGTGTTTTCCTTTTAAAAGTAATACCAGTTACAGGACATGGTCAACAACAAAGTGCAAAGAGTTTTAAAGGGATAGTTTGCTCCCCCCAATGTTATCCTGTCATCATTTACTTATCCTTGTGTTGTTCCAAATGTCCTTCCGTGGAGGAAAAATGTAGATATTTGGCAGAATGTTCACCCTGTTCTTTCCATACAATGAAAGTGAATAGAATGCAGCAACAAATGACATTCAGCATCATTCACGTCAAGTGGATGATGCCGAACGGAGCTAAAGAAGAAGATTTTCAGGAAATAACTACTTCGATTTCAGCATTACCTCATACAAATCTACCATGTGACTTGAAATATATTATTATAGCAGGCTAAATAGTATATTAAAGCCATTTTGTAGTGTTTCTTTCCCCATTTTTTTATTGCAGTCATTTAGCATGGATTTCAAAAGATTATAAATCATGGAATACTTATAGAATCTATGAGTGACTTTGAGAATCAAAAAATCTCTTTTTATGTTCCAAGGGGAAACCAAAAAAAATCATACTGCTTTGCAATGGCATGAATGTGAGTAAAAAGGATGGAATGATATTTTGGGGGATTTACACACATCAAGCTCAGGTCCTGACCAGCAGTCTATTATCATGTTGTCTACTATACTCTCTACATGATAAAACAGAACTACAGTCTCAAAAGTACCATCTTTAAAATATAATAAAAATATATGTTGTCTTCATTAAGAATATTGACTTTAAGAAACTACAAAATCGCTTAAAATACTTTCATATACTGTACATACTGCATACAGTAAGGTCAAAGACAAAAGAAAAAATCTCAGACTTTCAATGCATGTTTTTACAGTAATACAGCTTCTTTGGTATCTAATGCAGCAATTATTTGTAGCAAACATATAAAATGTTGTTTTTTTTCCCCTGTCTCACTATAATATGCAATCAGCTCTTATTTTTTGTGCTGTTATACCACTTCCTTATGGCCACCCCACTAGTGCTGCTAATCACACACAGCGCTCCTCCCAGACTCCACCATGTCGGTTTGCGGTTGAGGAAAAGGAACTGCAGAATGAACGCCAGGACCACATCCATCGTCCTCATCAGTGCAACAGGCCCTGCTTTCTCAATCTGTAGGGCTTTGGTAAGGAACGTCTGGCCAGCTATCCCGAGCACCCCGATGGCCATGAGCGTCCACCTGTCCCAGCCGCAGAACGGAATGGTCCATTCGTCCAAGATGAACAAAACAATGACACACTCGATGAGTCCCAGGACTGCATAGTACCACACAGAGAGGTAGTAATGAACACTTTTCCCTATTTTTCTCAGGATGACCATAGTGCAAGCCGCTCCGATCGCCCCTGCAAAGGCAGCCACCGTGCCTTTGATGTGATTGGTGTAGTCTCCTTCAATCCCTGACAGCTCTCCACCAAAGAGGAAGGGAGGTCTGGCTATCAGTATGACGCCGGTGAGCGTAAAAATCGTAAAAACAACGTCCCATATGGTGCACCTCTCCTTGAGGAAAATCCAAGCCAGCAAGGATGTGAAGACTGGATTACTGAACACTATAACTGTGGCATCCGCTAGGGGCATCTGCAGAACTGCATAATACAACAAGATCATGGCGTTGGAGCCCAGGAAGCCTCTGAAGAACAGGTAGATTCGCATATCTCTGGGTCCCAAAAAACCAGTACTGAAAAAAATAAAGGTTGTAGGTTATTTCCACATTGTGGAGTCCAATTATTATCGAATCTAACAACAGGGTGAAGAGATTGATACTTGTAATACTTTAAACATTCATAAGTAGTATTTTAGATTGATACTTACTTGAAAATGTATCAGTTTTATACTTGTTTTATGGCTTCTTTTAAATGTATCAGATTCATACTTGTATTTTAAAGCCTTACTTGTAAGATATCAGATCCATACTTGTTTTATAGAGTCTTAAGATATCAGATTCATACTCGTATTATAGTGTCTTGTATCATGTAAGATAGCTAGATTTTTGTAATATATCAGATTCAAGCTTGTAACATCAGATTCATACTTGTATTGTAGATTCTTGTAATATATCATATCATATTTGTAATATGTTTATATTTGTCCTATGGATTCCTACTTGTTATATATAAGATGTGTACTTGTATCATAAATTCAGACTTGTAATATATCAGATTCATACTTGTATTCTAAATTCATACTTGTATTAAATATTCTTACTTGTAATACATTCGATTTATATTTGTTTTATACTATCATACTTGTATTATATCTTCTTGTAATATAATTGTAATCAGATTCATAATTGTATTATACATTCATACTTGTCAGATGCAAACTTATAACATCAGATTCATACTTGTAATATATCAGATTCATACTTGTATTCTAAATTCATACTTGTATTATATATTCTTACTTGTAATACATCAGATTTATATTTGTGTTATAATATGATACTTGTGTTACAGATTCATACTTGTATTATACATTCAAACTTCTATTATAGATTCATACTTGTACTATAGATTCTTTTAATTATATCAGATTCATACTTCCATCATAACAGATTCATACTTATTTCATAGATTCTTTGATAGATTTATACTCATATGATAGATTCATACTTGTAATATATCATGGCTGGCATGACAAACAGCATCTGGAAGAAGCACCGAATTGCACTGATTTCTATGGCGTGTATCCCCTCAATTTTCTTCACAAGAAGAGCGGCAGAGGAGAAGAAGACGGATGCTAACAAGGTGTACAGGAGGCCCAGCCCCGGACATGCTGGTTTCTTTTCTGTGGATGAATATAAGAAAACAGCTTTACATCACACCTGTTAGTCAATTACACATAAATAAGATGGTATGCTGAATAATTATTAGTTTTGACTGCATAAACAAATATTTGCTCAGAAAAGCCACTAAAACTAAATTATCCTTGTGACCAAGTGTCCAGTTTTCTTCTAAGCTACCTGCTATAGCTCAGTAAACTCCCCACTGGAAGGGTTTCAGGACAAGCACGGCGAATACAACTCGAGCCACTTTTTGAGCATTTATTGAGCACACATACACAGCTCGTCATATGTGACGTTTAGCTCGTCAGTTAACTAGTCACTATAGATCGCTAGGTTGTAAACCTGCAATGAAACAAAACAAACATCAGAAAGAACTAATGAAATGACACGATCATGCGATATTATTTTTAGATCTGAATTACTAGCAATGTCAGTTTACAGACACTTACCGGCAAGCGTACCAGTCCTGATCAACGACAGAATGAAAATGAAAAATAAAGGCGGCGCCTGTGCACTCACTAACTACGCATGTACAGATTCACAATCTGGTGACTAGGAATGATAAGAGGCATATCTGCGACCTAGTAATATTAGAACATATATAAATAACATAAATGTGCTTGCATTTAGAATAAGATGGTAAATGTATACATTTTCCTCAAATACCCAGGAAAATAAAAATAACATCCATCACTTGAAATACACATAAACAAACAGTAGTGACACCTGCTGGAAAGTTCTACACCTCCCACTTGGCCTACTGATTCTAAAATCCAAGTAGGCCATCCTAACCAAACAATTCCCTTTTAGACATAACATTTCTCCATAACCATGCAAATAACATTGCATACTTCCAAATGAATAAACATATTACGTTATAACATTAATACTTATATCTTCAAGATGGTTTTAATGTCTGAAACAACACAAATTGTTCTTGATGACATAACAACCTCCTTTACCGAAACACACTACCAGCCTTGAGGAGGATGGTAGTGGGGAAAGTCTTGATCCTTCTCCGAAACACACCATGGTGGGGAACCTTTACCGAAACACACCATGGTGGGGATCCTATACCGAAACACACCATGGTGGGGATCCTATACCGAAACACACCATGGTGGGGATCCTTTACTGCTCCTCCACTGGAAGCAGAACCACCAACCTTCTAACATCCCTGTGGAGAATGGTGGAGGGATAGTTGTCCTCAACTCGGTTTCTCTTGGATTGCCCACCGGAAACTGGACAACTTCGACATGTTGCCACTCTCACATCTCGTACTACACCCCTCGCATCAGGACACACTTCCACGACTCGACCCAGCCTGAACTGGCCCCTCAGTGCGTTCTGATCAGCTAACCATACCAGGTCACCCGCTGCAACATTTCTAGCAGGTGCATGCCACTTTTGCCGGATGTAGAGGTTTGGACCTGCCAGCTGACTCCAACGCTTCCAAAACTTATTAACCTCAATCTGGATTGTTCTCAGACGCACAACGGGGTAAGTTGGATACTCAAACCCTCGTGAGTCCCCACTGGGTCCTGCACGACCAAGCAGAAGTGAGTTGGGAGTGATTACTTCCACGGTCTCGTCTTGTACCTGAGCTCTGGCACCGATAGGTCTCTCATTCGACAGATTAGCAGCCAGGTACAGAAGGGTTTGGAACTCTAGCGCTGTCAGATTACATCCCTTGCCAACACTACTTAACGCCCTCTTGAGTACACGAACTGCTGCCTCAGCTGCTCCATTTCGATGGGGAGAGTCTGCCGGGTGAAACACCCATGTCCAATCGGTTCCTTCAACTACTGCTTTCCTCTGGACCTGATCCTTGTCAATGTTACTTAGGAACTCATAAAGCTCCTGTAATACTGGTTTGGCACCCATAAAGTTGGTCCCTTGGTCCGACCAAAGCTTTCTTGGGTGACCCCTGAGAGCTGTGAAGCGCTGGTATGTTTTCAGGAATCCTTCCGTCGACAGATCTTCTACAATGTCAGCATGTACTGCTCTTGAAGCCATACAGCTGAACACCACACCCCAGATTTTCATCTCCGTTCTTCGTTTTACAGTATCTTTAACAACATAGGGACCGAAAAGGTCTAATGTTGTAAACTCGAATGGTGCGGCTGGTTTAGTTCGTTCAAGGGGAAGTTCACCCATTACCTGTTTACACATTTTTGCTTTGATCTTCCGGCAATGCATACAAGAATCAACAACATTTCTGGCAATCCTTGAACCCCTTATCACCCATGCTTTAGATCTCACACGGAGATGTGTGCCAGCAACCCCTTCGTGGTTAGCTTCATGAGCCTCTCTCGTGAGAAGAGCGCTAATCCATGCCTTGTAGGGAACCAAAGGTACACCAATCTCTCCCTGGGTCAAATCCTGGACTCTACCATGACATCTCAGGAGCCCTGAAGCCCCATCCCTGCTTACAACAAGCCTGTTTAGCGTGGTCACAGGAAACATAACTCCATTTTGGGCAGCTAAGCACAGGTCTTGGAATGCAACTTCGCGTTCCTTAACTGTCAATACTGCCTCCCACTTTGCTGGCTTGGAGGCCCTGCGTACACGGGCCAACCACTTCCTTACAGCTCTGCGGATATAACCAACTATTCCACAAAGTCTAGTAAGAGAACTGCACCTTGTTGGATCCACTTGGTCTATGAGTGCGGCTCCCCACAGAGTCTCCTCTTCCTTAGTCTCAGTTAAGGTAACTTTCTTCCCTTTTTCAGAGGACAGTGAAGCCCCGCTTTCTCCATCTGTGACTATTGGATCTTCACCACCAAGACTGCCAAGATGTAACAATTTCTTGGCTTGAACTCTGGTAAGGACTGCTGAAAAGGCTTTTCTCTGGAGCTTACTCACTACCTCTCTTGCATCAACTGCCACTTCTGAGGCCGACTTTATGGGCCAATCCTCGACTGGATCAGAGAGAAACTCGGGACCTTTCTGCCACACAGAATTCTCACCCAGCAGATCAGGAGCGCACCCTCTTGTGACTAGATCAGCGACGTTGACTTTGCCTGGTATCCACCACCAGTCAGTTACAGGTCCAGCCTTCTGAATTTCCCCGATTCGGTTCGCAAAAAATGTCTGGAAACCATAGCTCTCTCTCTGGATGGCTCCAAGCACCGTCTGACTGTCAATGAAATGATACCACTTCTCTACGTCCAACCGTCCATGCTTCAACATGTATCCTTTCAGACGTGTGGCAAAGACAGCCCCACATACCTCTGCCATAACTGCATCACCTTTCTGGTTGAGAGGAGTTAACTTGGCCTTTGACTCCACTAGCCGAGTGACTACACCATTTGATGTCTCCCATCTTAAGTAAAGTACTGCACCATAGGACTCACAGCTCCCGTCAGAAAATGTGATTCCCCAGGGTCTATCTTTCCAGCCAGAAGGCGTAAGGCTTCTGTAGAACTTAATACTACTCAGACGAGCGTACTCCTTGAACAGATCAATTGCCTTGCCTCTGAGCTCGTCAGACAGAGGTTCATCCCAGGTATCCTTAGTAAGCTTACCAGCTTCCTGGAAGGCTCTTCTCACAAGGATTACTCCTTTCTGCTTCACAGGAGTTACTAGACCGATCGGGTCATACAGTCCAGCGATTTGACTCAGTAGAACACGACGAGTAAGTGGGTTTGGTGTTTTTACTTCTACTTCCCCTTCAGTGAGGTCAATCTCAGTTCTCATCTTCTTCTTCCTACTGGAGAAGTTGATAGAGACCATCACAAAGAGTTTGTCCTCTTGCACAAGGTAACCAACCCCCAGGGCTTTGTTATCTTCCTCCCTTAACTGGTTGGGTAAAGTCAGAGTCATGGTTCTGGACTTGGTCTCTTCTCTCCTCCCACTTTGACCACACCGGATCCAAGGCTTGAGGTAGAAACCTCCTGTTCTTAGTATCTTCTCCACTCCCTCTTGAATCTTGTTTAGACGGTGTGGGTCATTGTGGGATGTGAGGAGATCATCGACATAGGAGTCTTCCTCGATTACCCTTCTTTCCTCCTTCATCTCAGAGAACTGGGGTAACTTTGCGGTCTCTCGCATGGCAACCTGCGCAATACATCCCGCAGGTTTATCCCCCATGTTCACCCTCACGACAGCGTAATCTTCAATCTCATCCTCCGGTGAGTCCCTCCATAGGAATCGATGCACATGGACTTCCTGTTCCTCCAGCCAGACCGAATTATACATCTTGGTGATGTCTCCGATGGCTGCATGTTCTCCCACCCGAAATCTAAGGAGCACCGCTCTGATGGGATTTAAGACATCTGGGCCCTTAAGCAAAATACTATTCATACTGACCCCTCCAAACTCCTGGCTACTGTTCCAGACTAGTCGTACTGGCGTAGTTACTGAATGGGGGTTTGGGGCTGTTAGGTGACTCACCCACCACACAGCACCCTTCCAGCTGTCCATAACATCCTTAGTGAGCTTAATAGCAGCTCCCCTCTCTACCATCTCGTGGACTTGCTTCGTGTAAGCTTCTTTCCACAGAGGGTCTCTCATGAGCCGCTTCTCCGTTCTCAGGAATGTTGCTTCCACAGCCTTTCGGTTGTTAGGAAGAGAGACTGGGTTTTCCATCCAGGGATACTTCGCATCCCAGTGGGGCTGGTCGCTGTGCGCATCTCCCTCTCTGAAGGTTAGACCTGCCTTTATTATCTCCAGCTCTTTTTCATCAGCTAGGGACATCTCCTTTCCTCCCGGCGAGCACTTTCCACAGCGACATCCTCCACAGATAGGATCACAGGCAGCACCGATGCTGTCCCACTTTAGCCACTCAAAGACCTCTTTATTGCACACTGCTGTCGTTCGAACTTCTGCTATGTTTCCTTGCTCCAAATGGCTTCCTGGCCTTGCAACCAAGTGTTCTTCAACTTTGACGGCTACCGTCCTCATTGAATGAGCAAAGTGTGTCTTCGACCGCCATGCAGCCACCTCCACATCTTCAAAGAGGTCTGGATGCACACCACTCACGATCTTGCCCAGAGGACCATCCCACAACACTAAATCGCCAACCCTTTGCAATCTTTGTGGAGCTAATCGCCCTTCACGAGTGCTGATTAAAAGATCAATCTTTTTTGGGCGGGCCAATTCTCCTGGCTCTACTTCAGGGAAAAATTGCTTTAGCCGCTCCGATTTCACCACTCGATCCACTTTAGCGATGTCTTCCATCCCATAGCAAATCATCTCGTGGAGTTTCAGAGTTCCTCGGGAGGTCCACACTTTTATTTTTACGAGATACCTTTTTGTATCAACTCTCACCTTCATCGTACCAACACCATACACGACAAGGGAAACCGGTTCACCATTCAGTCCGAGCCTTTCTGCAGCTTGGTGTGTAATGTAATTCGTGTCAGAAGCAAGATCAACCAAAGCTCCAAGGCTGTCTCCTCTCTTTGTCGTGACGTGTACGAGCATCATAAGGACTGGATGTTCTTTCAAACCACTTTGTTGCATCAGACTCTTGCCAGGACACACTGTCGATGTCACCTTGTTAGTACAGGCTCTGCGGACAGCTTCCAATTGGTGAGGAGTCAGTCCCAACTCACCGAACACAGCCTCTTGCTCCTCTGTTGGACCTCGAGCTCGCCTCTTTTCCTCTTCTTTATTTTCCCTTTTAACAGTGTCCTTCTTTGTTGACGCCTTAGGGCAAAGGAAATAATGGTGGTCCGCTGGAGTGTCGCCTTTCTTACACTCATCTTTACGACAGAGAAACTTTGGAGTACAGTCACTCTCGACTCCGTGAACATCCAAACACTTTGTACATGCTTTCACCTTTTTCACTTGAGCTTTCTTTTCTGACAGATTGGCTTTTCTGAAAGTTTTACAACGAAACAGTTTACCTCCGTGATCTCCATCACCACACACGGCACATGGTAACTGCTTGGATTCTCTTTTGACTTCACTTACTGTAGTCTTAGTGAAAGACTTCTTCTCTCTCCATCTGTCACCTGGTTTCTCCCGGTGGCTTGGTCTCTCAGGAGCATTAGCAGGCCATGGTTTGCTGGGCAGCAACTGCTCCAACCTGACGAGCAATGACTTTTGGTCTTCCAGGAACATCAAGAGCCTGTCAAAACGGTTTCCAGGATGGACGTCATTTACAGGATTTCTCACACACATGAGCCACTCTCTTTTCATAACATCAGGGAGTTTACTCTCCAAAGACCGAATCACAAGTTGATTGCGTACAGCATCTTCGCACCCAAGGTCTGAGAGATCCAGTACTGCCCTCTCCACTGCTAGAATCAACTCTAACGTTTCTCGTGGCTGATGGTTCTTTACAGCAGGTCGTGATTGAAGCTCCAACACAATCTCTTCGGCCGTGTGTGCTTTGTCACCATAATGGTTCTCCAATTCCCTGAAGATATCATTCGCATCTCTGCACCGATATAGCCTGAGTTCACTTTTCACTGACTCACTTATACTATCCAGTAAGTGAAGTTTCTTGCATTCCCTAGACCCTGTAGGTTCTGCTTGTGCCTGGATACTTTCCCATTCAGCCTTCCAACGCCAATAACTCCTCCGGTCACCGGAGAATTTAGGTAAGCTTATTGGTGTGAGCTTTATTCTTGGTCGGGCCCACTGAGAGCTGTTTTCTGCACCAGCGTGCGAACCAGGGTTACTATATGGCATGCTACTACTTTGTCCCATGCTGAGATCAACAGGCAGAGTAGCATGATCGTTCAACCATTGTGGCGTGCTGGCAAAAGTTGAAGGTAGGGTGAAACTGACACCAAGCCCACTATCAGACCTTCTTGACTGCAGAATGGGCTGTAACATTTGTTGGGAGGCATTGTGTGCAGTAGCTGTGCCATACCTGCTTTGAGGTTGACTAATGGCTGTAGAACCTCTGGCAGCACAAGTAGAAATGCTTGCTCTGTCTGTAGACATGAATGAAGGAGAACTTGTTACATTTACAGTTTCCTGCCCCTCAGCGGGTGGACTGACAACAGCAGGCTGACTGTTAACAGGTGGAGTAGCAATAGCAAGAGCTACTGGTTGGGTAAAGGTGATGCTATCTGCAGTTGTTAGGCTGTTGATATCTGTTATGACATGCCCACCGACCACATCATTTCCTCCCTCGTCTTCATCCTCGGCCCCCTCACCATGGCCTTTTAGTTCTGTACTGTCCCTCTTCATAACCTCATCCTCACGTCTGTATGTCCACCCATCCATCAGTTGCTCTTTATCCTCTCTTAATGATAAAAAGAGCATCCACTTGTCTCTTCCATATGGACGATAATCTCTCCAAGTGTACACAGCATCCCGGAGTTCATGAAGTTTCCTCTCCAGTTTACCACTTTCGACCCTCTGCTGCGCCCATGGCACTTTACTTGTGCCGAGTGCCTCAGCTCGATTAAAAGCAGATTTGAACTGTTTTACAAGAGCATCTATGTCTGGCTCTGCATACTTAGTCCACAGCATTTCCATGATTTTACTCTCAGTTTCAAGGAATTTTTGCTCACTGGCATCTCTCCTCGCCAGAGCATCCTGCGACTCACTGTCATCACCCGTAGCATCTATTTGGCTTAGTGCATCAACATACTCATTACTACCATCAAGGAGTTTGTCATAATCATCTTTCAACTTCACTAACTCTTCTGACAATTCAGCTTCACGTAAACGGCCAGCACTGACATTAAGGCGGTTTATTCTTGTTGTAAAGATTCGTTGTGCATTTGAGCGTTTCCGTTTTAAACTCTCCAGATCTGGTTTTTCATCTGCCATTTCTCATATCTTTATCCTCTTCCCGGTGATCAAAATCACTAAAATCACTTTTTAGCAAAAAGAATCGTTCAAAAAGAATCGTTCAGAGGAGTCGACTCAAATGACTCGTTCAGAAAGATTCGCTTCAAAAGATTAGACTCAGCTGTTACGGCTGATAGTCGCGTTGTTATAGCTCCGCAGCTGTTATTAATCACACTGTCTTACTCACGGTCATTCAGCACTTTAACGGCCCCGTTAACTCTTGACTTCGGCTCTTCTTTTGCAGTGGTGTTGTTAACGGCCGCTTCCTTCTCAGTATACGGGTCTCCGATCCCGACTTCTGTCAACAACGATGGCTTCTCCCCCGCTCGGTGTCCGTGAATTTCCTAGCACGGCTCCGACGGCGGTTTACAACTGTCCAGTTTTCTTCTAAGCTACCTGCTATAGCTCAGTAAACTCCCCACTGGAAGGGTTTCAGGACAAGCACGGCGAATACAACTCGAGCCACTTTTTGAGCATTTATTGAGCACACATACACAGCTCGTCATATGTGACGTTTAGCTCGTCAGTTAACTAGTCACTATAGATCGCTAGGTTGTAAACCTGCAATGAAACAAAACAAACATCAGAAAGAACTAATGAAATGACACGATCATGCGATATTATTTTTAGATCTGAATTACTAGCAATGTCAGTTTACAGACACTTACCGGCAAGCGTACCAGTCCTGATCAACGACAGAATGAAAATGAAAAATAAAGGCGGCGCCTGTGCACTCACTAACTACGCATGTACAGATTCACAATCTGGTGACTAGGAATGATAAGAGGCATATCTGCGACCTAGTAATATTAGAACATATATAAATAACATAAATGTGCTTGCATTTAGAATAAGATGGTAAATGTATACATTTTCCTCAAATACCCAGGAAAATAAAAATAACATCCATCACTTGAAATACACATAAACAAACAGTAGTGACACCTGCTGGAAAGTTCTACACCAAGGTTGAGAAAAATTCAAATTTGAAGAACTTGTTCCCTTTCAATTCCTGTGTGTGAATTTAAATTTGGCCACCAACCAGAGAAAATTAGAATGACAGGGAAATACATTTACTGAATTTCAAAACTGGAATTTGAATTTCTTTCAAAGCTTCTTTTTTTTACGGACAGCAGAATTCACAACAATATCCTTAGCATTTAGGCACTTCAAGCTAAAATTGCTCCAATGGTGGAAAAAATTATTATTATGATTTTACATCAAGTTCAAGAGACATTTTTCAAAAATGCTTGTTCTATAAAACTGCAAATGACATGTTAAACTGAGATTTTCCACAACAAAATTAACATTGGTTACTATTGATAAACCATTGTAAAAAAATAAATTAACCATGGTTTTGCTACACTAACCATAGTTTAGGTATTTGTAGTAAAACTTTGGCATCAACATGCCAAAAAAAAACATGGTTACTACACTTTTACTATAATAAAACCATGGTTCTTAAGGTAATGTTTATTCACTGGAGCACCCTATGAAAGCACTTTAGCACCAGTTTTTTTAGGCAAACTGTTTGCACAAATGATGGAAATGAGTCATGAGAAGTACACAGCAGGATTTGGCTTTGTGGAGAGTGATCTGAATTTTGATCTTGGTGTGGAATGAGATGGAAGCAGCAAAACAGCATGAATCTCTACACACTGCTGGTGATTCTGACACTGAAGTGAAATCAAATGTGACGGCAAGGAGGATTACCCAACCAAACACAACTTAACTACCTGTTGGTGAGCTTTGCTCATGCTTAATCAGGTTGTGTGGTTGCCAACATTGGACAAACGCCAAACTGTATCAAATGTCTCTTGAGGACCTGGCCTCACACATAGATCATGGGCCCTGGAACATAAAACATTCCCAACAATACAGGTTTAAGATTAACAAACAACTTCACCAGATTGTTTAGAGAGAACACTACGGAAATACAAGAAAATATACTGTTTCCTTGTGTGATTCACATACAGTAATTCAGACAAAGCCAGTCTGTTCTTATGATAAGAAATTCTGGTTTATCTCTCCCTGTGAAAATATGTAATTCTATTTCCTTTTCTTGTAAGAGACAAGAAGACAACCTAAAAATGCTTTAAGAAATACAATGGAAACACCAAGTACCTGATACTTGAATATGGTGATCATTAAGTACCATAGTTTACGTTAAATCAAAGTATGGTAAAACAATTGGCTATCATCACTGAAGCTAGCTTCTATAGTGTTCGTTAAGAATGTACTGTACTTGCCTGGTCATACAAAACCACATAACCTCATTTACAAATACAGTAGGAAAAACAGCCAAGCCTGATACAGTGTAAGAGTTCCCCTTTCAAAAGTTACCATGGGAAGCAGAGTTTCCTACAACAGAGTGTTACAGTTGGGTTCCAGCCGGGAATAAAAATCCCATTCATTTCTTCATTGGAAAAACAATTTTCTACACTTCTTAAATTTCCTAAACCAAGAAGACTACTGACAAGTGGACGGGACCTGTTGTACTTTATTCTGTTACAGTACACACAGTTGGGGAAAATTAGCCACCCTTGTAATCAAAAATGCACAATTTACATAATTACATAATTTATAAGTATTGAGCTGCAGAAATAATAACTTTAAAAACTTTATTTTTTGGGTTTAAGGTGGCTAAGTAACCACAGTATATTTTAAAAGTGGAAACAATGGTTACTGTTGTAATGTGTGTGTGTGTGTGTGTGTAAGGGGCTTGATACAATGTAACTGTTCCGTCAGCTTTTATGAAAAGAAGTTACCATGGTAACTGTCATTCATCCCATAATATTAATGATATGGCCGGCAGCCATATCACCCTGGAGCCCAAGACCGGTTTCCCACTAACGCTAAGCAGGGCTGAGCCTGGTCAGTACCTGGACGGGAGACCTCCTGGGAAAACTAGGTTGCTGCTGGAAGAGGTGCTAGTGAGGCCAACAGGGGGTGCTCACCCTGTGGTCTGTGTGGGTCCTAGCACCTCAGTGTAGTGATGGGGACACTATACTGTCAACAAGCACTGTCCTTTGGATGAGACATTAAACCGAGGTCCTGACTCTCTCTTTGGTCATTAAAAATCCCAGGATGTTTTTTGAAAAGAGTAGAGGTGTGACCGCGGCATCGTGGCTCAATTCGCCCATTGGCCTCTGACCATCATGGCCTCCTATCAATCCCCATATCTGCTGATTGGCTTCATCTCTCTGTCTCCTCTCCACCAGTAAACTGGTATGTGGTGGGCGTTCTGGCACACTATGGCTGCCGTCGCATCATCCAGGTGGATGCTGCACACTGGTGGTGGATGAGGAGAGACCCCCTGACTATGTAAGCGCTTTGAGTGTCTAGAAAAGCGCTATATAAATGTAAGGAATTATTATTATTATTATTAAGGTACTGTAAAATCGCTATAAATTGATAAGCGATCACATTCAAAACAATCAGAAATATGTTGTGTTGGTAAAATCTGATTTACTTATGCTTAATTTTTGATGGCGTATGGCTAATACAAAGTTACCTTAGATTTACTGTAGTATCAATGGTACTCTTAAAAAAGATGCAAGGGTTACCCTTAACTAAATTAAGGGATTTGTCATAGATACTACAGCTATTATTAAAACTCTAAATCATGGTAAATTAACATGGAATTTCCTTGTTTAACCGTTAAAGAAAAGATCAAAGTCTTGTTTTTTTTTTTTACATTTATTTCATTATTTATTTAAGAAAGGTTGTTATAATACCAAGTTACTGTATATTTATTATAGTAGTATCAATAGTTACAGTAACAGTAGTATTTAAAGTACAGTACGTTATAATGGTGAATTTATCCGCTCTCCATTGCTGTAACACTGAAAGTGTCACAGAGGTCACACAGGTGTAGAAGCAGAAACAACAGAAATAGATCGATCGGAGATTACATTCAGGGTCCATAGCTCTTTAATAAATGATATCTCCCGATCGTGTAAGAGATAAGCTCAGTTTACCTTTTTGAACTGTGTTTGCCCCCGTGTCTTCCTCATCATCATCATCATCCTGATTACGGTCAGTGTCGTTTCTCTGACAGCAAACCGGCAAACAAACCCGGTAAAACCCCGTGACATTGTCCAACCGGGAGTCTTCTGCGTCCACGGGCACTTCTGATCGACTTCGCAACTCAATTTCATCCCCAACGTCCCCATCGTCAACTTCATGATAAAGCACCCTGATGTCGTCCGCTGTGTAAGGGACAACAGATAAATCTGTGTCATTATTACTCACAGAGCCATTGCGCTGTCTAATATCACCCATGACAGAGGACAACCGCTGCTCGGCATACCTTGAACACGCGTCTTGACACACGGTTGCCTTCGGGTAGAAATGGTACCGAGCAACAAGTTAAATGATTAACCTTGTACAAGGAAATAGATGGTTTCGTTCATCTGCCGCTAGAGGAAGACAAAATGCGTTTGAAGAGCCGTTGGACGACAATGAGGTTTCCCAGCGTTTGAGACACACACGTGCGTTATTTGTATGTCGATGTCATTAGATATTATCGAGTCTTGGCGTAAAAAAAAAAAAAAAAATCTTGAGTCTTGGCGTTTAGTTCATAATTCACCAAATAGTTTTTAGCTGAATGAAAACGCATTTAGGAACATTTTTTTGGTTTCTTTTGAGTTTCTGCAATGGAAGCTCCTGTCGTCAACTCATTATTTGTGAGCAAACAAACTTGGTAACAAAGCTCTTTGTGACTTCTGAGGACAGTTTTTTATGACAGGTTTCAGCCATTATTCACACTTTCACTAAAATCCATGCATCAGGACAAAGCAGGGTCATATTTTTTAAGGGTTTTATTAGTTCTAACAAAAAAAGTACAGTAAACTAACCTTGCCTCCCACATTTACTTTACATCAATAAATGAAATCTAAGTCTATTGCAATCTGATTAATCAAAACAAGATTCAAAACTATGACACCCAATGTGGTCGATTTTGTTTAAAAAAGTTAAAAAAAATGTCTTTTTACATCGCAGTAAAAATATAAACAGTTCATTTGGCAGATTGTTATTACGTCAACAGTTAACTGATTTGACCTTTGTTTGTTTTCTTATCATAGGCTACCTCTTAAGTGACTACATGGCAAGCATGAGAATATGTTAACAACAGCTTTTGCTGAAAAGAGACAAAAACTGGAAAAATGAAATGTGAAGAACATATGGTAACAACAGAGAAAAAGACACAAAGGGCATTTCTAAAGAGGCATTCATCTGGAATTATAATTATTAGCGCTAGGCTAGATCATGCATGTAGTTTCACAATAGGCTTGTCTGTGTCAGGGTCTGGTTCTCTGCGCTTTCAATCGGCACCCTAACTGCTTAGGTCGATCATCAAGTGCTCGTAGATCTGCGTCTTCCCTTTAAAGCTGGACGCCAGCAGGAACTCTCGGTTGTCAATGGACATCAGCGAGAATGCTCTAGGCGCCTGGACGTTGAGCTCCTGGAAGTGCACAAACTGGCCCTTCTTGGTGTCCCACTGATAGATCTGTGTTAGCGAGTAGTCGCTGCCTAGGATGGCGTACTGCCAGTTGCCGATGGAGATGGGCTGGAAGACCATGGATCCCCGCGAGGGCATTGTCTGTATCTCTGTGAACATGGAGCCATCCCACTTCATCACCTTGGAGTCGCCAATGAAGCGTGTCAGGCAGACAAACAGCTCCCCCTTCACCTTGAAGTGCTTGATGGCGTAGACGTCCTCCATCTCTGGAATGTCCGTCCGTCTGTCGAACTGCTTCTGGCTTCTGCTCCACTGGTAGATAACGGGCCGCTGCGAGCTGCTAGACAAAATAAGATGAGGTTTGCCTGCGATATCCAGATACTCGACATCCGTGTCACGGTACCAGGGATGGAGAGACTGGTGAGAGTAGAAGCCGTTGCCATTCCACTTGTACACCGTGGTGGAGCCGGCCTTCGAGCTGTCTGCTATCACGAAGAAGAACTCGCCGTCCACGCGGAACGTCTCGATGTCGTTGGGTTTTCTGATTTTCAGGATGTCGATGTCCTGGATTTTGATGAATTTGTTGGCAGATCTGTCCATTTTGTAGATGTGAGAGCCACCGAAAAGTTGGGCGACTACGATGAAGAGGTGGTTATCGATGACCATTGGTTTGCACACTACTGTGGAAGTGCCTGTAATGACAACCACAGAAATGTCATTCAAAATCAATTCAGTCAATCAGCCTCTGCATTAAATGGACCTTAGTAGACCGTTTTTGTGGTGCTGCAATTGGCGGATTCAGATCAGAGAAGCATTGCACTCTGGGTAGGGGGTGTGATGTGTGATGCTCACTCTCTATGGTGTCATAAGCCCTGAACTCCATGTTGACGTGGTCCCATTCCATAAAGCTGCATTTTCCAGAGAAAGGCTGGGCGTATACGACATACTGATCATTCCCATATGTAAAGGCCTCCACAGATATGGACTCAAATGCAAAGGTTTTCTTTAAAGCAAACTCTACAACAAACAAACAAAGATTCATTTGTTAATGAGATTTGATGGCCAAATCATGTTTCAAAGCTTTCTTACAGAGTTCCAAAAATTCATAAATATATTCCAGTGCTATCCACATTCAATCAGTGCACTCACATATATATTACATAGCAAATCTCAACAATTTGACTGTTTACATTATCACCCAGTTCTAAACTGCTAAATGTGGACAATTGTGAAATAAGTTATTATAAATACTAACATCATTGTGTGTGTGTGTGTGTGTGTGTGTGTGTGTGTGTATTGTGAAAGGCTATACAAATACAATCGACTTTACTTGATATTTCTATTAGCTTTGAAGCTATTGGACAATATATTAGCCTGGCCAGTTTATTGTTTAAATTTATCAATTTTGAGATGATTGGACTATAATTGTATGAACTATTATTAAATATTACTAAAAGTTTACGTTTGTAATATTATTATTTTTTTGATGATTTTGGTTTAGTTCAAAAAAAAATTTTTTACAAAAAAGTTATTTTGATATCTACATACTTTTTTTGTACTTCAAATTTTTTTATATACATTTGAAATTTACATTCATTCTCATTCAGAAAAAAATGACCATAAATGATCAATGGTATGTAAGGTAAATATGTAATATTTTGTTTCTGAATTGCTTTAATTTATACATAATAATAACAATAATTCCTTTCATTTATGTAGCACTTTTCTGGTCATTCGAAGTGCTTTACATAATGCATTTCTAAGCATTTCTGCAGGCATGTAGGATCATCTTATTTCAAAGCCTGAATCTGTTGTACTCCGGAGAGTCTAGTGCATAATTACCTGCTGTAATGCAGTCAAAGGACCGAGGCACCAGGTCATTTATCTTCCTCCCTTGATAGAGTGGAGGTCCACTGCAGTGTACCTGATCCACAGTTGCATTAGTGCTGTACATCCATTCCACCAGCCACTTCAACTTACAGTCACAATTGAACATGTTTCCTCTGAGATCCCTGCTCAGTGGATTTACAGATTATATTTAAATAACTTTTTCTTGTATATCATACAACAAGAAAAGTAGACATGTGCTGTAAAATACATACACTTTTGTTAAGGCATCCATTCCTTTGAAAATATCTTTGGGCAGCGTCTCAAGATTATTGTAGGCAAGACTCCTAACAAACAAAAATGGTTAGGTAACACTTTACAGTAATAATTTATTTTGTTAACATTAGTTAACTACTATATATATATATATATATATATATTATAATACATAATTAAATAAAATAGTATAATAATGTATTTGTGTTTTATACTTACAGGTGAATGAGAGATTTCAAACCTCTGAAGGCGTGGGGTGAAAGCGACTCGATTTTGTTGTTTTCAATAAATCTGAAACAGGGTGTTGCATTTATAACGAAACTGAATGGTAATCTAAAAAGTAATCTGTAATCTGATGACGTTTTCAAACATAGAAAATCAACTCACAGATATTCCAGATGTGGCAGGCCTTGAAAAGCATCTTCGTCAATGAAGGCGAAAGAATTGGCTGTAAACAATCTAAGAAGTCATAAAAAAAAAAAGTTTTTTCTCTAAATTAAAGGAATAGTTCACCCAAGAAAAAAAGATAATTTGAAAATCGCTCACCAATGGATTCTCTACAGTGAATGGGTGCCGTCAGAATGGGAATCCAAACAGCTGATAAAAACATCACAATAATCCACAAGTAATTCACAAGTGATTTTATCCAGTGAAAATGTCATCTAGAGGAATATAAGCTAATCAAGAACTGTTTACATGTGAAAACAAATAACAGCTCTAAACATATATGTGGGTGGGTTTTTTGATGTGAAAGGACAAGAGGGGAGGGACTTTTAAGTGTTATCATGGATCTTGGCCACAAGTCACAGTTTCAAGTTTCAAATCTTGATGAAGAATTTGTATCTTACAAACATGCAACATTTTTCTTCAGAACATGTTAACTGATGGACTGGACTGATGTGGATTACTTGTGGATTATTGTGATGTTTTTATCAGCTGTTTGGACTCTCATTCTGACGGCACCCATTCACTGCAGAGCATCCATTGGTGAGCAAGTGATGCAATGCTAAATTTCTCCAAATCTGTTCTAATGAAGAAGCAAATTCATCTAAATAAATATTGGATGACCTTAGGCTATTTTCATTTTTGGGTGAACTTTTCCTTTATGCAACATTTCATTTGTTAACACAAGATATCTGTGAACATTTCAGAAGTTAAATCAGCCCCAGACATGAGTCTGTCACACACACCATTATTTGCATGTACCCATCCAGACTGGTATTTTCACTAATCATCTTCTAAATTCTAAGTTACAGTAGTGCACAATCAGACACCGGGTAGAAAAGATGAAAGACTGGTCATATTTAGCATAATACTGCCAGTCACATTTGCATTTTTCCTTCAGATTTACTTCCTTCCTTCAAGCTTTTCCGAGGCACATTTCAAAGGATTTGAGCAAGTCGGTGTGACATTATAAAACTGCAGAGATTTCCTTATTTGTTTATCGCGAGGACAGGGCAATGTCCCTCACAGAGCAGAAGCATTGCATAATATTCACACCAATTTAAAGGCTTTGAGAAATTAGACACGCTGAAGAATGTCCCCAAGCTGGCCGTTTTAAAAGGGGGGCGGGCTGTAATTGCTTAGAACAAACATTAGACCACTTAACATGGTGATCACCCCATCCTAATAAAGAAAAAGAAAGAAAAAAACACACATAACCCTAACAGAAACTCACAGGAGCTGAAGGGATGGCGTGTGGAGAAAGCTTCCCCCTGCAATCTCACTGAACCCAGACTTCACAAATGACCTGTTAGGAAAAAGAGTCAGTGTAATTTAGATGTAAACAAAGCATGCAGAACATACACAACACATGCATATTCACAGATTCATGCATTCGAATCTTTATGTAGGTTATGCATTGCATTGTTCTATTAAACCGTACTGTAACTGGAAAATAACGTGGACTGTAAACAGGACACTTACAGTGAGACGACATCGGGAGGGAAGCTGTGTGGCACAGATCTCACGTTTTCACACAAGGCGTTATCTTTGGTGCACGTGCATCCAGAGGGGCATCTGGGCTGTTTGCCTCTTCTGCTCTCCGCTAACAGCAGTAGTGTGGCTACCCAGAGCAGAAAAGTGTATCCTCTCCTGCTCCTGTGTGCATGTCCCATTGTGTTCCTGAGTGCCGCGGGCTGCTGTGCTGTTTTCTCCGCTGATGAGTGCTGGTCTGCTGCTCGCCTCTCTTCACTTGTGTCCGTGTGATGAATGTCTATGTCTCAGTGTCAGGCGCTCGTCCAAACGATTCGTTCTGCTACAATGGAAATATCCAGCGGGCTTGGATTTCCTTAGTTGCATGCAGATTTTAATAACAAACCAGTTTCTTCTTGGCTAAGCAACTGAGAAAAAATTAAATAAAATGTGAAAATGAAAGTGAAAAGAAAAAAATAATATATCGGGCCAAAATATTTTCCTTGGCGACGTGGTGGTAACGCGTTAAATAATTCCTTCAGATCCTGGGAGAATCCCTCTTTTTCATCATGATGTACCAGCTGCTGTCCAATGGTGTTATTACTGTGAATGCGCATGAACCAAATCCATGAATAATGATGAATAGTGAGAATATTCATGAGGCTTTGGAGACATGCACCTGCGCCCCTCAAGAAAGAAAGAAAGAAAGAAATACTAATATGATCCTATATGCTTTCATGTTTTCCTTTATTATTATTCTTTTATAGTATATTATTCTTTAAATAAAAAGCATTTTAAATATATTCCATTGTTTAGTAAGCTACGTTTTATTTATAATGTTATTTGTAAAGGAAAATATATCAGAATCTTTATTGTCAATATACATAAAGTGCAAAGAAATTATGTGCAATCCAATTTCAGTACAAAAAAAAGTTTATAGTTAAAAACAGCCACTAAAGAAATTAATTATCTATATTATTATGCATTAAATGTAAGCCTATTACTTATTGGTCGTATAACAAATATAAAATAATATTGCAAAGTTAATAAGGTCTACATTGGTTAATAAAAATACATTTAAAGCATGTATTAAACTTAATGTTAATGCTGATATTAATTCAGATTTTTTAACTAAAATTGAACTGTTGTAGGCATAAACAGATTATTAAATACTGTTACTAATGTATTGCTTATTGTTAGCTAATGCATTGATAAGCAATACATTGATTATAATGATTATTATTCATAATCGTTTTACATAATGATTTTCTTTTCAGTTCTTTTTTTTTAGAAGCCCATAGGGATGTTTCTTTGTCTCTTTGTATGTATTTATCACACAGACATTTGAGAACAGTAACGTGTCTGTCCTGATCACTGCTACTCTTCCAGTGCTTTCATTTTTAGCATTTTTCTCCGAATAAAAGACCAGTTGTTCTACTTTTGAGAAAATGGCACTTCGCCCCCTTACGCCCTATAATTTCCTGTCACTGTGTCTTCATCAATTTCCGATGAAAACAAATGCGAACAATAAAGTCTGTTTGAAACAAAGAACACTGGCAACTAAAATCACACCCAAATGCTGGCTACTTGCCACTTTTATATTTCATCTGTAACGCATTCACATTACGATCTCATATTTTATTTGTAAAGTACGCATACAAGAGTTCTTACGAATGCACTGAAACAATAGAAATTATAATAGCTCCCATTCAATGCAGCACAACGTAACCAGACTTTGTTTTCGTCACGTGGTTGTTTACGTCATCACTCCGCGCCAGTCTGAGACTCTGCGGCATGTAAACACAGATGAGTGGCATGGATCAAACTGCTCTAGACCTTGTTAAGGTAATTATGGATCATGCACAAGAATCTTGAGATGTGATGTATTTGTTTGCACTTTAATGCTGGGACTGCTTGTCATGCAAAACATCAAAGAGAAGAATCTAATCTCCAGTCCCATATAGATCATCCACGGCGCATTATTTTTCACTCTATTAACTTTAGAACAGATTTAGATTGTAAATCTACATCTAAAATGTCGATTGTATAATCTAACAATACCAAGCATTGAACTTAACTTTGATGAATGCATTATATATTGTACTTATCTAATTATTATAATGTTTTTTTTTGTGTAATGTAAGTTCACCAAGAACCTTTTCAGTCTTTTTACATATTAGATGTCATAAGTTTATTTCATGGGTCTAGTTGCTGTTATATAGCACACTGTTAATGGTGTATTTCGTGTTAGCAGTGTCTAGTTGTTGCACTGTGATAATGCTGTGTTGTGTTCTGTTTGAGGTCCATGGAGGTGGAGGCTATGACTCAGATTTCAGTGATGATGATGATGGTGGTGGAGGCCAGTCCAAAAATGGCGAGAATAGGTAAGAGTTTGTCTTATATCACTAACAAAAAAGACCATTATTTTTTGTATAATATTTTGGGGATAAGCACCATAGTAACGCAATATTTTTGAACATGGTACATTCCCACATTAAAGGAAAATTTGGTGAAAATGGACAATCAAGATGTAGATGAGTTTGTTTCTTCATCAGAGAACAGATTTTGAGAAATGTAGGATTCCATCAACTTGCTCATCAGTGGATCCTCTGCAGTGAATGGGTGCCGTCAGAGAGAGAGTCCAAACAGCTGATAAAAACATCACAATAATCCACAAGTAATCCAGTTCGGGAATGTCTTGTGAGTTGAAAAGATGCATGTTTGTAAGAAGCAAATCTATCATGAAGTCATATTTTTACTTCATACAGGTCCTCTATCCATACTATTACTTTCTCCCGTGTAAAAAGACCTCCGTCTTAATCAGGAGAGAAATATGCACAGACCAAGCAAGTCAAAACAGTCCAAAACGGTTCTAAATAAATATTTGGATTGATTTTTATGTGAGAGGACAACAAAAAGAACAACAAAAGAAGTGTTATTATGGATTATGGTCTTGGATTTTAGCTGGAAGGGACAATTTAAGCTAACACCATAATGATGACTTTGTCTTTTACAAACATGCATCTTTTTGCTTTACAAAATGTTAATTCATAGACTGGATTGCTTGTGGATTACTGTGATGTTTTTATCAGCTGTTGAGACTCTCATTCTGACGGCACCCATTCACTGCAGAGCATCCATTGGTGAGCAAGTGATGGAATGCTACATTTCTCCAAATCTTCTCTGATGAAGAAACAAACTCATCTACATATTGGGTAGGGTACATAAAAATCTAGGAAAATGGAAGGATTTCTTAATATCTGTTAAAGATTTTTTTTTTTTTTAATAACAGCATTTAATTAGAAAGAATGCAATTAACATAAATGGTGTGTGATTGTCCTTTAAGTACTGGTCCTCTAGCATGTATCTGTTTTCAGGGCAGCTAAAGATGAGCTGTTACAGAAGCCATTCCAGAAAGGAAAGCACACCAAGGTGGCTCATAAAAATGTTGCTGCTCATGAATGGGACAGGTACAGGTCACATCCATCAAAACTAGCAAAGTCCATGCATGCAGTATGTGTTATGTACTTAAATAAAATGTTGTTTTTGTTTTTGTTTTTTTCCTGAAAGAGAGGAAGCCCGAAATCGACGGCAACACCTGATATCAATGAACGCTGTATCCTGTCAATGGGAGTTTTTCAACAACTATTGTGACAGTGGCAGCTTTTTAGCTTTTCTTTTAGCATTCTATCAGTTGAACTCCTGAGACTGCATAACATATCAATTATCATGAGTGTTTAAAGTGCATTTTTAGGGGAATTTCAACCATTGTAAATTCATCATAATTAGTTTTTTTCTCATTAAAGTATTTCATTGGAATGGTGAAAAATCCTTAACAGCATTTTGTAAGTTTGAACGTCACAAGAAGTTTGTCAGCGACTACGTTCTGTACTATGGAGGAAAGGTTGAGGAGTTCAGACGATCCACGTGAGCAGCTTACGTTGTATTCTGCAGAAACACATTCAATAAAGTCACACAATTCTTCTGATGTTAAACCTTTGATGAAGTGACACACTTCAGCTTTGTTTAGCTTTGATAGAGGCTGACTGGAGCCGTGTGTTTCCATCCACAGGTCTAAAGACAAGACAGACCTGGATGTGGTGAGAGAGAACCACCGTTTCCTGTGGAGAGACGAGGATGAGGAGGATATGACATGGTAATGTCTGCTTGGTTTGTGGTTTGTGATCTCTGCACAGTCAACCTAAAATAAAGCTTCTGGATTGTTTAGGGAGAAAGAGCTCGCCAAGAAATACTACGACAAGCTCTTCAAAGAATACTGTATTGCTGACCTCAGCAGATACAAAGAAAATAAGGTTCGTCTTTTACTTTTTTAAGCCTGAGATAAGAAATGATAGTCTGAATCTAGTTTTTCAAAACGGAACAGTTTACATTTGCATAATGTGCTTTTGTTTTGTATTGTATTTGATGCATTACGCTTTAGTTGCCTTAATAGTATAGTATAGTTTCGATCATGCTGATATTTTAGATGCCTTAGACATTCACACTTGCTAAAAATACTTTCTCTGGACATGTTGTCTCTTAATATCTTAACTGCTCTATCGTTTCTGATTTACTGAATTAGAGCTTTTCTGTTACTAGTTTGGATTTCGGTGGCGCATCGAAAATGAAGTAATATCTGGAAAAGGTAATTCAAGAACATTTGTATTTCTGCTCAAATATATGTTCACAATTTAATTTGGGGACCAGTTCTCACTCTTAACTGTGACTTTTGCCTCAATAAACTTCTGATTTGCTGCTTATTAATAGTTAGTAAGGTAGTTGTTAATTTAGTTATGGGGTTGGAATAGGGCCCTAAAATATGCTCATGCAGAATATGTGCTTTATATGTACTAATAAACAGTCAATATGCATGCTAATATTCAGCTTCTTAATAGTGAGAATTGGTCCCTAAACTAAAGTGGAACTAAAAACATTAATATGTTCACATTCTTGAAGCATTCTGGTTGCATAATGAAAAAAAAAGAAAGTCTGCAAATCAGAGCAATAACTAAACAGTAACATCTTCAGCCACTGGGTGGTGATACTGTTTCACCTTCAGTAAAGAAACACTGTCTTCTGACCAAACCAGGGATGGACCAGGACTGAAAAACAGCTCCAGGAGCTGAAAAAGAAATATATATAAAATCTAAACTGATCAGCTATTTAAGAATCCAAAAGTTTCAATCAAACTTGTTTCCCCATTAAAAAGATATAGAGGCAGATAATTTAATTTAATAAAATGTTCCCCAAAATCGATTTTGAGTGAAGCTGATGTTGAAAATGACCTAATTGTATAACATAATTGTCATAACAGAAATCAGTGATTTTGGACACTGTTGTCTCTGGGTCGTGGTTCACAGTCAAGATATCTTGATGGGTAAACAAGAGGTGATGTACTTGTAAGAATCAGTGAAATTACAAAACAAATGAGCAAATCAATGAAGAGTGATGAAATGATCATACGCTGTCACACTTCTTGTCATGCTTTTTCTGACCATCAGGTATCCCTCGCACACTCAGCCGCAGATTGAAACAGCTGCATTTTCAGTTTTTTCATTTTAGTGTAATTGTTAATAACTTATGTTATCCAATTCCAGAGCTAAATAATAATGACTCGTACATTTTTACTACGACTTAAAGAAGACATCTACTAAAATGTCATTCAATGTAACAATAATTCAGGATAGGACAGAATAAGTATGTTTCAAGTTTCATTTTTACATAAATATAGGTGGTATCTATTAAAATGTGTAAAAGATTAAGTGATCATACAAAATGTTCTAATATTTTAAATGCTGGTGTTTGAGTAAAAAAAAAAAAAGAAAGTAATAATAAAAGCAGGAGTCCGGAACCCAATTTCACAAGATCCATTCAAATGATTTGAACAAGATTTATGTTTTAAAATAAGGTATAAAACATTTAAAATATACATTTTAAAATGTTCTATTTAAATTTGTAACCTCAGCAACTTTTATTTTATGATCGGGTTTTTACAGTATTTAATAAACACTGAAATAAATGAGGAAAGTCTTATTTTAAAACCTGCAAGCGCCACTGAAATGATTGAAATAATACATTTTTCTAAATATGTGAAGCTCTGAAATATTTTATCAGATGGGAAATTGGTATTTGCAAATAAAAAATAAATATAATTCATTTTAAAAATAATAATAAAAAAAAAAAAGCTGCTTTGTCAGCAGAAGTACTAGAAATACAGGGGCCCTTAAAGTCCCTGTAAAGAACCACTTCACTATAAGTATCAATTTTACTGTTGTACATATTTACCATTAAACTTTGAACCATAACCGGCGCACCATTATCTGCAGCTCAGTGAGAGTATATAGAAGATTTCATCCACAACATCCTTGCACAAACTGGCATGTTTTGAATTGTCAAATGTCAAAGCATGTTTCGTGACCAGCACGCTGTGTTTCTGCTGCTGAGGGATAATGTAACAGGACCCTTCAGGAGTTTGTCATGAGGAGTTCCCATCTGCTGGTCATTTGTCACCGTTCAGCAGAATGAGGGCATCCCTGGGACTCCTAAAGAGGGTTAACCCTGATGCGTTTTGACGCTGTTTGTCAGCTTCACTGGCTTTAACAGCTTCAGTGCTGCTCACGCAAGCAGAATTGGAGAGGTTGAAGTCGCATGTACGTCATCAGAGAAACGGGGTAATTTAATTTGCACGTGCAACGTGAGGTTGATGCCTCAGTCACTCTCTCTGCCGCGAGATCATCTGCCAGCCACGTCATAGCTTAAGCATTTCTGCCAAGCTGCAACATGACATAATCCTTCACAGCACAGTCACTCTGTTCAGTTTTTTCACAGTGCAACTTGGATGCATTTATATCAAAGCTCAGCAATAGCAAAAACATCCAAGTCCTCATTACTAAACACACCGCTTTTCCAAACAAGCTACTACAAATTCTAAGAAACTAATTTTCAGATTGGCTTTTTCCATAGAGAACATACCTGGAAGACCTAATGATGTCAGTCTCAGAAATTGATGTTTAATTGGAAGCTTATTTTCACCACAGAATAAAAAATAAAGCTAATTGCATCTTTTATATGTATTTATTCAATTCAGACCTTTTTTCTCAGAATTGCACGTTTCAATCTTGAATTTTCAAGTTATAAACGTGTTATTGTGAGTTTGCATCTTGTAATTGTTTTTTATTTTTATAAAAAAAAAAAAAAATATATATATATATATATATATATATATATATATATATATATATATATATAAAAGGTCATTTAGAATTTTATCATATCTCATTTTAGATCTTGCAGTGACTATTGTTTGTTTTTCAGCTGCGCAATAAAAAGTACCGGTAGTTGAGACTTCTTGCAATTCAGACCTTTTTTTTCTCCGAATTGTAAGTTTATATCTTCCAAATCTGAATCGCATTTGAGTTATTTATTTATTTATTCTTACTTGGTATTTAAAAAGGTAATTGCAGTTTATCTCGCAATTTGAACTTTTTTTTGGAATTCTCTTTTTTTCTGATACAGAAAAATAAGGGTAATTGTGACTTGAACTGTTTTTGTTTGTTTTGATTCTGCCATGGGATGAAAACAGGTAATTGAAACATTTTATCTTGCGATCAAAATTTTTCTCAGAATTCTGAGTTTAGATCTCACTTTTCTGTGTCACAGACTTTTTATTTTTTCAATTTTATTTTACTCGCAACTGACTTTTTTCCTCAGAATTGTGAGTTTATTTCTCATGATTATGACTTTATATCTCACAGTTGAGTTTATATCTCGCAACTTAGAGCTTTTTTCCCATATTTGTGAAATAACAAGTCCGGTTTTGAGATATAAACCTACAATTGTGAGGGGGAAAAAGTTTGAATTGTGTCATAAAAAGTGACAATTACCTTCATTTTTTTTCTTCCCTAGTGGAAATAAGCTTTGATACTTTAACCAGTTGATATTCAGCAGAGGTGTGCTTGGGCTCAGGTGATCAGGTACAGGCCAAAGCCGATCCAGACGCACACTGTCAGAGGTTTGGGAAGCCTGGCAGAAAAACTCCCTGATGACGCACTTTTCCCTGGGCTCCAATCTGGAGGATCCCCTTGTAATCTGCTGGAGCTAATGTCAGCCAGCTGATATCTGAGCCAGGCCAAGGTCACGGGAGTCTGTCTGTCTCTCTCAACGCTTCCCGTCAGTAATAGCAGTGAAATCACGTGCAGCAGACTGTTCTCCAATGGGCTTCTCTCTGGTTGTGCTGTGTGTGTCTTTTCATCATGCAGCATCAGTTTAATCCAGGGAATGGATTCACAAAATATCCTTAAGAACAAAATCCATCATTTTCTAACATCAGAATAAAGTTAAGAATATTTTGTATTCCCAAACACATTTGGTAAGAATATATTGTAACACTATTCATTATTAACTAGTTGCCTATTGGTATGCATATTACTAGCATATTAGCTGTTAATTAGTACTTTCGTGCCTTATTCTACATGAGTATATTCTAGATCTCTTATTTGTACTCCATAACAACTACTGATCCTGACAACATTGCTGTGCCAAAGCATAATCCTATCCCGAAACGTTACCCTAACTGTAACTCTAGCTAATAAAAAGGCTCTGATTGTGAGCCTAAACTTGACACTAATTGTAAACTTATCCCCTCTGATTGGCTGCTTGGAATTGGATTGACAGGTGAGTGGGCGGTGCTTAATTGATGTTTGGGATGCATTATGTGATATGAATGTGGTTTCATTGTTCCAGATAAAAAACATTTCTGATAACATGCATCCGGATCAATTGAGACAGATGTTAATAGCAGCTGTAAATGTTATAGGGACCTGAAAGCAAACTAGCCAAATGATGTTATGCAGATGATATGCAGAACTCTGTAAATGAAATCCTGCACAGTTAACCGTTCAGCTCGTCAGCTTTTCTGTGTGTTTTCTGTCATGCATGTTCAGTGTAACTCTGTGGATTTCTCATGTGGATGTCCTGAATTACACAGGTCAGTTCCTCTGCGGAAACAAGCGCTGTGAGAGTAAGGAGGGTCTGAAGAGCTGGGAGGTGAATTTTGCCTATGTGGAGCGAGGGGAGAAGAGGAACGCCCTGGTGAAGCTGCGTAAGTGTTCTCACAGGACACAGGGGTAGTCCCGAATTAGGGAAGCTCATGTTTGTTACTGTAGATGAAGAAAGAAAGCTACTTTACCTCAATGGGCTGCAGTGCATTAACATATATATATATATATATATATACATACGTGTACACACACACACACATTTGTTTTTTTGTTTTTTATATATATATATTTATCATCAAATGTTTGGAATACTTAAGGTGTTCCAATGTTGGAAAGATGTCTCTTATTAAGGCTGTTTTTTTTTTATTGTGAAATATTGTTACCATTTAATGTATGCTTTATTTGAGTGAATTTATTTATTTAGGAGCCCCAATCTGAACAGTTTGGTCAGTCACCATTAACATTTGACTTTTTTTAAAGTTGAATGAATTTGTTTGAGTCTTTCTGACTTCAATCTTCACATTATTTTCAAGGTCTGTGTCCAGAGTGTTCCTTTAAACTAAACTATCATCACAAGTAAGAACATTCAGCCGTTACAAACACAATCACATGATATTCTCAGACCTGGAGACCTCGACCTTTGAACTGTGATGTCTGTTCCAGGAGAAAGGAAGTAACAGTGAAGAAGAGACGGCGATCAAAAGAGAACGTGGACAAGTCACTGTCAAAGACATCCAAATCATCCAGAAAGCACAAGCGCAAACACAAAAAGAGGCGCAAAGGCAAGTGCATGGTTAAAGCAAATCAAGCTTCCGAACATTTCCCAACACATGGAAGATCAGGAAAAGCATTTCAAAGCCTGTATATGCTTAACTTTGTTGTATTTTTGCAGTGGTCTTTTGAACTCTAGTTAATTTCTTTAAAAACATTTAGGAACTGAATGCATGAATTTAAGTTTAAATTCTAGCGTTTATGTTGACCACAGTTGCTTGTTCAATTTTCTGTACAGAATACTCATCTTCAAGTTCAGAGGAGTCCCAGGGTTCAGATAAAGGTATGGTATGCATACCACTTTTTCCACCAAAAATGACTAATGGCTGTCATCTAGCGCCCCCAGGCAGAGAATGTACTCAGTATAGCTCAATAATCATGTTCAGACCTCTTAAACAGCTCCACTAACATCTTGAGTCAGACAAATCCCAGGTCATAGCAGATTTTGGATGGGTCATTTAAATCCCTGAGCTTAAATATTGCATGTGTGCATGTAACTCACCACACACCGAGTAGTGTTTTCACCACAATACCTTTATCAGGTATAAATCCTGCTCTAGCTGTGTACTTGGAGATACGTGAGTCTGGTGTGATGTGTTCTTCAGATGCAGAGAGTGGAGAAGAAGAGGAAGAGGGTCCTTCAGAGTCAGACCACTGGAGGGGTCCAGCGCCCACCGTGGAGGAGAAGTCACGGTGAGTCCCGTTTAGGGTGGTGTTAGTGCAATGGATAAGACACACGTCTGTGGTGTGAGAGACCTGGGTTCGAATCCACTGTGAGACACCAATGTGTCCCTGAGCAAGACACTTAACCGCTAGTTGCTCCAGAGGTGTGCGACCTCTGACATATATAGCAATTGTAAGTCACTTTGGATAAAAGTGTCAGATAAATGTAAATGTAAATGTTATGAATCATTACAATATATTTTACTACAATGTGGAGTATATATGCACACAAATGTGAGGAATGTGTTTCTAGAACAGTGCTCTGACAAACGTCTGCTTCTCTTTCAGGGAGGAAGAGTTCGACGAGTATTTTGAAGACATGTTTCTCTGAGTCGAGGAAAGGAAGATCATGCCTACAGTTTTCTTTTCGTCCAGTTAGCTTTGTTTTTGAAAAGTATAATTTGATTATAATTTGGTGATTTGTAAAAAAAAGAATTTCTGTTGGGTTTCATTCAAGCGTAGAAATGTTCATGCAAAGAATTTTATAAATGTGTTTGTTTGTAGGCCTTATTCATAAAACATTATATCATTTTGTGTGTGTTTACGTCTGTGTGTATTTTATATATATATATATATATATATATATATATATATATATATATATACACATACATACATACATACATACACACACATATACATATATATACATATATATATATATATATATATATATATATATATATATATATATATATATATATATATATCGTAGAAATGCATAAAAATATGTCAGTTATTGTTGCATTGTGAACACATAGACAAAGTAATACAAAAATGAATTGTGTATATAAGCAATATCACATTTGTATTATTTTTTAAATCATATATATGTGTGTCTGTGTGTTTGTGTTTGTTTACAATTGACATACTTTGCACAAAAATGAAATAAGTGCTTGTAAAATCATTTTTATGTGAACATGCAACATCTGATATAATAGTTTTATATTTGTTCTGCTCAGATTTTGTATGAATGAGGCCTGCTGTGTTTATCAGTAGAAGTGTTTGTTTACTTTGAAAGTTTAGTGAGCTCAGATGATTATACTGAAGACATGTTTGTGTTCCTGTACGTACAGCAGTCAATAGCAGTATTTTAGGAACCCATAGTAACATAACAAGCCACTGAGTTTACAGGCAGACCCTATCAATGTTTGTATAATCTGACCCATTAAATGTTGACAGAATGACAGTTGTCCTTTATTCCTTGAAATCACAAACGCATTAGCACTGGGTTTTTAAAATGGACAGACTTTCTATTTTATACCCCTCACGTCAGCCTCTCTCTTGGTCACGGTGTCAAACTGCCCTGGGCCTCGGCTTACCCAAAGGAGGCTGACAGCCAATCAATGTGAAGAATCAGTCAGACGGGGTTCAGAAATCCTTTTGTTCACTCTAATACATTATTCAGCATCTATAATATGTATCAGTTCTCATGTGATTGCATATATGATGCATTTCTGTGTTTCCACAAATCATAAACGACAAGTGGAGTGTAGCGTTATAAAAGTTAAACTTGAAGACTTTGGCTCTATATTGAAAGACCCGTAGAAAGAAAAGTGGTTTGTCTCGGCTCTCAGCCAATTACCTGAGCCTCTTTACCTGGGGATGATCCAGCTTTATTAGGTAATCCTCTGCATGATAGAAAAGTCAGGACAGGTTCCCCCTGACATGCCTTCTAACAGAACTCTGGTCACAGAGACATCAAGCTAACAGCTGATACGGTGAAAGACTATACTGAGACTCAAAGTTCAGAATAATGTGTTTATTTGTTCTCATGACATAATTTACAGTAAATGTGCAGTAGTATTCAGTAAATAAGATGATTGGATATCAGTCCCACACTCACTCCAAATGACTGTAGATACTATCGTTCACAATCCCAACAAAATGCTTTAACCTGAGATGAGATTTACTCACTTTTGGCCTCTTCAGTCTGATCTGGACTTAAAGGGTTTGACATTTAAGTGTAGTCGCTAGTTATATAGACTGCCGTGGCCCCTGTTATTGGATTAAAGGCCTTCAGTGTTTTATTTCTAACAAGCGGATATTGCATTAGATGATATCTTTTTTCAATGCATTTACTATATCTCTTCATAGGTTACTTGTTTTTGTCATTGCCTGGTGTTTTTTCTAAAGCAGAATGACCTCTTTTTGAAATCAGACAAAATCTGTGGTTCATTCACTAGTTTAACAGTTACCGCTGTCATCAGATTCTCCAAAGATCAGGAAAGAGAGACTTTGACCTCACGAATTGGGGTTGTGCTTTCTGCCAGAGGAGATATCTAGAGGCTTCAGTAGTCTGATTTAAATAAGCATGGTGTTTAAAGATTAAAATGGAGTGAATCTCAGGAGCTGCTCCCCCATCAAACTCACTTCAAATCTCCTTACAGATTCAAGTACTGACCGTTCCCGCTTGCTTTGTCATTGCATGCAATGCACTTTCTAAATATTCCCTGACGTTTGTATGCCCTGCTCAATAGAATACCACTTAAACATCATTTAAATCTTTGGTATCAACAAGTACCTCTATGTTATCAGTTGACATTCTATGTAATACACTCTATGTAATACATTATGGTTGAAAACTATGTGTGGTGCTTAGGTATCAATGATTATAGAACAAACATCAAAGTTCTGGTCATAAATGTTCTCCACATATTCACAGAATTAGCCATATTGCATCCGCAGCTTCATCATCTATAGAGAACAAAAAAGTAGAAAAGACGTCCTGTTTCACATCCATCCAAACATGCAAGTGACAAGATCTTTAGCCTTGGCAGTGCCATCTTTCTTTTCAAAAACGTAACTCAAGTAGTCAGTGTGCAAGACTTGTAACACGAGATCTTTGTACATTTCGCAATGCATTTGCTAATAACCAATCAGCTTCTAAAAGCTTTTTCAAATGAGTTGGTCCTTCAACCCTAAACAAAGCAACTGATATGTATTCAAATATGCTTTGCAGTAGTTTAAAAGTGAAGTGTGTAATTTAAAGTGATGCCAATGGTGTTTGTTTGGGGGCGGGGCTATCTAATTGTTTGACCAATGAACTACAGCACAATAAATATTTGTAGAGTTGTGTTTCAGCCACCACTTTGTGGCAAGTTGCATATGCAGTACTTCCTCCAGTGTAGTTAGTCGTTAAAAGGTACAGTCGAGGTGAAATCAGGGATAAGGAACAAGCTTGAATTTGTCTATATGGTGCTCTAGGCTGGCACCGCATCAGAAAGAACATCTGACAGGTACAGTTCTTCCATTTCTGGTGAATGCCTACGTGTTCACTTGGAGAAGGTACATCCGAGGAAATGAGACAGAAAGCTGGCGAAAATGTAGTGATCCTAGGAGCACGTTTCACCTCCCTCTACATGCTGGCCCAGACTTCTCTGTGGCTCTGAATTTCTGTCAGATGATGTTTAAAATATGGTGCAGGTTTTGGACTTTCCTCCCTCTCCACCATCCTCACCAGCTGCTTCAGTGAAGAAAAGAAATATACAAAAGAAAATCAAGGTATGTATGTTCCCCAAGGCTTTGAGGTCAGATTAGAACAGGATATGCCATAAACACTTTCAAGAGGTTGAAATATGTAGAATTTGGGTCCTATTATGCACCCTTTAGTGGTAAGGTACAACAGTGTACCTTTGGGAAGTGTACCTTTTTTCTGCATCCTTTGCCATTTTCTGATCAATTTCCCTTATCATCTCTTCCATTTAAAGGGTTCGTCACCCAAAAATTTAAATTCTGTCGTTAATCACTCACCCTCAACTTTGTCCAAGAATTGTTCAGTTATTATCTTTGAACACAAAAAGTATTCTCATAGCTTCGTAAAATTACTGTTGAACTACTGATGTTACATGGACAATTTTACCGATGTCCTTCCTACGTTTCTGGGCCTGGGAAAATTTCTGTTGTGTTGCGTTGTTTTACGCAGGGTCAGAAAGCTCCTGTATTTCATCTAAAATATCTAAATTTGTTTTCTGAAGATGAACGAAGGTCTTACAGGTTTGGAACGACATGAAGGTGAGTCAATAATGACATAATGTTCTTTTATTTTGTGAACTATCCCTATAATCTACAATCCCTGTCCACAAACGAACAAAAAGATGTCAACTAATGGGTCCAACATGCCTTTTTTAGCCTGCTCCTCTTCTAGCCGTTTTCGTTCATTCTCTATAGCGTCTACTTTTGCTTGATAAATATCAGCCAGTTCCTTCCAATGGACCCTGTTGTTGTTCAGGCCATCGAACATGGGAGTGATCTCTTTGTGGAACCTTGAAAATTCCTGTACGAGAAAAGAGGCCTGTTACTGCAAGCATTCACAAGCATACCTGTAACGTGCGATCCATCATTCCCTGTCAGAACACTTAAGCAATGTTGTGCTGACATGCAAGGAAGAGGCCATTATGGACAGATGCCCCATTTACACGGATGTCTGGATTGTGCAAAAACAAAATTGATTGACAGTTGGGTGGATTTACCTTGTACACAAACGAGCACACAAAGTCAATGAAACCACACTGCATCTTCGGAAGTTCATCCGCCTTGTTCCTGTCCATCATGGGCTGTGAAAAGATTCAAAGGATACGTATTCTCATTCAGACAGTACTTTTATCATAATGCGACCTTTCTTGAAGCAAAACTGATCTTCACAAACTTACAATGGGTTGTTGGTCTAGCACAGTCCTTTCCAGGTCTCCCTGCTCCCAGAATTCAGCTGCCACCATGAGAGCAACCTTCAGATAGAGTGCTTTTAGGTTAAATGAATGTCAATGCTGGATAATCCTAGCCATGAATAACCAAAGTTGTACCTACTTTGCTCTGGACCTCCCATGGCTTGGTAATGGCAGACAAGTCACATCCAGTCATCATCATTGCCCTGTTTGGAATCAAACACATGTCTTCAAACTCTCAGTTCAGAGTGTTCTCAAGCAGTAGGGTTCTACTGAGAAGTGATGCTTACATAATGATTTCTTTCCTAATGGGATTGTTAGACACATAGGCAATCGCTTCCTTCTCATCACTCATTGGTTCAGTGGCATCAACAATCTTCTGGAACATGGTCCTTTTTCTGGGTTGGGGAAGAAATTGGACCATTGTCAATAAGATAGAGTGTCAGTAGATGAAGGTATGCTATTGAGAGCTTACTTGAAATACAAGGCCAGGTCAGTCGCAATGATGCAGACATCATGCAAGTGCTGGACTGTCTCAAACTGGCGTTTCTGCAAACTTTGGAAAATGTTAACGCTCTGTAAAAAAAAAGAGCCAAAAAATAAAGTTTACCTGGTGGTCATATTGAGCTCTGGAACACTTTGTGCTTTATGACATAACAAACCTCATCTGCCATCAGCGTCTTGCTGTAATCAAGATGGTGCCTTTCCAAGATGGAAGATCCATGGAGCTTGGCCAGTGGTGATGCGCTCCTGCATTGGAAATAAGTTGGGAGTAAAATGCCTTCTGTGTCTTTTTTGAAAATATTAGTTGTAAAAAATCTATATGCTACATTACTTTGTCTGGTAGAGATTGTTGGTACCCCTGTGGTCAATGTCGTGACAGAATGCAGCCGCTACCATTGCAAAGGACTCAAGGTCCGAGTAGTATTTTCTCAGCCTTCCAGTCTTTTGAGAAAGAAGCAAACAATAATCAGTATTACAGCCTCTTTTCTGACAAATAGCATGATGTGTGGATTAAAAACCTACCTGAAGAAGACAGAACATGGTCTGGCCCACGTTAAACCCATGCCTCCAGTTATGGTAGGTGATATCTCTGTAGCCTTTTCGTACAGTGTACATCCATCTTGTCAGGACCTGAAGCAAGTGTAGGCCCAAACAATTTCATCCCAAAACTGAAGGAGCATGTCACACTACATGAAAGTCCAGTAACTTTTGCATTCATAGGCCCAAATTTATTTCCATAAAAATATGGAAGTTTGTGAATTGTGGACATTTGATTTGTGTGGAAATCTGCTGAGCTTTCTGTGTGAGTCTGGTAATCGCTAATCACCTGCCAAAAATAAACAGGCTCTAGTAATAAGATGAGTGCTGCTTGGAAAATTAGCCTTGAGCGGTTGTTGCACTACACGTCCATGTATATGTATGTGAATGCTGAAGAACAGCAATACAGACATCTTCTTAATTAAAATCACTCTAACTTTAAGGCTGCAAATGGGCAGTGTTGCAGATATTGATGTAGATTGTGGATTTATTATTATTTGTTAAATTGATGCATTTACATAAGATACCACAGAGCATGACATCACATCACGGCTATTGCACTGTTCAAAGAAATACAGTATACAGTAGTTTCTACAATATATTAAGTCCAGTCTCACCTCTGCTGGCACTTTGAACTTCTCTACCACTCCAAGTTCAAAGAAACAGCGGATGCCAAATTTGATAAGGTCAAGCTCAGAGACAGGCAAGTCACTAAAACTAAATAATAGCAGATCCACATCTTTGGCTTCTGGAATGTTGGCTCTCTGTGTATTAAAATACAAGTAGATACATTTAAAAAGTCATCCTTCGTGTTCAACATTTTAGATCAATGCTATGTTCACTATGAATATAAAGGTTCAGAGTAAAAAGAAAACATACCAAGAGTTTGTACATTTCTTTCTGATCGCAGTCCTCAGGGTTCATGTCAAACTTCTCCTTTGTGTTCTAACGAGGGAAAAAATGTTTATTTGGCATGATAAAGACTAAAGTTTCTTTAAAGCATGAGCTTGTATAATGCCTCACCAGAATCTGTTGGATTTCAGCTGGGGTGGCTTTGGTCTGGTACATGACCATTTCTGCTGCAATCTCTCTTCTCCACTCTGTCCGATTCAGTTTGTCATATGTGTCACAATTCAGTACAGACCATCCTAGGAACTGTGTTAGGGCCTAAAACAAAGTCAGAAGACCACATTAGTGTTGCATCATAAAATTTAAAAGGAGCTAACAGGATGGTGAACACTTCACGACTAACTTCAGTAATTTGTTCATCCTGCTCATCGAATGGCTTGCCATCTTTCCGATTGAAGAAAGTGGCAACTCCCACTATTTCTTCTTTCTTGTTGACAATAGGAAGGGACAGGACGTTTTTAATGACAAAACCCGACTCGTCCACAGCTTCTTTCTAAAGAGTGAAAAAAGAGTGCTTTTTACATTCACCTTATCAATAAGCTATTCAGAATTATGACTTAAATAAAGTGTTTTCTGTCTCAGTTTGAAGGTTACAGGTTTGTGTCTATTTCAGGTGTTGATCACTGAGAGGTTTATCCTGGAATGGATTACAGTACCTGGAATGTAAAGTAATCATCAGCAGCAACATTCATCATGTTACAAATCTGGAGAAAGAAAAATAAAAAAAGATTTCCCTCAGTCAACATAAGCGATAATACATCGTTTACCCCATTGAGTAGCTCATTTAACTTTAGTCTCAAACTCAGTTCCTGGAGAATGCACAGCTCTGCAGAGTTTAGCTCCGACCCTAAACACGCCTGATCTAGCTAATCAGGGTCTTCAGGATCACTAAAGCAGGTTGAGTTGGAGCTAAACTCTGCAGAGCTGCGGCCCTCCAGGAATTGAGTTTGAGACCTCTGGGTTAAGTAGTTATTTAACCTGGGACATTTTTAGAATAAGCATTTGGACAAGGGCACTGGTGAAACCAGATCTGAGTTTAACACAAACATTATTAAACATAATTTTTTTTATATCGTACCATTACGATTTCAAAGTACTTGATATTAAGAAAATACTTTTGACTTACAAAGCCATTTTCAGCCACATAGGTGGGGAGGCCACTAACAAGTGCCCAGTGGTCAACAGGAGGAGTTCTGGAAGCAGAAACATTCATATGAGAGAGGCTGCTAAGCTAGTATGCTATATGGGCATATATGGACACCCAATTACTATAATATGTCTGTTGAACTGTTAAACAATGCAACTATGAAATCAGCCAATCACATGGCAGCAATCCAATGCATTTAGGGATGTAGACATAGTCAGGCAATCTGCTGAAGTTCGAACCAAGCATCAGAATGGTGAAGAAAGTTGATTTAAGTTGGTTATTGGTGCCAGATGGGCTGGTCTGGGTATTTCAGAAACTGCTGATCTGCTGGGATTTTCTCACAAAGCCATCTCTAGGGTATATAGAGAGCCATGAACCATGTCCCTCCCTTTATCACCACAATGAACCCATCGTGTGGTGGCTACTTCCAAAATACGTGTCATGTCACATAGCTCAAATCAATGAGTTCGCTGTACTCAAAATGGCCTCAGATCTCAATCCAAAAGAGTACTGTAATGTTTGGGATGTGGTGAAATGGGAAATTCTCATCATGAAGGATGTGCAGCAGCTGTGTAATGCTGTCATGTCAATTTAGTCCAAAATCTGCTGAATGCTTATAGCACCTTGTTAAATCTATGTCATGAAGAATTAAACCAGTTCTGAAGGCTAACCCCGTTATTGGTAAGGTGTACCTAATAAAGTTGTTGGTGAGAGAATTTCACTTCAAAACTATAGGCATTATTAGAGAGTGGTCTTTCTGAAAAAAATTTGGGTTCCCCAAAGAACCTTACATTGAACAGTTCTTAAAATATTTTTTTTTTCGTAGAGTGAAGGAGAATCTAAAGAACCTTTTGTGTAGTTGAAAAGGTTCCATGGATATTAAAGGTTCTTTATGGAACCATAGATGCCGATAAAGAACCTTCGTTTTTAAGAGTGAAGGCTGTTCATTTGGGTTCAGGTCTGGTTCAGGCCCTTGTGTTCAGTTCTGTTGATTTGTCTTCATAGACATTACTGAAATAGCCAAACCTATTAGAAAATGGTGTCCAGATAGTGTTTCCCATGTAGTGTACCGTATGAGTTTTTACAATGTGAGCAAAGAATGTGTTTTTATGCATTAGGAAATATGCTTACGGTATGACTTTGATCTCTTCTTTGCTCTCTAAGAGATAATCAATGATCTTGTAGAAGTTGATTTCCTGTTAGAAGATAGAAGAAGTTGTAATAATACTAAACAGCAACACTGACTTGTTTAGCGAAGAGAAACAGATCCGTTACCCTGCCGTCAGGTGTCTTTGGGCCTTTGTACGGCTCCACATCGCCCAGTTTAATCGGCCACTCATCGTAGAACTCCTAAACAATCAAAGCAAGTGTTAAGTGTTTTCATGAATAGCTGATCAGAATTGAAGGATGATCACCATGTGTCACAAACCTTTTCTTTGGTCATGTCCAGAAGGCCGACGGAGTACCTCTCGCACTGTAGGTAGGTCCTGACAGTGTACAGAGCCTTGTGAAACTGTCGCTCAATGTCCGTCAACTCTTCAAACACTTTGCTCGCAGACCATAAGAGAACCTGCAGGAGCAGTATACAGTCACAGTCAAGATCCAAATCACAGTCAAATATAAAGTGTTGTAGTCCGCAGCATTACCTGGCTTCTTCTAGATTCCACGTTATACATGTATGAGGTGTAATGCTGTAGGGCAATGACTGTGGCGAAGGTGATGTACTTGGAGAAGAGCTGGAAAACATTTGTAAAACATTTACTTGATAATAAAAAATATAGGCTATATATTGTTATGGCCACATCCTTATACTGACAAAGTGAACTCGCAAAAAAGGTTCGTCCAAATCTGATTCAGAACAAATTTGAGGTCAGTATCACATGATTTCTGCTTTGCAGCTGTAGGCCGATAGAGAACGTTTTAAAAAGATGTTCACACTGATGTGGTTTTTCAGATACTCACGTCTTCATCTGCTTTGGAGAATTCATTTCCTCCCACTTTGTTAATTGCCATGACCACACCAAGTGGGTCTTTCCCGTTCATGAGAGGGGCAGCCATCATGTTTTTAGTGCTGTATCCTGTTTGCTTGTCCACAAAGTCACTGAATTTGGGATTCTAAGGAACAAATACATTGGTTAATGTTTGATACAGTTGTTTCATAATACACTGGTTGAAATAGTAATGAGTTAAAACTGCTTAATACAAAATATCCATTAATTCCTCCACCATTTTAGCCAGTAGGCTACAGCATGTTTGCTTAAATAATAAAATAATGAACATTTCTGTACATAGGTGTTATATTATTCATATTATTAATATATATATATATATATATATATATATATATATATATATATATATATATATATATATATATATATATATTCACACTCGAAAACTTAAGAACTGTTACTAAATTAGATTTTAATCAGTCATAGTGATGGCTCTCTTGTCACTGAGACTAATTCTACCTAAATTTACACTTCTGTGTTATGTAATGAAGGTTAATAGATTTAACCCTGTCTTGGCCACTTAAGATGAGGTTGCACTGGTGTGCCATGATTAAACACCATGCTGCTATTTATAGCATGCATCTTTAATCGTTTATTATTTGTTTATTATTATACTCATATAATGCATTGAAGGCTGTATGGATGTGCTTGATGATTTTAAATGTGTATCATGTTCTATATATATATATAGTAAAGAACATTTTGTTTGGTAAAACTTTGGTTTTTGACATTTAATTGTAGATTAGATGTATACATTTTACTCTGCAGTTTTGCTGTTGGCTTATTTAGAAAGCATATGAAGAGGAATCCTCACTTCCACAGTTAATTTTCATAAGCCATTAATCTTAATTATGAATTAACAAGTGCTGAAGCAATGGTTGTCGAACATCTGACTTAAAAAAAAAAAAAAAAACTAAAAGAATTGTGATTTGTTGCTAAATAACATCAATGTGCATCAGGAGCAGAGAAAATAAGCTGCTTTTCTGCAGGGGGTTGACTGACCTCCATGACCACGGGACAGAAACAGTATAATCCTTTGTCAAACTAATAGTCGACTTTTAGATAACAGGCCTGCCTAATAAACCTAAGAAGATGTTTCGCTTGCAACTAACTGCATGTCAAAGCATACTGGAGCACTATAAAAAGCAAAAACACAGCTCTTGCTCTATGACCTAAAAAGGCTTTCACCTCCGTAAACTAATGTAATTTGGTTAATTCAGTCATATTAACATAATAATAATGTTGCTGACAAAATATGTTTATTTAATGTGGATGATTTGCATAGGCTGTCTTCTATTAACAATATAAAAGTGGTCTTTTTAAAAATGTGGTTTCGGCAGTTCTTCACAGTTTAAACAGATGATACATAGCTATATGCTGTTTTTAAAAAATAGGAGGATTTGCATGAAGTTAAAGTGGTACAACTTCAGGTTTGTACGGAAAATAAGAATACATTGATTATAGATATGTTTTATTCACCATGTTTATTTCTTTGCTCCTGGTATTGTGGCATTCAAAAATTTGATCTCAATCCATAAAGAGTAAAACTCTATAAATTACTTGCAATTTAACCCCCTTAACTCAAAATTAATTTGTTATAATTTGCTTTTACATATTTTGGTATTACTTATTTGTAGATTATTTTGTTTTTAACTTTTTATTTAAAAGCATTTTTATACTTTATTATTAATATTATTTGCAGAGCTTTAATAAAGGTAAATAAAAAAGAGGATTAACCAGCGAGAGCTATAAAAGACAGCTTTTCTTCTTTCACTCACCTGTTTGACATCGGGAACATTAGCTGGTTTTTTGGTAGTCACTATTTGGCCAACTATGCCCATGTCAGTAGGGAAGACAATTTCAGATTGAGGATTGACCAAGTTCGCCTCATATTTCGAGGTAGAGGTGACATCGAAAAGACACGAAGCGAGCTCAGGGATGCCGTTTCTGGCTCGGTATATGAAATAGCTGCAGCGGTCTGCGTTCACCAGCATACATATCCTCTGCAGGACCTTGTGCATGGCCTTTTCCATTATCTGCTGCGAATGCATTTCTTTGATCATGTCAAAGATAATGGTGGCCTCCTGGATTTGGCTGACATCCTTGAACGAGGTTGGATCTTTGATGTCAAGGCTCTCTGCGAAAGCGGCAGCGATGACCTCGCATCGGACCTTCTTGTCGAAATACTCTTTGGCAAACTGAGGGTTATTCTCCAAGTATTTTTCAACACTATCCTTGTCTGCCATTTTGAAGTGTGCTTCTCTGCTCGTCCTCTCAGAGATTCATTACTTGTGGGGAGTCAGGATGAAAAGTGAAGCTTCTCAGGGATGCCCTCCTTCAGAAAGGTGCATCCTCCAGAGCAGAGATCAGTGCAGGTCTCCTCCGACAGACTGCCAGAGAATAGTGGCTTACAGGCTGAAGGGATCAAAGTGGCTGCTAATTAAAGTGACGTCATGACATTAAACCCCTAAGCTTTCTTAACCTGCAAATCCTCACCCTGATCATTTCATGTTAGACAATCCAGACGAGAGTCAAACACCTCTGTTTTATCCTGAGGAAAAAGTGTTGGTGCATGACATGATATTTGTCACGTCGGTTTATCGATTAGACTGATGGTGTTTCTGATCTAATACACCAGAGTTTATGGGTACATTGGGCCCAGTATGCAAAAAGGGACAGTGTCTCACATATGCTTATAGCACAAGCACTTGCCTGAATGCAAATGTCTTGTAAGCATTGTCCTTATTAAACCTTGCTCTCAAGCTCTCATAGTAAGAAAATGCATTCTCCAAATTGGGCTATTATTAGCATTTTTGGCACTTTCTACACCCAGAAAAGATGCTGGACACCCAGGATCTATTTCCAATGATAGGATTAGACCTTATCTGTCAGTCTGCCAGACGTATAAATGGATCTGTCTCCTTTTTCTTTGATGTCGTGGACGTGTCATGAATACAGAATGTAAAAAAGAAAAAGCCTTGCATCATATGTACCTGGCTTTGTAAATCCAGGATTAAGAGAAAGTGATTATCAGGATATCCTCTCTTGAAGGGACAGAGCCTGTTTAAGTACACAGCAAGGAGCCGACAGACAGAGCAATGCTAAATTTACAACACTCATCATTAATTTACTTGGATGTTGACAAATGCAATGTGTTAAATAGCCGACTGTGTTTGTAGAGCCTGATATGCCTGCAACAAAAACAAACAAGAGAGTGATGTATTTATTGATGGACTTTGAGCAGACAAGTGCATTGAGGAGGATTGGAGATATCATCTTATTTTGAAATCTCTTCACCTCAGTCTTACAGTAAAGTCTTGAGTTGTTGACACATATCTGTGTTGACACATGCAAGACAATATCAGTAGTCAATCTGCATCACATATTTACCCACTCCTTCCCAGACAAACAACCAAGAAGGATCACCATTTGTATGTCAAGTATCATCTGCTGAACTTCAGCCTAAAAGTAAGATCTAATGAACTAAGATTAGGCTTAGTCAGCTTAATATAAAGATCTGGTTTGGTTAATTTGAATAAGTAATGTTGCATATATAAAGCATTGGAATATTTCATAGTATTTGTTTACAAACCTCTCATAAAAGTTGTAGTTGCAAGACATTTTTCATTTTCATTATTAAGATAATAACAGATCATGTTAAGTAAGCTGGTCAATATCATAAAACAGATTTTGTGTACTAGCTGACCAGTGCTTATATTCTGTTTATATTAATTACCATATTTTTTGTGGTAGAAAAGCTTAATTTTCAGAAGCCATTAATCAAGTCTTCAGTGTTTCATGATCAAAGCACTGCTATCATGTTTTAGAGAGTATTGTTATATAGTTATATGTTATAATATAGTAACATGTTATAAAGTTTTAGACTATGCAGACTAGGACTATGCATTCAATTAGTTTTGTGAATTGGTATGTTTTGTTAGTTAGGTCACAAAGGAATACAGAGCTGAGGATCATTAGCGTTACAGTGAACCAACAATTAACATGTTTTCTAATAATATCTCCCAAAGGTAGCATCTAAAGGTTAAAAAGCTAAAGGTCCTAGAACTGAGCCATGTGGTATTCCACAGTGAATCTGGGGCTGATATGATACCTCTAACAAACTAATAACAGTTAAATAAGTGGCCAAGCCAAAGCAGTTCCATTAGTGCCAACATAATTTTTGCATCAGTGTCAAATGCAATACAAATACAACCTTTATTGGGTAAGTGAAAGTCATTTGTAACTCTAACAAGAGCAGTCTCTGTACTGATTCGGTCTAAATCCTGACTGGAAATCCTTGCAGATAAACATAGAGGATTCTGATAGTTCTTGTATTTTTTGAAAGAGAAGGGAGAATCTAGATCACTCTGCAGTTAACTAATTATCTAGGATCAAGCTGTATTTGTACCTAATGAAAGGCTTAATAACAGCCAGCTTGAACATTTTTGAGATATATCATAATGACAATAATCTTAAGAAGAGGATCTATGACTTCTGGAAGTATCTCTTTCAGTAGCTTAGTTTGTATAGGGTCTAATTTACAAGTTGTTTATTTTGATGTTTTAACAAATATAAACAACTCTTCCTCTCCAATAGTGAAAAATAAATTGAGTTGTTCCTCAGGAGATCTGATGTGATACTATAGCTGATGGCTGATGGTTATAATATTCTCTCCGATGGTATTAATCTTGCAAGTAAAGAAATTCACATAGTCATTGCTGAAATGCTATTTGGACATTTCTAAACCTTTCGAAGATCAATTTCTGATTAATGTAGCCACTGTATCATGTGAACACATCCGGTTACGTGTTTTTCTTCTTAAATGGTTGAAAAGAAAAGCAGTTTTTAGAGACTTTCTTTAGTCAACAAACACCACCCTTCCATGCAATTTGAAGTACCTTTTTTTTCAGGGGCATGTAGCATGCAAGTGTGATACAGAACCGTGGCATCAGACTGTTCTCCTTAGACGTCTTTAAGCAAAAGGAACAAATGTGTCTTTTTAACATCCATGGAAACTTTTCTTTGCACAAAAGGTTCTTTATGGTATAAAAAAAATATTTAGATTATTTAAATGTTTTTCACACTAATAATACAAAAATTCAGTGAAACTTTCTTTGGGGAGCCAAAATTTTTTTTTTTCTATAGCATTGTTGTAAGAAAGCCCCTTTTAAAAGCTTATGTAAGAGTGTCAAAATGTTCTATGTTCACCGAACAGAAATGTTCCCTCTTGAAGAGGCTTCAGGGAATGTACCACTCAAGCTCTTGTGCAATCCAGCTGCAACCTAGAGAAAAACACATTAGGTGAAGAGCAAAGGTCAACACTGTATACCCTGTGAATACCTGAATCACAGCTGTTAGGTAAAAAAACAAATTGTCCAATGGCTGAGTTGGTGGATACTGAATTTTGGGTCTTTGGGTGGGATTATGAAATACCCCCAGAAGCACGTCCCTGTATAAAAGCACCTCGCAGGAATCCAGCTGCAGCACTACAGCTACCCTTCAGATACTGTGATCAAGGTACGCACCTTGAGCATTAGGATTTGTTTAAAGGAGAACAAAGTAATACGTTTGTTGGTCTTTTTTATAATCATTGTCTTCATCTTTCACAGCTCAAGCACAGAAGCAGCATGCTCAGGCTTTGCATTGCTCTCTGTGTCCTGGCGACATGCTGGGCGCAGGACTGTCTGGTGAGCAACATCACTGTCCAACAAGACTTTGACAAGATGAGGGTAAGTTAACCAGTGTTTTTTTTTCTATCCATATGTTGATTTTGAGGTTTCATTCCTTATATTTGTCCACTGACCTTGCAGTATCAAGGAACATGGTATGCTGTTGCCAAGAAAGACCCTGTTGGGCTTTTCCTTCTTGATAATATTGTCACCAATTTCAAAGTGGAGGAGGATGGAACCATGACAGCCACCGCCATTGGAAGAGTCATCATTCTCAAGTGAGTTTGAATGGCATTTTATGCTGTTGTAGCACAACAAAACATTTTTTTACTTAGGCAATGGAAAGGATTTTCACTGCTCTTTTAAACTTCAGCAATTGGGAGATGTGCGCCAACATGTTTGGCACTTTTGAAGATACAGAAGATCCTGCTAAGTTCAAGATGAAATACTGGGGAGCTGCAGCATATCTCCAAACTGGATGTAAGTGTAAATTTATCATATATAATTGTATATTATTATATAAGTTGTTATATAAAAAGTTAAACAGATCAAATTCAGCAGGTTAAAACTGATCTTGCAAAAACTATACGAATGGTTAGTTGATTTGTTTGTATATGTATTTTAATTTTGTTTTATAAATTATATAATTATTTAATAATCCTTAATAACAGTTTTCTTAATTTTTTATTACATAATTAAAATAATTTAATCATTAAAAAAAGTTCTTTATTTTTATATTATGATATATTGATACATTATAATACATCATACAATTTATTTTATATATATATATATATATATGACTCAAACGCAGATGTAAGATTGTAAGCATGTTTCTTATTAAACCTTGCTTGTGAAATGTGATTAAATCATATGTTTTGTAAACCTGACAGCTCATGTGCTCATGGCCTGTCTCTGATTGTTCCACAGATGATGACCACTGGATCATTGACACAGACTATGATAACTACGCCATCCACTACTCCTGCAGAGAGCTCGATGTGGATGGAACCTGCTTGGATGGTTATTCCTTCATCTTCTCCCGATATCCTGATGGCCTCAGACCTGAAGACCAGAAGAACGTGACAGAGAAGAAACAGGACGTCTGCTTCCTGGGCAAATACAGACGCGTTGCACACACTGGTAAGATGGTTGAGCCTCATAAATTATTATTATTTAGATTTTCTTTAAATGTGCTCATGTGTTCTTACTTTTTCTTCATGCAGGTTTCTGTGACACTGCCTAAATGATCACTACACACAAAGAGCTTCTGAGGATGTAATCTGACATGTTTTATATTTTAACAAATATGTAAATAAAGACAATAAGCATTCTATTAGTAAAAGAGAATGCATAATAATTTTGCACAAAGCAAAAGGAAACATGGATGTAACTATCTTTTTTTCTCTCTTTTTTTTCAAATAAACTTGGAGGAAAAAGTATAATTACTGAGTTTGGTGACTGATGCTTGTAAACTCACTGTCCTGAAGGTTTTATCAAAGGTTTGTTTGAACTCCTGTGCAACTAACAATACAAAAATCAAAGATGGTAAATAAATGCTTTTGGTTAAAGGATCTACTTGCAAAAACATTGTGAAACTTGGACCATGATACAGAGGAACTGCTGTCAGCACACAGATTATATATCAGTAAAAGGAAATAATCTAATCTAATTTTATCACATCTCCCAAGATAGGCTTAGAAGTGTTGGTCTATCAGACAATGTAGTCTCGTGGTTTAATGATGGATTAAAGGGAAGAATTCAATGTGTTCAAGTGGAAGGTATCAAATCAGATTTACGGGAGTCCCCCAAGGATCTGTATTGGGGCCATTATTATTTACTATATATATATATAAATTGTCTAGAAGTTCATATTGAAAATACAAGGTTCCACTTTTATGCAGAAGACACTGTCTTCTATTGTTCTGATCTTACACATCGACAAGCTCTGGATGAGTTACAACCAGCATTTGATAATATTCAAGCAAGTTTTTTTAGTTGGTCTTAAATGTTGAGAAAACTAAATTTACGTGGTTATCAAATTCTAGAAATTCTTTAGACAGTTCTGTTGTTCTCTGAACTCAAGGGAAACTGATAGCATTAGTATCAGAGTATAAGTACCTGGGCATCATAAATGATGACTATGTTTTAATTCACATATTAATTATTTGAGACTAAAGTTAAAGAAGCAGCTAGGATCATATTTTAGAAATAAGTCTTGCTTTTCATTTAACGCAAATAATTTTTTTTTTTTTTACCAATTCTTGACTACGGGGATTGCCCTGGATGCTGTGTATCTCGGTGCCTTAAGATTTATTACAGATTGCACATTTTCTACACATCACTGTACAATAAATAATAAAGTTGCCTGGTCTTCACTTGCTGTTCGAAGGGAAATGCATTAGTACTCATTGATTTACAAAGCAATTATTATATATTTTTTTGCCCTCCTCTGTTGTTTGATTCAACAAAAAGTAGTTGGTAATTGTTCATTATGTTCCCAGTCTTATTATAATACTCAAATACCTTCAGCTTTAACTAATCTAAGTAAAACTGGTTCTGAATATGCTGCACCGTCAGACTGGAACCTTCTTCAAATTAAATCAGTTGGTTCCCATTAATAATTTGAAAACAAAATGATTTAATGATTCGCAAATGCTTCTAGTGCTGTATTTTATTGATATCTTATTGTTGTTTGTCATATGTGTACTTATATATCTGGGCCATCTATCTTGGCAAGGACACTGCTTTCAAAGAGATTTCTCCTGGTTAAATAAAGGCAAAAAAGAAGAAAGATTTATAATCACATTCAGCCAATCTCCACTGCCATTATTAATCTTCCCTTCAAAATCGAATAAATGCATTTATATTATATATAGGTACATTTGTACATTTATGAACTTTTGTTAATATTGATTCTAATTAGAAACATGAAGAAAACAAAAAGATAATTATATATACATATATAAATGCAGGAATTCCATTTATATACTTAAGATTTATAACACTAAAATCAGGCTATAGGATTAAATAGTTTCGATTAAACAAGTTATGGAAAAATAATAGAAAATATAATGTATACTATAAATATATAAAAAATAATACATACGATTTCATACTTTCAAAAAATCATTACATTTTGGGTATATATTGAAATATGCAATAAAAATAAAAGCACCATTTAGTCTTGAAATTCCATATCTTATGTAAATACGTCAACTCAGGAGTGTAAATAACCTCAGTATGACATTCTACAAAATGATTTGGACTTCTTCTTCAGTTTTTCTCTCATATTGCGTCTCCACCATAACACATGGCACTTCTCTAGAATTATTCCCGTTCTCCTCTGGCTACTGTGCTTCACTTAATCCCATCTTTAAATAGTTTAATGCAGGATTTACACATGCAGTCTAATTCAAGACAGATTTGCTTTGCAAAGTCAGGACTGATGGATGCTAATGAGTGGCTCCCAGACATCCAACACTTCAGAGGTGCCATAAGGATACAAGAGGAACAATCTGTCTTTTTCCATTTATTCATTCATTCAAGTGGAGTACACAATTCATGAAGGACTATAAATAACCTTTTTTTTCTGGTACAACATTGATAGAAAAAAAAAAACTGAATATGCTAAATATTGCTTTATTTTATTCTACGTGAGAAGACTACAAATAAAAGATCAACCTCATCACCAAAAGACGACTAAGAAAAAAAAAATAACATTGATAAAATTTAAATATTTTTTAAATATGCCCCATGTAAACCAGTCCCTTTAAGAATATTATAGTTCCTTCAAATTTGTTGAAAAAATCTGACACTACTTCAAAAAAAATAAAAATACTGAAATATTTCTTTGGAATGGTGGCTACAATAAAAAGTCAAAAAGCGTCCTAAACAATGAAGTTTACACACAAAGTGTTTGAGAAGCGTGTGTCTTAGCTGAAGCAGTAGTCCAGGTGGGCTAGCAGCTCTCGGTGCTGGCTGGTGGGATATGAAGCGCCACAGTTCGGACACTCCAGGATACTCTCATCTAGTACGTTATGGACTTTAGATGGAGACGTGGTGTGATCTTGAACAGTCCTGTTATAGGAGCTGGGCTCAGAGAAGCGAGACTCTCTCTGTTTCTGAGGCACAAGGTCAAACAGGCACGTTATTACACAAGAATATGACAGATACTGTACGTCAATGATCATGTCAGGACACATCACAGAATATCTGAGAACTCACGGCAGTCTCCAGGCGTGTAATCTGGTCTCTGGCCTTACGAAGCTCTTTCAAAACTTTCTGCAGCTGGTGCTGTAGAGATTGACGGTCCAGTTTATCACTTTCAGATTCTTTAGCCGACAACTGGATCTATAAGAAGGTCAGAGACACAAAAATCACCTTTTACTTGACGTTTCATACATTTTCTGCAAAAATTTACATTTAATGTGGTGTCCTACACATAAATGAGTGTTTAAAAAAAAATATAATAATAATAATCATTTAAAAAATTATATATTAAATCATAAAAATTTATACAATTTAGAAAAAAGCATAAATTATGTTATATAAAATGATTTATATTTATGTTACAGAATGATCCCAATACCTGTTGTTCCAAAACGGTGACTCTTTTCTTCTCCTCCTGCTGATTCATCAGGGATTTCTGCAGTAGATTCACCTTTCAGAACAGATAATATATAGCTTTTCATCTTTTATTTTCTAGCAGATATAGTGATTGCATAAATGAGCAGTGAAGTGATGAAAGCACAAATGTGATTTATGTTGTGACCAGTAAAATCTCAGCGCTCATGAGCTTCTGATTGTGAGCAAGCTGTGGTAGAAAAAACGTCTTATTAAAAGTTTTTGACACTAATATAATATAATTTTTTTTGTCCTTCTCCGGTTTTGTACATCACTAAATGGCACTTAAAATGCATTATGTATATTGGCATTAGATGAGCCATTGGACACCCTGCTCTCTAGATACTGACCATTTTAAAAAGGTTGTTTGGCTGTTACTATTTATTTCATTTATCTATTTATGATTTATCGCCATGTCAGCAGCTATGGCTATATTCATGACAAAAACAATTCAACTGCATAATTCAAACAATTCAATCACTATTCTTCCAATACAATGTTTACAATACTTTAAAGGGACACTCCACAACAGAATGAAAATGTTGTCATTAATCACTTTTACCTCCAAGTCATATCAAACCCGTAAAAGCTTTGTTCATCTTCGGAACACAATTTAAGATATTTTGGATGAAAACCGGGAGGCTTGTGACTGTCCCATAGACAGCCAAGTAAGTTACACTGTCAAGGTCCAGAAAAGTATGAAAAGCATCCTCAGAATAGTTCATCTGCCGTCAGTGGTTCAACCGTAACGTTATGAAGCGACGAGAATACTTCTTGTGGGTAAAGCTTTTGTGGGTTTGGAACGACATGGGGGTGTAAGTGATTAATAACAACATTTTCATTTTGGGGTGGATTAAACCCTTAAACAGTTTTGTCTCAGTCAACATACAAAAAAAGTAAAAAAAAAAAAAAATGTAAGCAAACTAAAATAACAACAAATAATAATTATTATTATAGAAGTTCTAATATATTTTCTAAATAAAATCATTGTATAGAACAAGGTTTACACAAGAAGAAAAAAAAAGTTAATTTTTATTTAAAATTCAATGCATTTTTCAAAGGTAAATGCGTCTTGATTTGGTAACTGAAAACAGGACACAAATACCAAGTCTGTTTTGCACTGAATGATTGGCGTCTGTACCTGCATGAGGAGCTCGGCCACCCTCCTCCTCTCCTCCTCCAGCTCTGCCTGCAGTCGAGCGCTTTGCTCTGATGAACACTTCCTCTCCTCCTGCAGAGCCTCCCGCTCACGCTTCCTCTCCTCCCGCGCCTGAGCCGCTTCCCTGCTCTTCTCCTCATATCTTCCTCTCAGATCCTCCAGTTCTGTCTGGACTCGGCTGACTCGTGTGCGCTCGGCCTCCAGCTCACGCTGTGTGCCTGTGTGGACAGAAGAGACAGTGAATGATGCTACTGCATTACACAGACCCCATTCTGAGTGAGTATTGTTTTAAAAGCTTTGTACAATCTGAACTGGCTTCTTTGTGCTGTTGTTGGAGGGCTTGATTTGCTTCATTTAACTGCGTCTCTAACTCTTTGGTCCTGGTCAAAACGCCCTGAACGTAGGCCTCCCGCTGCTGGTCATACACAAGCCAGTTATGGTTCTTCTCCAGAGCCTGGACTCAAAGACGGAGAGAGGAACGACAGACAACACATGAGTCTGGAAGAAAGCACTTCTCTGAACTCTAGAGATGTGAACTCACGTCTCGCAGCTGCTCCTGAAGCACCGCAAGCTCAGCCGACGGAAGCTGTGACACAGAAACATCCCAACAAACACTGGATAAATGAGCAAAACCTCAAACACAAAGAAGCAGAATGCATCTCATAAATAAAAAAAGGAAAGACAAAACCTTTCACATCTTATATGTAGCAATTTTCACCTACACAATACAAAGTTTATGTGTAAAGCAAATTTAAAAGGAAAAGGAAGCAGAGATTCTTCTGAACTCTGGACTGAATCTATGAAATTTGGGTTTGCACCTCACTGGTTATGGACAAAAAAAAAAAAAATCAAGTATGTAATAGTTTATTACAAAATTTGAACAAGGAACACCAGCATAACATTTATCAAATTAAGTATCAATAAACTGTAGAATAAATATTATATTCGTTATTATATAATTCCATTCTGGTCTACTAACATCAGTCCCTGTTGGAGCAAGAAACGAGTTATTTGATGAAACTCTGCCATCTAGTGTGTGAACCTGACCATGCTTTCAATTGCTTGGAAACATCCTTATGTTAAAATGACAGGATATTACATAAAAAAAGATGAGCTCATCTTAATATGCACATAAGTAGAAAAGCAGTTCTGTTTTATATTTGCCTGCATTAAAATATTATTAATTTCTGTGATGCCGCAGCTAATTTGTTGCCCTATTATAATTAATGCTTATTATTATCATCAATATTGCTTGCTTTTTATTGTTAATTATGTTTTTGTTTTTTACAGGATTATTTTTATTGTCATAAAGTAAAAAATAACAGTATGTATTTTATTTTTGTGTAACTGTGCATATTTGTTAAAAGCTACAAAACAGCATTCTTTCTTTTTTTTTTAAACCTTACAACAAACTTTTGGTAGTGCATCACTGTTTCAATAAATATTTGAAGCAGAACAGCTGGTTTCAACATTGATAATAATAAGAAGAAGAAGAAGAATTTCAAAATTTTCAATTTTAAAATGCAATTTTCTCAATATTTATATTTATATATATATATATATATATATATATATATATATATATATATATATATATATATATTTTATTTTTTTTTTTTTTTTTGCACCCTCAGATTCCATATTTTTAAAATAGCTGTATTTCGGCCAAATATTGTCCGATCCTATCAAACATGAATGGAAAGCGTATTTATTCAGCTTTCAGATGATTCATAAATCTCAATCTCAAAAAAAAAAAAAAAAAAAGGTGACTTGACTTGACAATGAGCAGAAGAGACTTCCATCAAAAATATTTGGGAATCATAAACACGAATGTAAAACGAATGTAAATCCAGATAGCAATCTGAAGGGTCTGAAGTCAGCTCTCCTACCTGTGTCTTCTCAAGCGTGTCACACCTCTCAGAAACAGCGCAGAACTTGTTCTTCAGGTCTTGGGTCTCCTGTGAGAGTGCCTGGAGCTGTCTCTCTCTCTGTTCAGCCTCGTGTTGTTTCTTCTCCAGCTGGGTGTGCAGTGAAGACACCACGTCTCCGTGAGAGGAGCGCAGCTGCTGTCTGAGACCTGAGATCTCCTGCTCCTTCTCCAGCAGCTGCTGCGAGTTCCTCTCCCTCAGCGTCTCCAGAGACAAGATCCTCTAAACAAGGGAAGATACCTTCAGAACGACACTGTTTGTTTTGTAGAAGTGTACACACAGACATCTCACCTCCAGGAGCTTGGTTTTGTCTGAGTCTGGTTGTGTGTTGTGATGTTTCTTCATGTCCTGCAGACTCTTCTTCAGCTGCTGGTTCTCTCTCTTCAGTTTCTCCATCTCTATCTCCACTGACCTGGAGCTGGAGCTTTTAAAGCCCAGTTTATTCACGATGCTCTCCTTGGCCCCCTTCGTTGCCATGTCTGGAGTGAGGTCTGGACATAAAACTGCTTTTTACTTATATGTAAAACGAACGTTAACCATAACAAAATCGAAACGAACGAATCGACCCACTGATCTCTCTCAGGTAACGTTAACCTAACTTACAGCACAGTTATAGCAAACAGCGAAAGCCCGGTTTAAAAGCGATTATGTCCAGTAAAAAAAGAAAATACACTGTAAAATAGTATTTACTTACGACAACAATAATGAGCGACTAAGTGTGGAGGTATATCAACATCAGCCTGTGAAAACGGTCTGTTCCACTTCCGTGATAATGAAAACAAGTTTAAATACGGCGCGTCCTGCGTCATATCCGGAACACACCGTCTGCTGACGACAGATGGCGCGCTGATGAGATTCTGTCAGAGATGTATATATCTATGAAATTCTGTGACGTATTTGAAATGTCTTGCATTTTTTAATGCGCGAACACCTAAAGTCGTTTAATGTTTTCAAGAAATAAGTATTACTATACACAAATCTGTAATTCATAAATGTATACAAAGAACATAAAACTGTTTACTGTTGTAATATAGTCCACTTCAATTTGCTGATTTCCTGCTCAAAAATAAAATAAAATAAGTCGTAGTATTCTTATAAAATATTATTTTTATTTTTATTGTGGAAACGGTGATAATTTGTTTCAGGCCTCTTTGATGAATAGAAAGTTCAAAACAACAGCTTTTATGCCTATTTAAAATATAAATTATTTGTAATAAAATAAATGTGTTTAGTAGCATTTTTGATGATTTTAATGCATCTTTGCTGAATAAAAGTATATATATATATGTTTTTGAAAGGGAATATTCCTTACATTTTGAAATAGTCAACCATAATATGTTACATATTGTCTCTTATAATAAAAAATAAATACAAATAAAAAACTGTGACCTTAATATTTAATTTTTTTTATCTGAAAATAAAATAAATAAAAAGTAGGTCTTTTTTAAATTATTAATTTAGAATGCATTTTGAAAACATCATAAAAATTTGTTGCAAAATTCATGCATTTGATGATTCAGTTTAGTCATTTTGAGGGGACTGAATGTCTAAATGTCAGTCAGTGAGTGTCACGCTGGCTAATGAAGAGACTGTGAAAGTTTGTTTCTCTAGTGTTGGTTCTGGCAAGGTCAGTGGTGCTGCTGTGGGGGGATGATGTTTGGGTTTTAGTGCTGCATCTGCACTCAACTGCAATAATCTGCACTAATGACACTGCAGGCTGATGCAGCTGCTTATCACACACACACACACACACACACACACACACACCCCTACAGAAGCAGAGCATGGGTCTCATATTGCTCTGGGTGCACTGTTGAGAGTTTGTTTGAGATTTGGGTGTCATACACTTTGGCTCAGGAATCCTGCAGTATTCATTTGTGCTTAGTAATGCAACATCCAACTTAGAAATCCAGCTGATCGGATTCTGCACGAGAGGAGGGAACGAGCTTGAGAAAAGCTTTTTTTCCCCCATGAGTCTGTCAGGATTTCCAGTTTAATAAATACTGAATGATGGGAGTTGTGTTTGGCACAAACGCAGCTGTGACCTCCGCATCTTACTGGATGAAGTGAAACTGCAGCTCACACACTGATCTCATTCATCATCCGTTCAGTGTGCGGATCATTCTGACAGCGTTAGATAATTTTACTCATCAAATGCAGCAGATTTAGATGGTAGAATGTGGTTCCTCATTAAATATCTCTTCCCTCCTGGCTGCCTATACTCCTCATCCCTTGAGACTTTCTCCTTCCACCCCTTCACCGTTTGCTTCACTGCACAGTGGCGGCCATCTGTTTTTTCTTTCACTCACTCTCACATTCTGACCTTCTGTTGGTTCTTTCATATAACATAAATATAAAACATCTATCTAACAGTGTTGGGTTGTCATCTGTGTTGGTTCTGGTTAGTTTAGATCAAAACGGAAAGGAAAGGACGATACGTGAGGTCAAGTATGCATGGTGTCCCATATTCAGGATTTGTGATCTGTACACACACACACCTCCATGTTTTATGGGTGGTTTTTATACTGTACAAACTGTAATTTCTATTGCCATACGCCAGCTCTACACCTAAACCTAACACTCACCGGAAACTTTCTACATTTTTAGATTTTCATTCTGTATTTACAAGATTCTTTCCTCATGGGGACCTAATAAATGTCCCCACAAGGTCAAATCTATCTATCTATTCATCCATCCATGCATCCATCAGATTTATTTTATGTTTTTTTTTTTATTCTTATGTTTATTCCTTGTGCATTTTAAATGCAGCAATTCTGAGCAAGGATTTCATTTCTGTGCTCTTCTCCTGTCTCCGAGAACGGGAATACATCTATATATAACTCAGTTTTTACCCTGTTTTCTCCATGCTGTCTTCAGTATGTCCAGTCTAATTCTCACGCGTCTCACACCTGAAGAGAGGCAGATGGTATCCCTGGCAACAGAAGCTTCAGACCAAGTCCAACTAATAACTGAGGACAGAGAACAATCCAGCAGTCAGACAACAGAGACAATCCACCGCTGTTTCACATCCTTCTAACGCTTTATTGGGTTTCCCTGCGGAGGATACATACATAGAGGGAAAGAGTGCTTCTTACAAGACTATCAAAATATTTGAGAGTGAAGGGTTGCATGCAAAAATAAGTACACAATGTTTAGTAGCTAAATATTTCATAAGTTTCAGCTCTTTATCATTCTCTCGGGGTGGATTGAAACTAATGTTTAAGTATTCATCATCGTGTGCCAAAAGAGTAATAGGAGAAATACAGTGATGCATTATAAACCATTAAAAAAAAAAGATATAAAGAAATGCATGGATTTAACCAACTGGACCTACCATAAATATAATCATCACATATCACAAGTTTTCTAATATTGCATACGCAGTACCATTTGAATCTAAACAGAAGTGAAATGCACAAAAGCTACATCCATTCACAAGCAGAGAATGATGACATCACTGCCCCTCGTTATAAACCCATTGTCTTACATTCCTCTTTATAAACAATTCAAAACCTAAAGCCTACTGATCACCAATCTCTGTCATGCCTCCAGATCCCAGAGCTCATAGACTCATCAGTATCACCAGTCAAATGTCCCATTTGGATCTACAGGACGGGTTCATTAACACAACGTCTATTTAATACAATATTGCAGAATCGGTTGTGATTCGGCTACATTTAGCTACAGATATTTCAAATGACACAGTGTATATAAATAACCCAGCAACACAGATCAATACAAAGGTTTGCAGCAGACACAGTATGTTTTTATAAATATTATAATTACCAGAAACACTTTTACTATGTGGTGAAAATGCATTTTGCCTGTGAGTGTTTGCGTATTGCTTCATCAAAAAGGCTGTGGATGATTTTCGGTTGCAATATTTTGTTGTCCAAAACACAGTTTTAGGTTTTTTAGCTACATTTTGTGCAAGCATGATTACACATGTGTCACGTTCAAGAACAGTCGAATTTACTTGAGAAAAAGGCAAATGAAAAGAAAAAAAGAAAGATCTGATTGTCATTTGAAAAAGTTAAATGGACAACAAAGAATAATTACAAACGGTATCATGATTTCAAATGTCCCTTTTTTGAAATGTAGAGTACACAAGGACATGTTACTGAGATATCTCTCCTCTTTACTCACAGGTGATCTTCTCATAAAGGGTCTCTGAAGTTTTTAAACTGAACAAATGTTGTCAAAATGGTCTCTAATATAAGGATGTGATCACGACTCCAGTTTTCTCTCGACTGAGGAGATCCACTTCATCTCATGTGAGCCACTTGACAATCTTCAGAGCGACTGGCGTGTGATTCTCATCGGTAGGAATAATCTGACAAACCCCTGTCTGTATATTAGTTTGGCTTGATTTCTGCTTCTGGAGGAGGAAAAATACTTCTGCTTCAGCAGCAATCCTCCTCCGTGAGAGCGCATGAGTGCAGCCGGTCTTTAAGAGCGTGAGCTAGAGTTTAGGAGAGAGACTCCAACAGCCTCGGAGTGAGATTCAAGGAAACAAACTCTGACTTCAGTGAAGTATCTTGCTCCATCTGTTTGAAGGATGGCATGCTGGTGCAGATTCCCAATGGTTCTCTTTAGAGAGCAATGTCATCCGATTAGCGATTGCTCTCTGTGTTGCGATTGCCGTCACAGCAGCAGTGGGGCAAAAGAAATGGGCCGTGGTGTTCGGGTCAGTGGTCTGATGTAAAGCTGGATTCTGTGGCACGCTCAACCCTCTCAGGATTTCACATTAACTGCAAATCACAAATAAATCATGTTACTGGTGTTAAATAATAACTCACAAAACTGGACACTGCACTCTCATTACTGTCTTATATTTGAGCTCCTTCTCTGTCTAGATTCTTCTCTTCTCACTTTTATAAATTGCATTCTGGGATGCCTTTTAACCTTGTTAAAGCACTAAAAGCACTTGTTGATGCTCTGTTAAAAATGTACAATACCATTCAAATGTTTGAGGGTCGGAGGATTTTTAGATGTTTCTGAAACAAGTCTCATATGCTCATCAAGGCTGTATTTATTTGATTAAAAAAAAAAATTATTGTGAAATATTGGTAAAAATTATATTTGAAAATTTAATTTATACCTGCGATGCAAGGTTGAATTTTTTAGCATCATTACTTTAGTCTTAAGTGTCACATGATCCTTCAGAAAAATGCAGATCTGATTTACACACACGCACACGCACGCACACACGCACGCACGCGCACGCACGCACACACACACACACACACACACACACACACACACACACACACACACACACACACACACACATACACGCACACACATCAGCAAGTAATAAATTGCTCTCAGCTTTTTTCCATTGCTTTTTGTTGACGTCACTTTTCATAATCCAATCAATTCCCAAAGGATTAAATCCAGTCCTGTCCTTTTCACTAAATGTGCTTTCACTCTGAAATATGTCACATAATGGAAGTAAATGTGATGAGAGAGATCAGGGGAGAGATTAGACTGGATTCTGTTAGTCACATCAATGTTTGTGTTCCATTAATGTTTCATATAATAATCTAAAACATTGGTCTGTCGCTAGATCAAGTCTGGCGTCATTTGTAATTCATTCATACTTTATTATTCAAGTAATTAAATGCATTCCGTGTAAATGTCCTCTAATCACCCACAGCTTTGTAAAACATTTTTCCCAACCGTAGAAGAAAAGGCTGCAAGTCCATTGGGAAAAAGTAGCAGTATTTAAACACTTCAAAAGAACAGAAAAGAAAGAAAGTCTCCAGTCACAAAGGATTCTCTGCTTCCTGACCTACTTAGATGTCCTATATATAGAGTTATGATTCAGATAATCCGCTCTGCATACATTTACAGCACTGGGAAGCATATTTCATGTGTGACTACGAGGAGGAGAAAGTCCCACGAGGCTCGGTTGGAGAGGTTAGAGATGGCTTACTTGACAGATTCACAGCACATGCTACGATGATGATGGCTCCTCCCAGCAGAGAGACCACCGAGAGCAGCTTGGCCACGCGACCCAGTCGTCTCGCTCCGTCGATGTTCCCCTGCTCCAGACTGTTCCTCGACTAACACAACATGACAGTGAGATCTGAGCTTCCATTAAAGTCCATTACATATTCAACACTGTAGCACACAATGAAAAATTCAGTCTGTTATGCTGAGGGAAAAAGGTATTTTGCATCTCCATTTGATATTTCTACACAGACAACTGCCTTTTCTTTTCTTTTATTGTAATTTCTTTAGATTTTTGTAATTTTAAACATTCTATTAGACGTGTATAATACTTGTAAATATCAGTCAAAGACAAATTATTAAAATAAATGTATTATATTAGAATTCAATTATTCTTCCAGAGAAGTAACAAGGTTCTATATTACATATTCTATATTATGTTATCATAAGTTATATATCAGATATTTATACAGTATATAATTATATTTCAGTAAATATCCAATAATAATAATGCAATGATATTTGACTGTATTAAAAATGTATTATAGGTGTGGCGTAGTGATTTAGGAGAAGCCAAAACACAGTTTGGAAAGTGGATTCGTGATGTACTCGCTCATATTATACATTTTGTACAATTGAAGAAAAGAAAAAGTTGATAAAAAAGGAAAGATTTGCAAAAATTTTACTGGAATTATCTTGCTGTGCTTAAATAATTTAAACAAAAAATAAATAAAACAAGAACAACAGAATTACTAAAACTTCACCTAAAATTAAAATGAAATGTATACATTTATAATTCATAATTATTATTTATAATTCATAATAACCAAAAAAAATAAAAAAATTATGATACTAAAATTTGATAAAATGCAAGCTCTTATGACCATATTTTCTATCCATATGTTTTATCATCATTAAAATGTGTATATTTGCTAACTGGCTGGGAACAGACTAAAAAAAAAAAGTTATAAAATCTATATTTTATTACATTATTATTATATCAATGATATAATATATTATTTCTTATATTGCTATATATCATCAATATATAATATATAATATTTATAAATTTTTTATAAATATATCAAAATGTATCTTAACACAGTGTTTGCTAGTCATTGTTAAAATGATATATACTAAAAGTGTATTAGGGACACGAACGACACCCTGCACTCTCAAAAAAAAGGGTACAAAAGCTGTCGCTAGGGTGGTACCTTTTCAAAAGACACACTTTTGTACCTAACGAGTCCATATTGGTATCTTAAAGGTACATCTAAAGTAGTCTGTGTGTCTTTTCTGTGTGTAGAATGACTCAAAGGGCCCAGGCTCTACATACCATGATGGAGTAAACAAATCCCACAATGTTGATTGGCCAGACAGGACAGAAGCAGGCAATGACGGCGAGGATGAGGTAGTCTTTGGGTTTGGAGCGGTCCATCGGGGGGTTGGTGGCGATGCTGGAGTGGCGTGATATGGAGGGCCGTGGGGAGAAGGCTGTGTAGGCGATGGAGCTGGAGCGGCTGCCCATCCGGGTACGGCCCACATGTGGATGGTGAGAGTGAGGGAGAGAATGATGCCGGCGAGGAGGAGACGAGAGGATGGGTTTGGAGGCAGCAGCATCATTCAGGGATGAACAGATCCTATCAGCTGCCAAAAGAAAGAGAGGATGTGAGAAGACAAAAATGCTGAGACTAAAATACTAATTTAATTAGTCACTTTAGGAAGGTCTTACAGAGTTCACACTGTACGAGTCAATAGTTTGGAATAATGTTTTTGAAAGACTTATGGTCTCATGCTCAACAAGGCTGTATTTATTTGATTAAAATATAATAATATGTGAAATATCTTTACTATTCAAAACAACTGTTTTCTATTTGAATATAAATTGTGTAATGTAATTTCATTCCTGTGATTGAAGCTGTATCATTATTTCGCTGCTCAAGAAACATTTCTGATTATTATCAATAATAAAAAAGAACAAATATATTTAGAAATTATGCATTAAAGCTGCGGTAGGGAACTTTTGACGCTCTAGCGGTTAATAAACAGAACTGCTTGCGTCTTGCGGAAGAACATCGTAGCCGGAACTACTTCTCTCTGTTTATGTCTATGAAGAATCACAAAGGTACTGGGTTACTCCGCCGCGTTACCCCCGAAGAAATCTAAAATAGTCCGAATATAAACACTTATTATAGGTGCACCCTAGTGATTCAGGACAAGCCAAAAACACGGTTTGGAAAATGGATTCATGGTGTACTCGCTTATTATATACATTTTTCTACATTTTGAACACAAACAAAGTTATGGACCGCAGCAACTGATTGGTTATTTTTTTACCGGGAGCGATGTATTTCTGCAAATGGCAATAGGACACTGGGAGGAGCCAGAGGAGCTTGATTTTTTCACAGATTATCTGTCTCATATTCTACTGTCAGGACAAAATGACAGGTTTAATAAATATGTAAAAAATATATTTTTACAAAAGTTCCCTACAGCACCTTTAAATTGATCAAAAGTGAACGTAAAGACATATAATGCAAAAAAAGATTTATAGATTTAAATTTAAATAAACGCTGTTCTTTTGAACTTTCTAATCATCACATAATACTGAAAAAAGGTCAATTAAATATTTAAAAATGATTAAGCAACAAAAACTGGTTTCAACATTACTAATAAGAACTATTATTAATAACTGAACATCAGTAATTATTTAGCATCAGCACATTATGAACAACTTCTCAAAGATCACATGACACTGAAAACTGGAGCAAAGATGATGACATTTCTTTGATCACAGGAATAAATTAGATTTTAAGAATTCAGTGAATGCCGTTTTGGTGAGCAAAAATATTAACGAGCCAAAAACAATAACGTTTCCAAACATTTGACTGGCAGTATACAATAAAACAATTATTTTATATAATGTGCACATTCATTTAAATAATCCCTGACAGACTATAATTTTCTCTTTTTCTAGTTGTCTGTTATCATTACTGTTTGTCTCACCATGTTTTCCTCCACATGTGATTCTGATAGAAACATCGGATGTTGTGCTCTTGAAACCAACTTTAATTAAATAGCCACCAATGCAATCAGTTCACTAATCTCTGTCATGCCTTCCAGCCCCTCCTGTCAGGAAGCCCCTTTAGCAATTCTAATTAGGATGCACAACTTTAATTTACTTAGGAGTATTTACGACACAGACTCAGCAACTGTAACATAAGGGAAGTAAAATATCTCGCTCTTAACCTCAGACGAACTCATCAGAGCATCATCGAGCCACAATAAACATTGAGTGGTCATGGGTTATTGAGCTCGTCCACTGCCAGCTCTCAATCATTCAGTGGTTAGTAACAAAGAAATGCCCCTCAGAAGAGCCTGTGCATTATTTACAATCATCGGATTTGCTCTGCGGCAAACAGTGCTGCTAGGAAGTGCTTTCTGAATTAATCATTCTCACTTTTAGCTTTTAAAGCTATTTGCTTATAAAATCCTGAAAGTATGCATCATATAGTTATATATGCATACACAAATACGTGCATGTATGTGTGTGTGTGTGTGTATATGAAGAGTTCAGATGCAAAAGCCTCTAAATGCCATTTGAAATTTGCATCTAAAATTAGGATTTTTATCAAGCTCCTATGCTTAGGTTGAGTCATTTTACTTTAATGGCAATGTGCAGGTCCTTTGCCAGACTATTAAAGTGAAATAACTGAACATAAATATAGGAGCCTGATAAAAATCCCAATTTTAGATGAAAATTTCAGATGGCATTTAGAGGCTTTTGCATCTGAACTCTTCATATATATATATATATATATATATATATATATGCCCTAGATATTTAAAATGTGGGGACAGAATGTACCTCTATAGGGAATTGCTCTTTTTTTATTTTGTTACCTAGCGTTTGATATATTTAATGATATTCTATTCTAGGACGGTCTATTTCTGGTTTTAGTGGCTCTACAGTGACTGTAGTGACCTGTAACTGTCAGATTTCTGTTTTTATTTTAGAATATGTGGCTAATGAAGCGGTTTTCAGTTAAAAAAAGAACTAGTAAGCTCTAAAAAAACACAGAATGAGAAGAAAGTTCACCATAACAACTCCTAGAGCTGAAACTGGGATGGAATGCATTGAATTCACAGCTGCTTTTGAATACGAAATCAGTTTGGTTCATTGTTGTTATTGTTAATTAAGACTATTAAAAATAATTTAAATACATAATAAAAGACAAAAGTAAAAAGAAAACATTAGATTAAAAATGTAAACTTAAAAAAAGTTAGTATTTAAATTAATATTTGATACGGATTTGTTATTATTGTTAAAGAATTACAATTAAGCTAAAAATAAAATACAAAATAGATACAGTTAATAAAAGTAAACTAACACTTAATAGAAAAACATACTGTATACTGTGTGTGTGTGTGTGTGTTTATACATATTGTGTGTGTGACCCTGAACCACAAAACCAGTCTAAAGTGTCAATTTATAGATATATACATATGATTATCTGAAAGCTGGATAAAAAATCTTTCCATTGAAGTATGGTTTGTTAGGAGGACAATATTTGGCATACAGTGTTTTTTTTTTATTTTTATATTGCTACAAATACATCCCAGTGACTTAAGACTGGTTTTGAGGTCCAGGTCACATATAAAGCTTAAAAGCACATAAGAGATGTATTAATACAAGCTAAAATTAACATGAAAACATACAAATACAAAAAAGCTCATTCAAATTATGCAAATAATACTAAACACCAATTTGGTTTTGGTTTTACAGTCATTTAAGTTCTTTTTTTCTTTTGACTTTTTGCAATATTTGTGCTCTGAAAACATTTCCATTGTTTGCCTGTTTAATTATGTGCCATTTTTAAAGTCATTATCCTGATTGCTGCATGCAAATGACTGTAGTGTGACAGAGGAGATGCTTTCAAATCAAGTCGTGGAAGTCGTTGGGGAAGTTGTGGCCTGCTGTGTGTCTGCACTTTGGATGAGATAAATGCAGAGCACTAATTCTGAGCATGGGTCACTATACTTGGCCACATTTCACTTTCTTTCAATTATTCTTATCCCTCCTTCCTCATAAAACCCTCCCATATTGACATGTTATTGATGAAATGATGAACTACCACTCTCTGCTTTCTCCTTGACCATAACGGTGACCTCTCCCGAGCGCCGCGCCTCCTCCTTGGACTGCTGGGGGAAAGCGAGGGGGCGCAGACATGGGAAGGAGTCCGATCCGACCCCGGTGGTCCCCGGCTGGTGTGTCACAGGGCCCGGGGTCTGGCAGCTGGTCGGCTCTCCATCATGGGTACAAACCAGAGAGCCCAGCGATGCCTGATGGTACTCGGTTTCCATCGAGACGGCGGAGGGTGCCAATGTGGGCAGCGTTGCGTTGATGTTCAGACGGCGTCCCGTGTGGCTAAAAACAGGAGAAGATTTGTGAGATTTATGTGCACAGGGGATGAATCTCATTACCGTCGGCGTGAGTGCACAGAAATGCATGATGAGATGCAAACTCACACTCCAGCTCATGGTGTCATCTACACACATCACATCCCTCACGGTTCAGCATCCCAGAGCTATTCTTCCCCACAAAAACATCTCATCTGCTTTCTTAGATCATTTTATCATTGCAATAGCTTGTTCATTAACACGCATGCTCGTTTAACTCATTTTAATCTCTTGACCTAGATATGTAGGTCATGAAACTGACCTCGATTACAGACACAGATGTTATAACATTCATTATTTCAGCAAAATTAATAAAGATTCTGAATCAATTGTAAATATACTTTTCATCACATTTATTCAATTATGCATTTAAGTCCCAATGTGGCTACCTTGATAAAATTTAGGAATTCCCTGCCTATTGTCTTTCTTTTTTTCTTTACAGGTGTTTTATCCTATTTTGAATAGTGTTGTGTTTAAGGGTTGAAGGAAAAAAACGTCTGTAAACTTAACGGAAAATGATGCAATTTTCTGCTAGGATATTATTTGTTTTTCTTTATTCTCGTTTTACTAATAAAATGGTTACATTTTACAATTAAACAAACGAAAAATCGTACAATTTTCACGGTAAATACTGTGATGCCAGTCAATAATAAGCACTGGATTCTCTCACGAAAACATGAGGGCATATAGACAAAGCCGTGGGGAAAATAAGAGACGTATGGAGGAGGGATAGAAAGAGAGAGAGAAAGGACAAGAGCGTGTAAAATACATAATTTAGTCCCTACTTAATATATGAGATGCGCTATAATGACGAATTTAGAGATGAATTAATAACGATGCACAGCGTAAAGCGGTTCTTTGTCCTCAAGCATCCAATAACACAGGTGCAATTCACCTTAGGTCGGGATTAAGCCCTTTGTTTCCTCAATAATTAAAGGACGGTGTCTCCAATAAACATAAACAAATAAATAGTATAATAATTCAGACGTTGCTCAATACAAATATCACACATATATAAGATAAATAAAGAGCTACTCACAGCGCGCGGTTCCAGCACGTTCGCTCTCAGTCCATTAGAATAAACAGTCTCTCAGACGATTCTAATGAAAGCTCGATAATATTCCGGTGTGTGGCGTTTAAATGCGCATTCAAAGAAAGATAGGGTGGTGTTGTGGTCGTGTCGGCAGGGATGCTGGGATCATTACTGGCTGCAGGCTCGCACTCTCTGGACAGGAGGAGAGGAGTAAACTACACGAACCGCGCGCGCTGGAAAAACATGTGATGAAAGAAAGAGTGACAGCCTCATTATGAAGAAGCCTGATTATAGGCTACAGTCCACAATCATAGGTTACAGCAGAGTGTGCTAGCTACACGATACAACTGACAAGCATTATACAGAATAATACACTGAAAATAATACACTGAAAAACATAGTAGTAATTACATTTTAGTTATTGCATATAATAAGGAAAAGTCAGTTTATGTGCGTGTGAACATATACACGTGACCCTGGATCACAAAGCCAGTCATTAAGTAGCACAGGTATATTCGTTACAAAAATACATTGTCATAATTTACATTTTTTCTTTTTTTGTCAAAAATAATTAAGTAAATGTCGTATACAATGAAGATATTTTGTAAATTTCCTTCCGTGAGTATATAAAAACTTAATTTTTGATTAATATGAATTGCTAAGAACTTCTTTTGTACGCCTTTAAAGGCGATTTTCTCAATAATTTTTATGCATCATTTGATTCCAGATTTACAAATAGTTGTAGTGTCTCAGTCAAATATTGTCCTATCAAAACATAACATGCATCAATGAAAGCTTATTTATTCAATAAATATTATACCTTTAAAAAGTCCCTTATGACTGGTTTTATGGTCCAGGGTTATATATATATTTCTTTTTCCTAAAAAACAAATAAATTGTAACCCTATACTGTAAAAAGTGTACTTTTATTTAATAACCATATCTATACTGCAAAAAAATTGCACCTTTGGAACCAAAAAGCAAATAACTAAAGTTTTTAATTAGGTTTTTTTTAATGGCATGCATTTTTACTAATTTGCAGGAATCTCTCAAATATCACTTTTTTTTCCTGAACATTTTATTTCAGTTTACAGTGATCAACATTAGGGAGGAAAAATCTTATTTCCATTAATTATTAAAGTAGTCATTATCTCTAATAGTCACATTAATTTTGCCTGCTGAAAATGGTCCCCAACACTAATAAACAACAATGAAAATGCAAGTGAATGTAGCTCAGGTCTTCTTCATGCCCTGTGGTTCAGTGTCGGGCCGCTCTGGTCTGCTGCAGGGATGTCAGGCGTGAGAGTAATGAAGCGGTGATGACTGCAGGCCTTCAGCCGCTGCTGCTGCAGACACATCCACTCACCAACAACACATTTACATTCTCCTTCAGCTCAAATACAGCAAATACTGAATGACAAGTCAAGGATATACAGAATCCTAGATTGACATTTAAGCCTTAGCTAAAACATGTGACTAAACACCAAACCAAGGGGCTTCATTTGACAGACACTTCTTGCAGAAATCTTTTAAAGGTTTTACATTTTAAAAACAATATGGTGGTAGATAAGATTATTTTTCACTGAAGAAACCAATAATATTGAGAGAGTACTTGCAGTTTAGCCAAAGCAACGGTTTGAAGTTAAAAATCTTAATGGATTTATTTCTTCTAAATATGCAGGGTTCTGCTTCACAAGACATTAACTGATGACCTGGTGTGGTTTGGATTGCTGTGATGTTTTATCAGCTGTTTGGACTCATTCTGACGGCACCCATTCACTGCAGAGGATGCATCGGTGAGCAAGTGATGCAATGCTACATTTCTCTAAATCTGTTGCCATAAAGAAATAAACTCATCTGTATCTTGAATGGCCTGAGGGTCAGAACATTTCCAGCAAATCAAAACTGGACGTTTAGTGATTGAGAGGTTTCTCTCTGTAGTCCTTCAGAGAAACATGATGCACCTGTGACCCAGATTCCCAGAGTGCTCAGGGTCCAGCCAATAGACAAGCCATTATCACAAAAAGCTGACATTTAAAAGGATATAATGATAGAACAGGCTAAAATGTTTTGTGTGGACAGTAATCTCATAATTCTGAAATGTAATATTTTTTTGTCTTGTCTTTTGGAAATAGTTGAATGGATGCCTCTGAATGCTAATAGTGGATCTGTAAATCTGGCTAGCAGCATGCACCGGCACAAACCATGATTTGGCATTGAGAAACTGTCAGGGTTTACTAAAGAAACGCAATGAGTTACTCACATCAACAGGCAGATCTCTGTAAAAGGATGTTGTTAATAACAAATTATTTAGTTTGATTTATAAATCAACAATAAAATACAAAATAATCCTCAGAGAGCTTCTTTATGTGATGGTGGCATTTATTTGGTGCCGCGATAAATGATCAGTCCATTACAATAATAAAAAAAAAAACTTAAATACTAAAAAGGCAAAAATAGTTTGCCGAAATGATAGAAAACATGGAAAAAGCAGTCAAGTAAATAGAAGCTTGGGGAATAAAAAAAAAAAAAAAAACCTGTACAAAATCTGTAAAAACATCTTAAAAACAAACGCTCCTCTTCAGACAGTGGCTCAGGCGCTTCACTTTCCCATACTGCTGAGAATATTGGCCTGCGAGGGGAAGAAGAAAGAGTGTGACTCAAAGGAAATCTTCTAAATCACATTCTAGTCTGCTTCTCTCCTGACACATTATTAAAGCTCCATATCAAGCGGACATTACTGACACAAACCTTTATGAAAGAGGAGAAACGTTTAGCTGTAATGCCTTCTATTTTCCTCAGGTCTTCCAACTACAAAGAAAGAAAATAAAGAGAAAACTAAATATGAATAGAGGCTCTCTCGGTCAGTTTCACACTTCACAGGTGAAGAGCCAGACTTCTACCTGTGTGAAGTCCCCATGAATCTCTCTCCAGCCCATGATCAGTTTGGCTTTCTTGTCTCCGATCAGCTGCAGGCTCTTGAGATCCTTCAGAGAGCCGGAGTTGAGCGTCTGCAGGATCTTCTTCCTGGACTGCTCTAGTAATGCTGAATCCAGATGGGACTCCCAGTTGAGCTCATCAGAAGGGGGACGATCCACACCTCCGTTCTCCTTCCCCTCACACACCTTACCAGCAGAAAAACCCATTTAATCTTCATGTCAAACGCCAAAACTTACATATCAGTTACTGTCAACAAGTGGGAAATATACCATTGCTTGACAGCTTTTAATGGAACCTGAGAAATTTCCGCCAATCTTTTAAGTTCATTCACACAAAACATGGTGCAAAACTTGCCAAAGCATGCTTCAAAGTTCAAAGATAATAAATACATGTATCATAAAAAAAATAATGGTACTTTTGTTGGCTGCTACTGTCACAGCATGATTTTAAACTGACATGAATGGCAATTTCCCAAATCTCCTGGGTGGCACAATGTTAATTGTTGTACATTGTAAAAGATGTAAAGAACAACCAGCAGCACACTGACCTCGGTTTGGACACGTTTCTTCTTTTTATCCAAGAATTGTGAGGGTTTACACACCACAGCACACTGCTGCAAGGGCTGCACCTGAGAGACTGTGTTTGGACAGGAAAAAAGGGCCTTATTTACCAAATACTACAATCTGAAACCTAATGCCTAAAGTAATTCAACCAAAATGTACTCAACTTCAACCCATCCAAGATGTTTTATTTTTTCAGAACAGTTTTAGCGAAATTCCTTCACTTGCTCACCAGTGGATCCTCTTAAGTGAATGGGTGCCATCAGAATGAGAGTAAAATGCATCAAAATCCACAAGTTATCTACACAACTCCAGTCCATCGATTAACACCTTGAAGTGCAAACTGCAAAGATACAGATTTGCAAGAAACAAATCCATCATTAGGGTGTTTTAACTTTATACTGTTTCTTATGGACAAAATATGGTGTCCATAATACTGATTTCTTTCAGTGAAAAAGTCCATCCCCTCTTGTGGTCGCACATCAAAATCCGGTTTGAAACCGTTTTTGCTTGTAGACTGTGCTTTATCTACGTATACATCTCACCGTTTTTCCACTGTACTTTAAACTAAGCAACAACTTGATGTTAAAAACATTGTGATGGATCTGTTTCTTGTTAACATGCAGCTTTTCACTTCACAAGATGTTAACTGATGTACTGAGTGGTGTGGATTACTTGTGTTTTTATCAGCTGTTTGGACTCATTCTGACGGCACCCATTCACTGCAGAGCATCCATTAGTGAGCAAGTGATGCCATGCTAATTTTCCAAATCTATTCTAATGAACAAACAAACTCATCTACATCTTGAATGGCCTAAGGGTGGATACATTTCAGGAATTCCAGACTAAGTTCAGATTTTCAGGAAATGCACTCTTTAAGGATTAGTTCACCCAAAAACTAAAATTAGTTTTTGTTTTACTCACCCTTACACTAGTGAAAGTAAGAGAGATGATCAGTTCACATGCACTGCTGCCTCACTTTATCTGAAGTGTCAACAGTGATCTATCAAGCCACATTAAAGTATGCCATTACTAGAAATAAAAATTGTCAAAATTTGAAACCTGAGACTTTATTTCATATGAAAAGTAACAAAGCTTAGCCTATGATTGTGATTTATTGGATGGGAGGCGCACTACAGGTACGGTTCATTCATCAACTGAAAACAGCATCGATTGGGAATTAAGAATCAATATTGGTTCATAAAAATGAGAATCTATTCAAATCGATTACTTAATTATTTTTTTCACAGACATTGAGGACACTTGGTGTCTATGGGAGGGTCTTATGGGGCTTTTACACCAGATGCGACTTGGGCGAATAAATCACACTATCCGCGCGTAGTTGGACGCTTGAACAAGTTACTTGCTTCATTCACGCGTGAAATTAGCTTAATAACAGACGTGAATCCGCGTCTTGGGAAGGGCTTCTGCCAGTTGAGTTCACACAGCATTGTGATTTCAACCACCATGTATTCTGGTCATTTTCTTATTATTATCGCGTCATGAAATGTAGATTTAAAATCATTTCATGCAAAAATCGAGTCAAAATGCCCGAAACGCTCAATTCGCGCCACAGGTTGTCTATTCGCATCTTTGCATCGACTTTACTTGCGTCTGGTGTGAACACACCATTACATGTTTGAAATGACATTAGGGTGAGTAATTAATGACAGAATTTTCATTTTTGGGATGAACTTACCCTTGAAGAGCACAGGAACTGCATCACCACAGAAACATACAGCATACTAACAGCAAGGATCATGAAACACTAAAGCACTTCAATCAATACTGGGTTCTTATGCATGAAGAGTGTCCCAGGAGGGCTGTAAGGATGAAATTAACCACATCCTACCCTGTAACGGTGTGACCACTGCCTGCTGTTTGCGTGGTTTGGCGGCTGTAGACTGTTTTCTGTGCAGTGGAGGCAGATCTGTTTTAAAGAGAAGCGCATCTTTGGACTCCCTCTCGGTGGTTTCACTGTGCTTGTTAAACATGCTTGCTTTGTCCTCCAGCTCTTTCTGTTTCTCCTTCAACATCTATGAGAAGACAGCAGAACATATTTGAAATCAATTAATTGATGCTGAAGTGGTTTTCCAAACAGAGCACTCATGCCCAACTGAAAACTAGGTTTACATGGACTCTGCAACTGGTTTTAGCAATCCGGCCTAATTTGCTATCTGGCCCAAATGAAGAATTAACTACAAGTAAGAGGGACGTTTGTTTCACTGCTGCTTATTTCCACAGAAACTGTTGTTGTTTTTTCACCTCTCGCAGTGCATTGAAATTAGGCCTGTCGAATCGATTAATCACGATTATTTATTCATTCACTTTTTAACGCCATGCTAGCATCAAGACTATTTTCCTGCCAATCTCTCCACAACTTATACAAGGTTTACAATTAACTATAGATTATAAAAGTCATTTCAGATGTACTCTACACAAATTCTAAAATACTTTTAGGTATTAACCATGATTAAAAGCATCCAAAATAAAAGCTTGTTTACATAATGTGTGTTTACTGTGTATGTATATAAATGCACATATTTAAGAAATGTAATGAATATATTTACATATAAATATGGAAACACATACATACACAATATTTCATATGTTTTATACACAAACACACACGTGTTTTTATGAATGCATACTGTATTTACATATAATAAATCTACATGGTACAGATTTAAGCCCTATTCTGGCGGTAAATGTTTCTCAGGGGACGCAAGTGACTCACCATTTACAGGGAGTAGTTTGAGTTAATATTTCTCACCACCCTCATAAAAATCCCCAGCCTAATAACCTACTGTTTATTTGACAAACACCAAGGTCGTGTGGTAATTTAATCGCCGTCAGAATTTAAGTCTCGGAGTTTACAAGAAATTGATTTAAAATTCAGTGCTTAAAACTTTTTTGAGCACTCCCAAACATCGTAAGATACGTTAACGTTTGTATTTCGGTGTAGTTTGCATAAATTTTTATTTCTGAAATGCTGTAAAGTATAATACTTCATAACTGCTCACAGCGACTGGGAATAGAAGGAGAATACAATAGTTTTAAAACGTATATTATAAACGGACATATATGCTACAAGTGGATTTTGTGAAAGGACAAGTGAAAGAATTTCTTGCCCATCCGGACAAGTAACAGGATCAAAATTTTAATAAACAACTAGGGCAGCACTGAAAATTTGGTGAAAATTATCCAGATTTTTTTTTTCTTTTAGTGTAAACGGCGACTATTAACAGATAATGTATTGACCGTATCAAGGTCTCGTCAGCTGAGGCTCGTGCAGTCAGTCTGACTCACGGAGAAATCAACACTAGAAACGCAGCAGCACACAACAAACAAACATGAACTAACATACTGCGGTAGAAAAATATAAATATTCTATATAATATATGCAATATCACATGACCATGAGTGATGTTTTCCGACTTTCAGCTCGATTGCATATGTGATCTTGATTTTATACAACTTTATTCAAATAAACAAGAAATATTAACTGACATTTTAGACACATTATGGAACGTCTTGCTCCATTTCGCTAAAAAAAAAAAAAAAAAGTTCTAAAGAAAGCCACAGCAGAACAGCCCCTTATCTCAGAGCAACACATAACAGTCTTGCGTTACTAAATGATTCATTTTTGAACAAGTCAATAATTCAGTGAGCCATCTATAAAAACAGTTACTTGCTTCATTTATTGACTGAATCAGCCATCTGAATGAATCGAATCAATGATTCACTCATTAAGACAGTGACTTGCCACCATCTACTGGTGGTTTAATATCACATTTAAAAGTATCATTGCATTTTTCCAACATTTCATATTTGTATGTCAAAAAAGTAAAACATTAATCTAAAAACATTATTTCTGCATTTGGACAGATGGAGTTTGTTGATACTTATTTTATTTGAATAGTAACAACCATATACTGTCTTATTATTCTAACTTAATATATTGATCACATAAGAATTCGACGTAAATGGAGACGTACATTTAATCAGTTTAGGAAAATATTGTTCTTCAAAAAGTTACAAAGAGTAACAGCAATCAATTTAAGGCCAATATAAAAAATATGCTGATTAAATTAATACCTGATAGAGCACTGATGAGACTGTTTCAGAATAAATAACATTTGTGCCAAAAAAAAAACTCCCCAGGGCAAGTAACTTTTTACTCTGAGTAAAATGATTTTACTCAGTGAATGATTGATTTATTTTTTCAAAGGACAAGCTCATATCTATATCTATCTATCTATATGAGGAGTTCAGATGCAAAAGCCTCTAAATGCCACCTGAAATTTTCATCTAAAATTAGGATTTTTATCAAGCTCTTATGCTGAGGTTGAGTCATTTTACTTAAATGGCAATGTGGCTATTAGGCTATTAAAGTGAAATAACTGAACATAAATATAGGAGCCTGATAAAAATCCTAATTTTAGATGAAGATTTCAGATGGCATTTAGAGGCTTTTGCATCTGAACTCTTCACACACACATACATATATATATATATATATATACACACACACACACACACACATACATACATATATATACACACACTTGGAATAATAAAATTAATTTTATTTACAGCAGACAATTATGTGACCGTTACAATAAATCCATTTGACAACCCAAATAAAAATAGACATAGAAATGTTGCTCTGACCAAGCAATAGAATCAAATGCTCAAAGCGCGTGTACGATACCTGTATTTCCTTACGGGACTGTGCTACAGTTTTGAGCAAGTTGAGTCTCTCCCTTTCAGCCGAGCCCATCATCATCTTCTCCAGGGCCAGAAGTCTTTCCAGAACTGTAGAATCTGGTGAACTGAAAGATATTTTAACTTTTAGCACGCGTGTGTGTGTGTATGCATGTATGTATGGTTGGCTGACCAGCCATAAATCAGAAGCGGATGGTTTTTGCTTAAAATACATGATCGGCTGGTTTTTGGTATTTTTTCGGCCGTTTTTTTCGAAGTGCGCCTGCGTGTACACACTACATTGTAATCATTCGCTATGTCATTTGTACCATCTATGTTTGTATTGAAGGTAGGCTACTTTCTGTGCAGATACTGCCGTTAATTTCAGATGGTTATGGTTTTCAATAGCCAAAAGCTAGTATACATTGTATATACATTCATTTCATTTTTGGGTGATCTTTGGTGAATTTAAGGTTGTTTAGCTTTACTTTGAGGGTTAACTCACAAACCCCAATGCAAAATTAAATTTGAAAGCTTTTCACAGTATACAAAGAGATTCACAATTTTAGCTCGATCACCCAGCACTACAGCACACATGTCCTCCCTATTCATGTCCAGTGAGGCACATTCAGCTTCTGGTTTTTACAATAGGGAGCGTTCCTTTGAGCACCAGCTACCAAATCATGGCCTACTGCACAAAGCCAAGACCTGTTAAAGTGCTCATACAATGAATTTATTCATCTGTTGTAACATGCAGTCTTACCTGTGTGGATGTATGGGTGGAGACGAGGACCGTTCAGCTTTCTTGCCCTCTTTAGACTTTTTGTTATGGGGCTCACCAGAACCTCCAGCCTCCTGTTCCTCTCTGGCTCTCTTTCCAGGAGCTAAGAGTGAAGGGATCAAAATATTATTATTATTATTATTATATACCCTATTATTAACACACACACATTTATTTATATATATAAAAAATAATACATGTAACTGCACTGTTTACCAATCGTAGGAGCCAGAACGGTTTCCCTGACAAAGGGCCGATTGACAATCTGCTTAGACTTGGCAGCGAAGTTAAGGGCTGAGAAGGTGTCAAAGTAGTATATGTACTCCGGTGCTATGTTTGTGATCATGACCGAATGGGCCGAACCCCCCAGAGAGTCCTGCAGCAGACGGGTCAGTTTACTGTCTCTGTAGGGCACGCGGCCCCCGGCCCCTGTGTTCAGAGCGTCCACCACTTTACTGAGGGTGAAGAGGGACAGGTTGATGGCCCCGCTCTCTTTCAGACGGATGCCCTGGTTTCCTGTGCGCCGGTTGTCTTCTGAACCTGCCAGGTCAACTAAATACAGCTTTCCTGTTTGCTGTCTGTGTGGCGGCCCACGCTGAGACTTCACTACCTGAGAGGAGCAAACATATGCATTTAAGTGATTATTAGTCTTTTGTAGAGAGCCGGTACCTTTATAGGGCCCATTGAAATCACAGTACTGTGCAAAAGTCTTGGTTTTAAGTCAGTTATTTCTATGTTTTGCTGTAGTTTGTCAATAAGAAATATCAGTTTACATTTCCAAACCTTATTTTTGCCATTGAATGTAATAATCCAGTTAGTCTGACAGGCCCTTGTGTAAAAATGCTGTGAAGTGTGATGTTATAAACAGATTTTATTCAATTCTATTAACTCAACTAAATTAAATCAACATTTGGTGTGACCACACTATTCGTTAAAAATAGCTTTTGTCCTCGGTGCACTTGCACATTGTTTTTCAGGTAACTTTGCAGGTTTCTTGAAGTGTCTTGGAGACTTCGCCCAAACTGAAATCCACTAAAATCCACTTTTATAACTCCACATCACAAAAAATCATAAGGTTCTACATATATACTGTTACCATAAAATGTATGTTCTCTGTCCCAAAGACATCCAGCAGACACTGAAAGCGCAGTGGTATATTCTGATAGAGAGATTTCATTTCAGCACCAGCTACCAAATCATGGTCTACCACCCGAGACCAGGACCTGTTAAAGTGCTAATGAGGAACTAGAAAGAAGAGAAGTGTGCATGTTCAAACCTTTATGAGGAGGATAGCGTGACTGCGGCTGGAGCGCTGGTTGAGTTTAGTCGAGGCCGTGGTGCGGTTTAGACTCGCGGGGATAAAATGAGTGTCGAAATCGGTAAAGGATGAAAGGGGTGTGTGCGTTAGTCCGGGAATGAGGATGTTTCGGTCCTTGTCTTCACGGATGGGCAGGTCCTGGGAACCTGGGGACAACAGGTCCAGCACCTACAGACACGAATACTTCAATATTCCAGAAGAGCTGCCCACAAACATTTATACTTACAAAATTATTCACTTAAAATTAAATTGCTGTTCTTTTGAGCTTACCCATCTAAAAAAAAAAAAAATCAAGTAATGATGCTGAATACCCAGAGAAATATAGTTTTTTTCCCTCAAAACATTACCTTTTCATTGTAGATCTCAAGGTAAGACATCCCAACGGAGTATTCCCAACCATCCTGCTCCTTCTCCTGAGCGTCAACCAGCTTGAAGACCTCCTTGACAGCTCTGGGAATAACGCCCGGCTGCTCTTGACTGCCGAGCATGGTGTGGGTCTTACCTAAAGGAAGGAATACCAAAAATGTTTAGACTGTGAAGGGATTATATTATGGCACTTCATAATCTAAAACAATAAAAAAAAAAAAAAAAAAAAAAAAAACAACAGTTACTCGAGAAGGCTGGTTTTTAAGGACTAAAATCAGAGATCACAATATAGTATATATATATATTTTTTTTAATGCAATGACTCTGGCAACTTTAACATTTGAGGGGATATTATGGCAAAAATATCCACTTCTTTGAAATCATATTCGTAAAAAAAATCACTTCGGATAACCTGAAGACTAAAAGCTTCATCATACACTTAGAAAATGATGAGCTATATCACCTTCATGGACACTAGAGGTGTGACAATTCACTTAGCTCACGAGATGAGACAAAATACAGATACTTAGTTCACTAGAATTAGACAAAAACGTTCAATGACAAATCACTTTTCTTTTAATCAAAAAAAAGCAAAACACTGAGCTCAACAAAACAATGCAGTTGTATTGTGAAATATTTTAACTAATCTAGAGCCAGGTAAAACTATAAAAGTAGCCAACACTGGAACAGGAGGTGGTGGCGTCCTTTCAATCTCCACAAGGACTGTTTTTAGTAGAAACCTGATGCGACGGGACACAGAAACTAGTCATACCTGCTCCGGTGGGTCCATAGGCAAAGACACTGGCGTTCTGACCATTAAGGATGTGAGGGAGGATGGGCTTGACCGAGGTCAGAAACACCTCCTGCTGTGTGGTCTGTTCACCATGAAACACGTCGAACCTGCAATCAAATACACTATTTAAAATACAAAGTTTAAAATCAATCAAATGCACAAAAAATAAATACATTAAATAACCGTCCCCTCTGTGGAAAGCCTAACTTCACGTCACTATATTACAATTAAATCCTAATCTAATCATGATGAACTACATATCGTAGGAAAGGTCTAAGGCTCCTAAATAGGGTTTTTTTTTTTTACCAACAATGTTTTTTGCTAAAAATTATGTAGGAAAAGTAAAAGATAAATTTATGACAAGAGTGCACCTCAAAATAAAAGGAGTTTCCTTTTTCTTCGTTGCCTTTTTCACACAAATCATCAGAAATTATATAACAACTGAAAACTTAGTCTCAAAATTCATCCTTTGAAACCCATTTTATTCATTGCATTACCATGAAAATGGTATATCAATATCATGTTACAAAATATTAATTTCATGAATTATAAAAATTTACGTTTGGATCGTGCACTTTCAAGTCCATGTAATAACTGACACTTAAGGGGTTAATAAAAAAAATGGTATAAATTAAAGAGTTCCAACACTATAATAATAAAAAAAACAAATAATTTATACGTTATGAATTAATCATATTTTGTCCTTAAAACAAAAGGATGAAATTATTTTAAAAACCTTGCAGAAAAATAGTTTCAATAAATAAAGCTCAATGTGGTTGACAAATAGAGGGTCAAGGACCTGACTCGTAAATTCAGATTTGTGCTAGTTTTCCATAAAATTAGAAACAAATAAATATCCCCTTGAGAATCAATTCCACAGGGTAATGAAGACAGACACTGATAAATATTGTCCAATTACATTATTTACAAAATGATGACCTGGAGACAACATGCGTCTTTTGTAATTCAGAAGAGGAATCCACTGAATATCTAATATTAAAATTCACAAAACTAAAGATTCAACTATCTGGTAAAGATATATTTTTGTAATATAAAAATACGATTTTGGAGCAGAATTTGGTGATTAACCTAATAATTATACATATGGAAAATACCATACACACAAACAGAAATGGAATAATAATAAACCTAACATTTATATAATTTAAAATTGATCTCAAGGATTACTTCGAGGCCCTAAAAGATGCAAGAAATAAAAAAGCAATACGGAATGTACAGACTTTTTGAACCTTTTTGTAATTTTTTTTACCCCTGTAGTTTTTCTTTCTTTCTGTTGTTTCCTTTCATGTTTTTATGAATGTAATCGATAACAGTTGAACACACTGTGATCCTCTGTATGCTGTTAATGTTCTTGTTATGCACAATATAAGCATACATTAGAGTTTCTCTTTCTAATAATCCAAACATTAGTCAGAGAAGTATGACATCAGCACCTAGATCCCAAACCATAACCAGCTAAAGCACTAAATACTGAAGGAAAGAGAAAATGAGAGGATTGAGGAAGAAGAGATGGAAACACTAGAAACACAAAGTGCAAACTTGAAGAATGATGACTGACTGGTACTGCAGGGTCTCAGTGGCGTTCCTCCAGTTGATGATCTCCAGCTTCTGAGGCCCCAGACCCCTGACACAGGGCCCTTCTTTCTTCTCATCCTGCGGCTCCATGTAGGGCCTGAGCCGAACCGCCACTCGAACCCGAGAGGCCCGTCTGGATCCAGCAGCTCCATCGCTCACAGCGACACGGAGGGCCATCTCTGACATCAAATACACAACACACACAAACATACATCCTGACATCGAAAGGCATTATCTTTCATTAATAAAAGCAGAAGTGGATATACTGTGGATGGGAAATAATTCAGTATTCTGTATGTGTTTATTAAAGCTCCACGGCCGCTGAAATCATAGCGCTGACGTGTTTCGCTTTTTAAAAGCAAAACGTGTACATAAACATAATATGAATCTTACCTATTGTGTTGTAGAACTATTAACCCAAGTCTCGGTTTGTGTAGTCTGCTCTCTGGCACGATATAAAGTGTTATATTTATAAACTAACTTTATTCAATACATCATCTCAGCTCAGTAAACTCCTCAACAATGGCGCCCGTCGCTCTAAGCGCCGTTATTTTCAAAAAGATGAAGACCCCGCCCCCTTCAATAGATTTAACCAATCCGCACACCCGAGTCCAGGAACCCGCCTTCTTCTTTGAAATTTTAACAGAAGAAAGAGACGCGTTGTATTGCCATCATTTGGCAGCATAGAGGAATAACTTTTATATTCAATTTTTCAAAATCAGAAATACAATTTTTTTTCCAAGCGTCATGCAAGAAACAATAATATCGAAAATGACTTGAGAACAATCTGATTTTTAATATAGAAAAATAAATAAATATTAGTTTCACATAGTGAATCTACAAATGGTTTCTATTTGCTAAAGTATAATAATATTTTTTCATTGGTTTAGTTTAAATTAAAACTAAATCTGCAGAATCTGGCATATGATTTGAGTATGCCAACTAATTTACCACATCATTTTGTCAATATTACAGACACACTGCAAATCAAGAAAAAAAGTGAATAACAATGAAGCATTACTTTATAAAAGAGTTACTTTATTAAAAGCTTGCGTACTTCAGGTAATGTACAGCATAAATATGCCCTTTCTATATACACACACACACACACACACACACACACACACCTTCAAACATCTTACAGTGGGTACTATATGAGTGTGCCAATTTTCATAAAATATTAATGCTTCATCTATGTGCAAATTCAGATTCTATATTTTGGTACCAAAACAAAAAAAATATTCTAAAATATTGTGCCTTTAATGAAAATGTACGAGTCTTACAACTTAGCATTTCCAATTTACAGTAACAGGCCTGCAGTATTTTCTTATGTTACAGATGCAAGTATTAAAGAATAAAATAAAAAACTAAAATTGACACCTAAACATAAAATGTTGAAATTTTTTATATTATTTTCCTATTATCACATTGCAAATCCAAACAAATACGGTAAAAACTTACAGTGTTTTGCACGACTCTACAGAAAGACAAGGAAAAAGCAGGAAAGCAAGTGAAACTAAATTATTATTACGCTCTTTCCGTAGCAGGAAAAAACAGGAGATGCTAAAAAAAAGTTGAAAAAGAAAGCTCACTGATATTCTTGTGACGCAGCTCTCTTTAAATCTATAAGGAAACACAACACATTATTTTAAACTACATTTTAGCTGTACCTTATCGGCCAACATTCAAACTGCTCATGTAAAACGCTTCAGTGATATTAATATATTAATCATAGATGCTACTGCTCTAGATTTCAGTAGCATCTCTATTCTGCCAATCAGAGGCTTTCCTTCACAGATCTGTATACTGTCCTTCTCCAGCATTTAAATGGGTTTTGTATTCGGTGCACGTTCCTGTCAATCACATGTGGAAGATGGACTCAAATTCATTGAGTAAGAACTCTACAATTTGGTTCTGGAAGACCATGTAGGTGGTGATGTTTGCCGTCTCCTCCTCCGGTTTGAGTAATGTTGGGCCGAAAACGATAGCCACGTTCTGCACAGTCATTCTGTTCTCATCACCATGTTGAATAACCCTGAAAGAAAGAGACCGAGAGGCATGTACTGTAATGTTTATAAAAATATGTAAATGCATGTATGCAAAATAAAAATCATACCTGCGTAAATGGCTGAAGAGGGCCTCCATTGTGTCACGGTTGGGTGGCGGCAAAGACCGTACCAGATTTCTCATGTGTGCTATTTTACTGTAATAATCAGGGATTTCTGAATCAAAACACAAGAAAAAGAATAAATTAGGTCAAATTATTGATCTCTCTCTACAGATAGATGAATGAAATGTTTTGTAGTTTAATGCATTTCTGTAGTTTAATATAACAATTTCCAACACAAATTATTTTATCAGCCAAATTGTTCTATTTAAAATTTTTATAGTTAAAATGATATAATCAGCATAATAATTATATTAATATTGTACAGTCAAAAAGAAAAATATAATTTTTGTAGTATATTATTAATGACATTAAAAATAAAATAAATTAAATAAAAAAGAAATTAAAGTATCGGTATTGTTGAATAATAAAAATATTAATATTGTGGATTCAAAAAAAGAGGTAAAATAATAAAAAAATATTATGTATTTTCACTACAAATTCAAATTATCAGCTTAATAATTATATTAAATAAAAATCTATAATATATATTGTAGAGTCGTAGTTTAATACAAAAATAAAATATTACACTGTTACACTATTTACACACAATTTTCACTTCAAATTTATATTATCAGCATAATAATTTGAGTGAAGAACTGCAAAATAAAAAACTAAATATGAAATAATTGATCGTGTCCTCCTTTTGCTTTTTGTAAGCAGCACTTGAGCTGCATAAACTCCACAAGTCTGTGTAAAACCTGATGATCATGTTATCTAGAGTTCAATGCACATCTGACAAAAGCGTTCACAGGTATCAGTGTCGGAAATATGCTTTTATTTAGCCGTTGAAAAACCCACTCTCATGTTTCTATGTACAATCCATTCAATCAGGATCTTACTGATTCCACTGATGAAATCATTAAAGAGATTGTAAGGGAAGAGAGGCTCCTGCAGCTCTCTGAAGAAGAGCTTCAGCGCTCCTGTGATCACATGGATGTCCCAGTTCCCCTCCTCCAGGTCCAGATCCTCTGAACAAACACACAGAGAAACACTCAAGTCAGTCAGAGCTGTGAGGAACCGCTGCTAAACATCTCCCACATGAGTGGAGGTATCACTTATCCATAGTCTAGGACAAATAAGAGTAATACTTAAAGTCACAGCTCTTATTATGAACAAATGTACTAGTGAAGAAACTAACAAGCTATAATAGAGAGTATGACATCCTGGAGCAGACATGAAGTAAAGACCAAGTAAACTGAGCTGATGAAGCGCAAACTGATGAGTTTTACCATGATCTGCTTTGAAACGCAGTTTCTGGATGACCGCCAAATTCCCACTAACTCTGTAGAGTCCATCGATCTCCAGACCTGATGGATAACCACAAAAAAAAATCAGATCAAGAAGATTGATTTAAAAGTTGTATTTTTAGCTTCCTTTGCCTCAGCAGTCTAACAGCGCTCATCAATGCCAAAATGACTGAGATGGCCAATCAAATCAAAGTAGGCGGGGCTTAGACAGAAAACAAACATGACACTTCAGTTTTTAATGATTAGAAGCCTGTGAGGTCAGATAGAAATAACTAAATATTTAATACTTGACAACTATCGTAGTAAAATTAAACAATGCACAGAAATACCCAGTGATGAAAACTAAAAATTAAATCCTTTAATTATTCACCTGCTTTAAATAAAAAGACCACCAAAAGAAATCTAATCAAATCAAACAAATGGTTCCCAACCAATGCTTATGACATGGTTGTGGTCTTGATATTTAATTCTATGGATTATTTAAGTTATCGATCTAGAGTCAGTTTCAATAATCAACATGTTCGGCAGTGGTGTAAAAGTAAAACACCTTTTTTCTCCACGGCCCAGATGCATTTCTCCACAAAGCTGGGCACTCTGCTCTTTTCTTGGCTGCAAAGATTGTGCAAGTGACTTCCGAAAACATTTTCTGTGGGAGAAGGATCAAAGGGTCGCATTACTATCATTTATTTATCCAAAATCTTCTGTGCTAGTAGCAGGAAATGGATGAGGGACAGCGGTGGGTGACCTCTGATGTATCCTCTGTCTTTGACCGACTGCAGGGTGGGCCGCTTGAGGAGGAACTTCATCAGTTTGGTACGGGCCTTCTTCTGATCTGCCTCAGATGCCGAGTTGGATGAAGGATTACGAGATGCTATTGAACAAAAAGAGGAACTTTTACACACATTTTCTCTATCCTCTACAGTGCTTTCAGCATTTTCTGTTCAAAACATTTTTAGTATCTTTAGTTTTTTATTAATGGATTCAATTTCAATTTATTCTGTTAGGGGGAAAAAAATTCAGAATATCTTCTTTTTTGTTAAACACAATATTTGGAATAACATGATGATAAGTGAATGATTTTAATTTTTTTGGTGAGCTATTCCTTTAACCTTCTGGTGGTCTTTGATCATTTTTAAATGAAAAAAGTTGACTTTTTGAATTTTTTAAACATTTTGATAATTCCAATAGTACAAAACTTGGTGCCTTTATTTCCACTTGCTACATAAACACACACACACACACTCACAAAAACACACACAAATAGAAAAGTTAAAATATTTAAAAAAATGTTATATAACATATAAAATTGGAATTATATGAAACTATAAAACATCACCTAGTGGTTACACAATGGTATTACATTTCCTTTATTTCTCCCAAAAGATAGCCTTCCTTCTATGGATTTTAAATATCTTTGCTCTGATTTTTAAGTTAAACACTGTATTAATTTAAATAAATGCTGCATAAAATTAAGTTGAATACTTTATAGCACCGTGAGATCCCCACAAAATAAATAAATAATACATTACTTACTAAAAAATAATTATTAAACTGATACTAGAGGGTTAAAACTCATCTGAAGTACTACCATTGCTCATAGTTCTTTTGTGGAAGGGTCTGTCCTCTCTGTCTAAGCTGGAGGACTTCTCAACGACGTCCTCCTCGTCCTCAGAGTGGTGCTGATGTTCTAGATCCTGACGCGGATCCTGGCCCAGAGCAACGCAGAAACACACAGTTGTGGGTTATGCAGAGAAAAACCTGAGCAGGCTTAGACGATGTTGATTTCTGGACTCACCAGCTGGCGTATGGTGTCTGAGATGATTTTATACCAGTCTGTGATGATGCTCTCAGTGTCGTACTGGATCAGGTACTCCACACCCGTCCGACTCTTAAGCTGAATCAACAAACACACACGGAACCATAAGAACACACACTAGTGAAGCACACAGAATGATCATCCAGGGGTGTAATGGCCATACTTCCAAAACATTTTTCTTGCTTGATTTGTCCTTGGTTGCCCAGTTAATGGTCGCCCCTTTCAGCTCCACTGTGAATTCTGGGACTATCTGATTGCTTTTGCCCTAAGTGATATAAAATACATTTAGTGGTGTGAAACAAAAATGAAATCATGCAAATTCCAGCGTTTCTCACCGATGCTCCAACTGGTGACTTTGGATCCTTATGGAATGTCAGTATTCCTCCATGGAGAACCGTCCAGGAATTACTCCAGTTCTTCCTGTGGGACGATGGGTCAAACGTTATACTCTTACATACAGTACGTAACACTTAACAACAGGGTCCCATTGTTGAATGTTAGTTAATGAGTTAACTAACATAAAAAACCTACAATGAGCAACACATTTTGTGTTGTTATTAATGTTAGTTAATAAAAATATAACTGTTCATATTTACAATCGGTCCATTAAATAAAATTAAGAGATATATATTTGTTTATTTTAATGCATTAGTACATGTTGAAATTTTTACAAACTGAGATGAATGAATGCTTTGGACGTATTTTTCATGTTAATGTTATAAAGCATTAAAGTAGTATCTAAGGTTAGCTAATTGAACCTTATTGCAAAGTGTTACAATTTTCACCAATATAGCTATAGCTATCAAAGCACTATCACCACTGATTTGAGTTAACTTTACCTAATTTTCTTCCCGTTTTCAGACACCTTGGTTTTGTTCAGGATTCCAGCTTTTTCCAAGTTTGAAACCTAAAAAAAAAATTATAATAATGAATGAGTTAATACAGCCTCTCTGTAGGACAAAATGTAAAGGATAATGTCAAACATCATGAAAGTAAAGGAAATGATAGCCTTTAATGTTCACCTTAAAGGTCAAGCAGAAAATGCAGATTACTGTTTTACACTTTTAAGTGTAGTAATGCTTTTACATTTAGGAGCAAATCATTATACAATCCAATTACTCTTTAAAATGCACATATAATCATCACGCTTTATAGTCATATTTAGCAGTTTAGAGCTGGTTTCTTTTATCTGAGTATATGCAGGACATATATATAAAGAGCTGTGCAACAATACAGCCACACTTTGTGAAGATATAAACAATAGACAATATATCACACAGTTGAGATTTGCTAGTATAGAAGACATGCTAGTGATGTCAAATGATTAATTGCAATTAACCGCATAATTTTTTTTCGTTTAAATAATATATGTATGTGTGCTGTGTATATTTATTATGTGTGTATATATATATATATATATATATATATATATATAAATACACACATATGCATGTATATATTTCAGGAAAATAGGTTGTTTATTTACTAAATATTTATTTATAATATAAATTATATGAATATAAATAAAGACATGAAAATACATGTAAATATTATGAAAATATATAATGTATGTGCTTATATTTCTGTATAAATAATAAATAAACACAGAACACACACATATATTATGCAAAAAAAATAATATATTTTGGATGCGATTAATCACGATTAATCATTTGATAGCACAAATACATGCTTATATACACTGCAAAAATCCTGTAAGCAAAACAAAGATTATTGGAGTGCATTCACATTTAATTCCATGAATTATTTGCTGTTTCTTTGTAATTATTTGTGTAATAATTTATTTAATGCTGCTCTAAGATATTTCAAAGAATACATGTAAAGTACTAGCCTAGTAAATGTCAAGAAAAAACGAAACACAAAAGCACTGTCATGATATCATGTCCAAAACTCATTGTATCAAGTATCATGATACATTTGGTACTTGCATATTTGAGTAGAAGGCAGTAATCAAGCTGTAAGTCTCACTAGTCACCACCAGGGGGCAGTGTGGTAAAAGAATACTGCATGCACGTGACTATCTGCAGATTTTGACATCACGTTTTGTAATCTTAGATCTTTCTTCATGTGTTTACAGTGAGTAGCCTTAGTCATAATCAGAAATGTTCGAATAAATACTTTTATTTGGCATGTTTTGTGTAACTGTATAAATATATTCTACCGTGCAATTTATGGATCACCTCTATACTGGCATTACCAAACCCAACACTTCCCACAGAAGATAGAGAAAAACTTTTCAGTTATGATTTTGCATGTCAAATCATCATCAGCTCACATGAGTTTAGCAGTGATCATGTCAGTAAGTGTTTGATGTGTAGCCTTACATTATGTGTATAATATACAATAAAACACCATTTAATTTTGGTCAAAATGTAGGATTTTTAGCTACATTTGTCCATTGCACACCGGGGTAAATGCTATTAGTATTAGAGCAGAGTATGCACGTGTGTTCATCACTGAATGAATCTCCAGGGATCAGGTCAGTTTGTGTTTGCATATTGAAATGATGGGCTCTCCAAGGGGATGTAAATAGAGCAGCTCTATAACCTCAGGTCTCAGGTGCATTTCAGAGTCTATGTAGGAAACATGGTCACTAAGGACACACAAGAAGGATCAGGTGTGCATCACTCGTCGTTTATAAGTGTGGGTGAGCTGCTGGATCAACTTAACACATGAAGTGGGAGAAACTCAAAGAAAATGTGTGTGAGGACATACATCATCCTGGTATATTGCACTTTGCCTCCAGTTCTGCTTGGATCCCATTGTGTCCTGCTCTACTGAAGCCCCATTTCCAATTGCATACGGTCCTGGACTATCAGAGTACTGCAAGTGTGAGAGAGCATTTCTTTCAATGTTACCATCCAATTTTACAAAAGTAAAACTGCAACATAGACATTTCTTCCAAATACAGAATTTAGTGTTTTCACTTCATATAGAAAATCATTTGGGGATGGCAAAAGTATGATTTCTAGACTTGGATAAGGAAAATGAAAGCCTTGCCCATTTGTATATATTTTATGAACATGCATGACGGGAAAAAAATGTGAGCAAAATTTGCTAAGGAAAAGTTCTTATCCCTTGTGTCATTCCAAACCTGTATGACTTCCTTTCTTTTACTGAACACAAAAGAAGATATTTAGAAGATTTTTGGCAACCAAACTGTTTCACTTCCCTTTGATATACGCAGCATGGCCAAGAATTACTATGAATTTTTGTCAAATATAGAATTTTGTGTTTTAGAGAAGAGAGAAAGTCGTACAGGTTTGAAACGACGCGAGAGTGAGTAAATGACAAAATATTTTTTGCAAGAACTATCCATTTAGTCCCTAACCAGCATATCACAAAAAGTCATTTTAAAAGGGCTTTAAAATATTGTTATGCATGATTGCGGGGAACCACTGCTTTAAGGGATGTTCACACCACAGTAACAATAACTATAAAGTTTAAATGATCATTATAATCAAACGATATCACTGAAAACAGACCTATTTCTTCCAGCTGATGAATGCTAAAAACATCAACAGCCAATCAGAATGCACCAAACTTTAATGACCTCAAGCTTTTAAAGAAGCTGACAGCATAAGTGCATAAACACATAATAAACACAACATATAATCTGTATAGTTGTGTACCTCAGGTAAGTTCCACTGGGACTTGCTGCCGTCTTCAAGGTAGTAGTACGTCCGTCCTCGATCGTCTATCGACTTGATCCACTGTCAACAAGACGCTTTATCAGTTCACCAAATTACAGTTCACTATCATACACCTCACTAATAATATCAAGCTAATCAGCCCAAATACTGAGTAATCCAGTCCAGAACCAGTCCAGAGATCAGTTACCTGTTCCTGCGTGTAGTCGCTCGTGAAAACCCAAGTCCCTTCAGGGTCGATGCTGAGGGTCCAGCCTGGTGGGACGCTGGGGTCCAGATTGGCCCTGGGGATTGAGACATTCTTCAGCTGAATCAAAGAATACTCTGCTGGCATCGAGAGAGGAGATGCTTCTTCCTCCAGGTCTGGAGATGCTGGGTAGTCTTCCTCAGGAAGTGGTGGCTACATTTGGGGGAGAAAAGAAGACAATACAAATATTATTAAAACAGTTTCAGTTTGAATATGAAAGTTATATTTGTAAAAAAAAAAAATTCCATAATGGAAATAAAACTTATTATTAACCTTTTTTTGGGCAGAAAAGGGCAGTGTTTGAGAAGCATTTTTTAAAATATTATTGCAATTTATTGCATTATTTTTGCATTTTCATTTGTTACATAGTCAATATAACACTTTAGTCTACTATTAACAATTGATCAAATCTAAGGAGAAAAATAATGATGAAACAAGCAATAAAATAAGCCAAACCACTAAAAAACAATGTTGAATAAATAGAAAAAGTATTTCAATTGCAAAAATAATCCAATTAATAATTTGCTTAATAACTGTATTGAAATACCTGTATATATAATGCAATCCGATTTTACATTTTTAAAATTAAAAAAATATATATTTTAAAAATGTTATTTAAAAAAGATTTTTTTAATTATTAGATTTTTTTAATTATCATGGGGAATTCAACATTGGGGGATCATATCATGGAGACAAAAAGTCTGAAAACCACTGGTGGACACTTATAACCATAATTCTAAAATAATTTAGGCCTACATGATATTTTTAATTAAACATAATTTCCAGGTTGACAGTGTGAGATCTGATCCAAAGATGATTTAAAATTATTAAAAATAAACAATAAAATAAAATCCCAAAACCAACTAATACGCCCTCAAAAAAAAAAAAAAAAAAAAAAAAAAAAAATATATATATATATATATATATATATATATATATATATATATATATATATATATTTGATTTCTTGACAGCCATGGATGGAAGCAAGTCTGTGAGGGATAGAATCCAGTGTTCAATAAATTTTTATGTTGTTTAACAACATAGTGATTGTTAAGCTAAAGAAACTTCCTTCCAAAAAAAACCCTCCATAAAACAGTTCTGAAAAATGTGAGTTGTGAAAATAACCTAGGACCTTTATACAGTGGGTGTTTTAAGGACTTTCAAACCCGCACAGTTTCGTTTTCATCCATGTAAAATCAAACATGACGTCAAATCTGAGTAATTAAGGTAATTAAATATTAACATAAAACCTCCGTACCGGGCAATCTTCCAGAAACTCCCCTGGTGAGGTGATGTCCTCCGGGGGATCCCATGAACTCTCACCCGACACAGGGTTGAAGAAGTAATGCCTGCCACTGTTCTCATCCAGCACCTTCTCCCAGTCCGAGCTCCACCTCTGAGGAGAAGGGACTAGGGGCGGGCTGATGGGAGACTGGGGGAACGAGGGAGGAGAACGGGGCTCCTCTGTCTCCTCTGAAGACTCCATGGAGTTACTGAGAGGATACTCCCAGGTGCTGCGGCCCGTAGAGGGGTGGTAGTAGTACTCTTGCCCGCTCTGGTCGTCAGTATGGATCTGCCATCCCGCAGAATCTAACAGAAGGGTATCAGGAGGGTCCGGGAACTCCTGTGATGGAGAGGCGATGGTACTGGAGGGGTCAAGGCTATTCTGTCGCACCCGGGGGAGGTTTACATACACCGCTGTGAGAGCGCTGTCATCCTCTACCTGATGGACAAAAATCACACCAATCAATGCATACACTTCAACAAGCCAGACTTGATGCAAAAGACACTCAAATATGATGCTCTCTTTTTTAAAATACTAAGGAAGTTATATTTTCATGTATGAAGAGCCATCAAGTTTTTTAGTGTAAGACATTTATTTGTGTGCAATTTTACAAAGACAGCGTTGTTTAAATAATTAAATAATGTTAATAAAATTTAAAAATGAAAATAAATAAAATAAAATAAAAAATGCTAGTAACCAAAGCAAAAATTCCCACTTTAATTTAGATAAGTGCTTATAAAATAAAATAAAATAAAACTTTATAAAAGCTATATAGATAAATTAAGTAAAAGCTAATAAAAATGAAGCTACAATAAAACAATAACAGAAAATATTCAAATAAAATCTAATTCAAAATATTAACAAAAACTATAATGCTAAATGAATGATACAAAAATAACACTAAAAATAAAGTAACGATAACACTAATTGACCTGAGAGTGTCGTTGTACCAAGCTAAATCAAAATTATTCAAATAACTTTTTAATGAAAATATTTACTTTAAGGTTGATAGCACATAGATGAATCACTAAATCAAATTAAACTTGAATTGAAAATACAAATTAAAAACACATAAACTGATGTATCTTTATACATATTAACCCAAAGTTCTAAAAATACATGCTATAAAAGATATATTTAGACACCCATAGATGCAATAACTGTTTTTCAAGGCGATTTCTAGATTTGATTTAAAATATGAAAGAAATGCATAAATTTATGTGATAAAATATGTGATATTTTTTAAATACATGCACACACACACACACATATACATATCAGCTTCTTTGGATAGTAAAATTAAATGTCAACTGGTCAGAAGCTAAGGATGAAGATAAATCAAATTATATAATATTATATAATGATATAAATGGTGTGCTTTTGACTGGAGACATGTGTAACTTGATTCAGATGACCTTTCACAATGATACTGACCTTATGTAAACAGATCAATTTGTCATTTCTACAACGAGTAAAACAAACAGTGGATGGAGCATCTGCTTTCACACCCTCCTCCCACAATCCTCTCCTGTGCAAACTGAAGCACGCTCGGAGGGACTCTCCACATCACAGCAAGAGAATCAAAACCAAACACTCCCTAACACAAGGAACACTGGGCCTAACCCAACACACACACCACTGTCAACTGCGCTCTGGAAACACACTTCATTCAATCTAACAAGGTGAATTTGACTAGGCCTGAAGTCTCATGTGCTTGTTACAGAAAGAGAGCACTTCCTGTGTGTGCTGATCTCAGGAAACAGAGCAAGAGTCGACAGTAAAGAAGAAAACCACAAAGAGATAGTGCAACTTTTTCATCTCTTTTGTTTGTCCGGTTTACAGATGGCCAAAACGCCAGCAGATAAAGCTCACACTGATGGACAGTGATTCACTGTCAGTGTTTGTGATGCTGTATGTAGTGCTACTGCTGTGATGGACATCCAGGAGCTACTAGACCAGTGGTTAAGGGACTGATGCCGACATCTTTATATGTGTTTTAAAAACAAATTCTGTCTTTGCAATGTGGTTTGAGTGTACTGCTGAATGTTCTAATTCTATCTATCGATCTATCGATCTATCTATTTATCTATAATAGAGGACATTATATATAGATCAGTGGCTAAAAACCATTCTGAACACCTTCACACCCACATAGCAACACCTTGGCATGGTCAGGGACCACTGCACATCCTCGTGAAAAAAGCGGTCTTAATCAATTTGAATATGTGTAGTGTACTTAGTGTACAACCATATTTTTAAGAAAATGTTCTTGCATATAACCAGTCAATTTTAGAAAAAAATTCAAGTCATGTCAGTCGGCGGCCATCTTTGAAACGCCTCTCAGGCTTGCAGGTGCAGCTTCTATCTCGTTGAATGGGGAAACATCAAATTCTCCAAAACTTGACACTAAGCATAAGATTAAATATCATATCTGAAATCACCAGTGCAATCTGACAACAACTGTATCATAAATGTTGTTTATTTTGCTCAAACAGCATTAAAAACTTTTTCCCTGAGGGCTAGATCACCCTTACCAAAAAATATGTTTATTTTACTAAGTATACTTAAGTAAAGTTCACGTATATTTTTGAGTATACTATATGTAGCAAGTATACAACTATCAGAGTTCTAGTAGTATACTTTTAAGTGTCCTGTTTCAACACTCCTTGGCAATAAATTGCCCTACTTTCTAGTATATAAAAGTATACTTTAAGTATAACAGTAGCAAACTTTGAGCACACAACTAGTTTACCTCCATGTTTGTTTGTACTGCAATTATACTAAAAGTGAACTTGTATGTTTACTGATAGTTTACTAACTAAATACTTTGTACACTTTGAAGTATAGTCTCAGTAAACGACTAGTTTAGTAGTTTTATACTGCATACTCATAAGTTTTCTTTAAGTGAACTTTACATCATACTTAAGTATACTACTATGTCCCTATTTAGTTTTGAATTTGTATATATTTTGTTATATGAATATCTGAACATACAAAACATCCAAAGAAAGAACAGGGCATCTTTAATGTGGGTAAGTTTAATAAAAAAAATAAAGAAATAACATTTTGAACAAAAAGCTGAAAAAAATACTATGAATTGGATTCAGAATGACAATCAGAACGTAGATGGAGTCGATAAACACCCCAAAACTTGACTGTAATTATTACCTCTTCATCGGTTGACATTTTATTCCATAACGTTACAGTTTTGATGCTGTTTCATGTCAGATGATCGTGTTAGATTACACGTGTTAGTATCTGGTGTTTCTCTTTTCTTCTTCACTTGTGTTTTTCTGGAAATTCTGTGCAGAATACGCCCTCTTCCGTATAATACAATAATGAAAACACAGATTCTAGGAGTATAGAATTTTTGTAAGTTTAAGTCAAGCATACTTAAATGTTTGAGGAGTACATAAAGAGTAAACTAAAAGCATACGTTCCTATTTTTAGTTTAAAAGAAGTATACTAATAGCACACTTGAATAAACTCCTTTTTTTCGTAAGGGTAGACAGTGCACATGCTCAGTCGTAAGATCACGTCTCGGTGCGCTGACTGTTTCTATAGCAACTGGGACTTTTCAGAAGCCTCTGTAGTAATGCGCTGACCTTATCGATTAACGATTGGCTCTTTGGCTCAGAAGGCGGGGCTTTGTTCAATAGAGCATTCCATTTTTCCCCATTCAAAACTATACGAGTGTTAATGAAATAAAAGGCCACTTAAGTGATCTTAAAGAGAGTATTTCATAATACACTTTTAAAATGTGCACTTTGTAATAATGTAATTTTTTTATTTTAGTTTGTAAATCGTGTTCTAATAATCTTTTGCTGCAATGTAAAGAAGTCCACTTATTTTGATGTTGGCTAACTGCTTAAGTCGCTATGATATTCTGATCTCTTAAGGCTGGAATACATTACATGATTATTGCCCAGATTTTCCCCTGATTTACAGCGTGGAGAAGTCGATGCTAGTTGCCAAAAGTCATGGCCATTCTGCAGATTTGGACTGAAAGATGGTCACAGACTGATTTTTTAGCAGTCATCCATATCAAACATGTTTGATATTTTGAGCTGATTTTAAAACATTTATTGTTTTCATTTGACATGTAACAAGGCGCAAGTTTTTCAGTGAGTTTGTTGTGATCAGAACAACTTTTAAGTCTGGTAGTATGTGATTCTCTTTTCAGCAAATAGCACAATTTCTGGTGTCATTCAAATACTTATGCATGTTGCAACAGCAATGCATTTAAAGACATTTACTACTTAGGGTGAGAGGTTTGTTCAAATACTTAACCGTTAATTGAAAATGAGTAGTAGGCCTTAGTTTACTCTTAAGGTTCCTTTATCACCCAGTGCTCAACAAGGATTACGAAATAGTTTTCACCACCCAGTACATGATACGGAAGAACCCATGAAGCTCCCTGCGCATGCATGTAGAGTGAAGATGGCAGTGGAATGGATGCTTATATGTTTACTGCAGTACTAGGCTCACCTTTAGCCTCGAGAGAGGCCTGTACGAGGACACACCTCTCCTGAAAAAGGTCTGTGAGAAAGAGAGAGACAGAAAAAGGTACAGAAGTGCAAGAGTGCCAATAGAAAGAACAACAACGGAAATAAAAGCTAGCGTGCCACCACGTCACATCCTGGGTCTATATTTACCAGTCTTTAGTGGAGACCAAGCCTGTCTCTCAGCCACAAGTGCCAAAATGCATCAACTGACAGGAAACTCCTTTATTATTATACTGATCACAAACAATAGCTGCACATACACCCACCATATAAAGCACTGAAGAAGAACGGAGTGATCACAATGCCATTTACTCTCCTAAACTCATAACTCATACCTGTGCAAAACCATATCACTTTCTTTTTATGTGGAATACGAAAGAAGAAGTGTTTAAATACTGGCCACTATTTTTCATGTTATGAAAGTGAATGGGGATCTGGGCAGTTTAAGTAAAATATGAACTACCAATATGGCCTATATTCTAAGTTTTTACAGCTTTGTGTGTTGTAAGTCTTCATTATTAGTTAAGTTAAAAGTTGCAGTTATCTTTTCTTCTCTGTTGTGACACACTACTGGTAAATAGTTTTATAGATTTTTAAATAAATATCCTGCATTTATTTGATTAAAAATACAGTAAAAACTGTAATATTATGAAATATTTTTCAAATTGAAAATAACTGTTTTCTATGTGAATCTTGTTTCAGACATAATTTATTCCTGTGATGCAAAGCTGGATTTTCAGCATCATCACTCAAGTCACTCGAGTGTCACATGATCCTTCAGAAATCATTCTAATAAGCTGATTTAATTAACTCAACATTATCAATGATGAATACAGCTAGCTACCATCCAAAGTCTGGGTAAGTAAGAAATTCAGCAAGGATGCAATAAAATGATAAGATGACAGTAAAGACACTTATAATGTTACAACAAATAAATTATGTTCTAACATAAAAGTACCTGAAAAAAACTCAGTTTCCACAAAAAATAATAATCATTTTCCCACACTGATAAGAACCATTATTAACTATTGAGCTTTCATCCTATGATGAATCCGGTACATTCTTTAAAATTTCACCTTTCGTGTCCACAGAAGTCATTTTCAAGATTTCTAACAACATGAGGGTGTGTAAATGATGACAGAACTTTAATTTTTTTTAGCTGAACTATCCCTTTAAATCAGTTTAAAGCAAAGGGAGTGATGAAATCCCCAGTCTTAAATGTATGCCATCCTTTTGTGGGATAAATTTAGATGATCTGAATGCGCTGGCCAACAGAGACAGCCACACAACCTGTATAAGTCATTGTACAAGTAGGCTAACTGAGAGGAAAAAGACTGGAGGCAGTGGATGTATAGGGAGAAGCCTATAAAGCAGGTACTACACAGGTACTATCCAGTTCATCACATTATAGAAGCTTGGAACGATTCTGACCGAACAATTCAACAAAACTTCCTTTTTCTGGTCAGAACTGCAGAGATGCTAACGGTCTTGCAGCTGCTGTCTGAAAGAGTTTTACAAAACTGGGCAACTTTACTGTGACAAACACTGGAACCTGATGATGTTTAACAAGTGCATTTGAGATATCTACGCTGGGGAGTGTCTCAACCGGAAGAAACCACATCCTTACTGAGAACAACACAACAGAAGCACGCTTACATTCAAAACCCAACTAATGTGTCACACTGAATGTGCTCATATGTGTTACATATTGAACAGTCAAGCCAATGTATTACTTTTTACACATCAAAGTGACAACAAAGAGCATTTCCGTGCTCAGAAACCCAGTTTTAATGGGTTGTGGACGTACCTGTGTGTTCAGAGAGAGAGGCATTGCGCTTCTAGGTCGGTGGTTGGTCCGAATCTTAGCGTAGAAATCCACCATGTCTTTGTTTAGATCAGTCAGTACAGCTGATCAGAAACATTCAAACTCTAAGTTATCCAACAGCGAGCATCATGGTGAACAAGCTGACCCTGAGTCTCACACACACACACACACTCATACAAACATATACACCATCGGTGTCCGTAGCCGATGTTGCCACTAATGAATATCTGTCTTGAAGCGCTACTCTGCTAGAGTGAAAGGAGGAGGGGCAAATGAAGAGAGCAGACGGATGGAGAGAGACGGAGGTATGTATGACCATATGAATATGTGAAGATATGTAAAGAGACAATGGGTGAAAGAAGAAGTGGTGTTTAATGGCTTGATTTCAGGTAACTTTGCAAATATAAAAATCATGCCAAGTATTTTCAAGTCTGAATTGTTTAACTTCCTCTTTTCCCTCATCGAAACAGAACCTACACGACTCACTGAATTGAGTACATTTCCTCAGCTTCCTCAAAATTACACAGTTTGACCGTAACACCTCTGACAGCCAAAAAAATAAAAAAGTAAATAAACAATACAGGATTGCTCAGAAGTTGGTCTTTTATAACTCTTTTTAAAAAATCTATGACTTCAGTTATTTTTTTAAACATGTTCCTGGTCTTATTGATCACGAATCATTGGTGAATGTTATTCTAAAGAAATCTTTCTCTTTCTTCAAAATGTATTAACTTGAAACAACTTTCCTTTCCCTATGATTTTGTAATAATAATCGTAGCCTGCGTGGGCAGTTATGTGTCCAAATAGCCATTCAGTGATTATTTTAGCAAACTGGCTCCATTCTGGTATGCAACACCCACTTTTCATATTACAATCAATTCCCAATGGATTCAAGTCTCACTCTTTCACTTGTAAATGTGACACTGTGCTAATGTTAATGCTATGTCATATTATGAAAGTAGAATTGGAAAATAAAATACATTTTTGACAAACTAATCAGCTTTCTCTGGGATATTTAAATAAACATGATTCTTGATAAGCAGCAAGGGTTTTTACTATATTACTATATTGTAATGTACATCTGAGTGTAATAACATGCAATTACAATATATGGTGACTTACCATTTCATGCCAACTTTAACAATATATTTAGATTCAAGTTAAAGTCAACACGGGTATACAAGCCTTAAAAAGCTGATGGACAGGTAAAACCAAGTGTATTTTAAATGGCATGATGTGGTGGCATGAGAAAGAGCAGAGAACAAGGGTCACTGTGTTGAGCTGAGCAACATTTCAGCTGTGGATGTTTAAAGCAGGAAATATGTTTAGGGTATGCAGGGGGAATTACTCAACTATTGTACATTCAAGCAGTCAGAAAAACAGGACAACAGCTTCCTCATCTGAAATCCAATCTTTGCAAATTTTAAATAACGCTGTTGTCCCTGACTGTGGTTGAGAAGACACAGAGATCCTACAGTTTGGATATCACACCCATGATCGAACTCTTTTTCCTCCTTCTAATGATGGATGTGGGTGACAAAGGCCAGGCATATACAGTTCCTGGAACAAGCCTAAAGTAAAAAAATGCTCCAGCCTGTTTTAGGGATTTCTATTCACAAGAAGTTTTGTTATTCAAATCTTTAGCATGGCATCCTACAGCTAAATGACCTGGATATTACCAAGTCGAGCTAAATAAAAACACAGAAAACTTAGATGATCAAGCTCATCTAGTACTTTCATTTAGAACTCATCTAGAAACATTAGCAAGGTGCCCAGATCAGACACCAAAAATAAGCAGGAATGACATAAGTTAATGTGTAACGCAATGTCCTGGACTATTTATAACACTCTGCAATTTCATTTTCTACCCTGAGGGAATCCTTGCTTTTGATTGAGAGCAGCTAAGAGTTTTTCTCCTTAAGCATCAATGTGCAGACAAAGCAATGTGAACAACAGTCTGGTCTTTTGTAAACACACACACTTTCTCAGGCAGTGAACCGCCCATGAGATTACCACAGATACTACACGCTTGTTAGAATCAGGGTGTAGACAAAACTATGAGCAATAGGTAACATTTTCCGGGTTTAAGTCACAGCTTGCATGAGTTGTTGTACTTCTGGTCACATGATTTATCAAAAAAAAAAGGAAAAGAATAATTCAGAAGGCTTGTATAACTATCCTTTGTGCATTGTAAGCAGTTCATTATTTACTGCAAACAGATTATGCCATGATCATATATATTTAATTCTGTGTTGCTCTGACTCTTTTTTCTTGGGAATTCCAGCCAGCAGATACAGCCAATCATTTAAACAATTTGAAGGCAGGGCTATCTGTTTGGGGGAGTGGTCAGGAAAACCAGTTAGGACACAGTCATTATAGCAGTTACTGCATATAGAATTATGACATGCAAAGATGTAATACTCTCTTTGTAATTATGAACAATAAAGACTAATGGTTCTTTGTGAGTGTCTCTTTTTGCATGGCAGTAAAGGAAACCATTTGCCTTCCTGAGTCAGCCTGAACTTTATGCTGCCTCACATAAATCAGAATAATATAAATAAATAGTAGTTTTCTAGTTGGAAATTGGACATGAACGACCTCTCAAGCTTTATTTACAGCTTATAAAATCAAATTTCAGAGTTGGCCAGGCCATAAATTTTAAACATGGCAGAGGAGTAAACAATTGCGTTACTGACTGTTAATTTTTATTCATTTTGCTGCAACATCACAACATTTACATATATAAATATTAATTTGATGCAAATATTTGTATTTTACACACTGAGAATAGCATTTATTTGACAAAGATTACCAGAATTGTCAACAAGCTTACTATCTACATATGTGAATGTGTACAAAAAGTGCCTGTAATGTTTATATGGGACGCTATATTTTACTGAAAATCTGTTAGATAGTAACAAAATCTGTCCATGGGGCAGTACCCATTCTTATTAGGTACTAATTTAAGTACTAACATGTATACCTTAATATGTAACATTAAGGTATATATATATTCATTTTTTTATGGATAAAGTAAAAAGTATCCCTCTTTGCCCCAGTGACAACTTTCGCACCTTGAGAATGTTTGACTAAATATCTTCAATACATTTAGGCTTTTCCCAATAATTAGGCAAGAATTAACTTCTTTGTGATTCCTTTTTTATCTGACAACAAACCACTTGGATACAACAAAGGAAAGTAGAACATTTCCAAAAGCATGTGAAGGCAGCGAAATTTCCAAATAAGGTGACGGTAGCCTTCGTGTAGAAAATAATATACTACCTACTGTACATATTTGGAAGTATATATTTGGAAATGTGAAAGTCCTTTAGACATGTTTCATCAGACTGTTGTACATCAAACTGAAATCTGCTTTTAAATGACACTGAAAGGATGGCTAAAGTGCAACAGCATGTTACACAGAAACATCATTTCTGTCTAAAATGTCGATAGCCAAGGAATTTACAGCTATAATGAATTCAGAAAGAAGTGATTGTAGGGTGCACAGAGGGGATGGCATGCTGCTGATTACTTAACCAAATTACTTATCAACCAATGAAATAGGGGCTGCAGAATCAGCAGCTTGAACTCCTATTTCTCTTTTCTCTCTCACACACACACATTTTTACAGAGGGGCTATTCAGGGGACCCAGCAGTGTCCCCTCCATGTTACATCACCAATCATGGCCTGGAATCCTGTATTACTTCATTGAAAACTAAAAGTCTAAGAGCTTATAGCACACTGCAGTCATTATCTGCCCATCATCACTCGGGTACCTTTTCTTCCCATCTCTCATAAATATGTGCACATTTACATTCTGTAATAAATGCAAAATTCTTAAACATTTAAACTCAAGAATAATGAATGTTTTTGTTCATTAAAAACTCATCACCACAACTCTAGATTTTTAGTGATTAACTATGCTGCTGTGGTCTCTATTGGGGTAAATGGTAGGTCTTTATGATATTTTGGTCCTTCCTGCAAAGCAGTTTTTTTTTAGGCTGCTCTTTTTTGTTGACCAGACTAAAATCTTATGTGCAAACGGCAGCATGGCCGCACTAAAAATGTGTTAACATGATCTTGCTAAAGTTTCACATCCTGTTCTAAGAAGAGTGGAAAACACTCTTACACTACCAGTGAGGTGACTGGAAGTTCAACATTTATCACAGTGGGTCCCATCCTTTATTATCAGGATGAAAAAAACATTCTATATAATTCACAAGTAACATTTTTCCTTCACAAAAATGTACCCTCCTTAGTTACTGTTGTTATGCCCAACAAGCCATGCCGCTCTCACACTACACATCCTGTTCTCACAGTGAAAAATACACTGCAGAGCCAACAGTCTCATCTTTCAAATGTTCTCATTTTGTAATAAATTCAGACAACAAATACCATTTTGTGGCTCTTTAATTACTGTACTTCTCAGTTCAAGCGGCACATGTAAACCAATCATCTTTTCATATTACTTAAAGCAAAAAATAAACATGAATGAACATCAATAGATATTTTATTTCAACTGAAAGACATAAATACACACACATTTTCAAGTTTAAGTCTACTGTAGGTAATGTAATCTCCTGTCTGATTGGTTTGTCAGACAAGATGGCAGATTTAGCGGTGGCATTACGATTGCTCAGATCGCTTGTCAATCAAGCTCTTCGCTAAGTGTCAATTAAACATCGCTGAGCTAGACTTATTAAATTACCTGATATTCCCAGACAATCAAGGTTTTCAAAACATCACTGGTGCTTGTGTGATGACATAATTAGGGCTGGGCGATATATAGACTATTAGCGATAATAACATAATAATTTTGATGAAGATGTAAAATGTGGCAATATCGTGAATATCGAATATTTCTAATTCAAGCATACTTTCCTAAAAGAACGTGCCAATTGTTCAAAAAAGGGTACATGTTATTGCGGACTACTCTACACTCCTCTACTATGCGAACTCTCATGAGATTTCAATTCCCCAAATTTGAGCTTCACTGTTACATAGTTCTCTTTCTAACATTTGTTCAGTATCTCACTATGGGACCTCCTCAGGGCGTGGCCGATCGAGGAAGCATCTATAACACCACTTCTGCCAACCATGGCAGACCAATCGCAGCTACCTGCCATTTTGTCATTCTCACTCTCTTCCCCTTGAAGATTTCGGAAGCTGTCCTCAGCAGACTTTGGGAATTATTGCTAAACAGTTTATCAACAGAGCCACAAGATAACATCCCAAACGCAATAGATTCTTAACGTTTGTCAAGTGACTTGCCACTTAGAGTAAGATAACTAATGCGTTAAGGTGAGTTTTTCTATTTATTTTTCCAAGTTTTTGGCGCGCTCACCACGCACCAAAAAGTAGGAAAAAAAGCTCATTGTCGCAGCACAGCTCCGTACTAGTTGTCACGTTGTGGTGGTGTGGCGTTTTTCAAAAGATTTAAAAATCTTCCGCAATGGCCGTACGTGCTTTGAACGCAACGTCCCTCCTTACAGCCTATCAAGCGGAGTTATTAGAGGAGATGGGGCATCAGCTGGACTCCACTTCCCCCAACCCAGTGTTTTGGGAGGAGATATGCGTCATTGCAGATTTAAACCTGCGCACGTCCTGCGGAGCAGTTCAAAGATGCGGTCGGAGTATGGGCTTGGCGGTTGTGGGAGAGATATCACTATGGCTGGGTTTGTCAGGCCTCTCTAGCAAAGAAAATGTGGAGTTTTTGGATGCACCTAACGATCCAAAGGTCATGTTCGGCACGACGGTAACAGCTATGCATCAGCAATGTGACCTGCAGAAAAAAGAGGGAGAAGCATTCGAGGTCTGTCTCCCCAGAAAGCCGGCAGCTCGTCCTTATCACCCTAGCCATCCAAATTTCAGGCCTTCAGGTAGAGGAGGTCATTCGGATTATCAACCTTCCTGTCCTGCTCCACCACAACAGCCTGGAAGCACGGGGCCTCAGTCAAAGCCTGGTTTCGTGAAACCTAAACAATCGTTCGCAGCCGCAGAAGCTAAACACCGGTTGGACCCCTCTCAGGTGAACAAAAAGAGGTGGTCAACCTGAGACATCAGTTTGGCAACAAGAAGGGTTTGGAGACAGCACTCAGGGTTTCTCTGTCCCATTCCTTCAAAATGATTCCTTTCTCCCTCCTGCAGGGAATTTAAGTGTGCAAAGTGTTCGTATGGGAGGTTCAAAGTCCAGTGTCCATGTGAAAATGGCCCGTGTTCCCCTGGCACCCCCAAGATATGTCTCTCCCTCCACTTAAGAGGTTTGTTCTGAGGGAGGAAAGACAAAAGTTTGTAAGCATCCCATCACAAATAAAGTTTTCTCTGTCGCATTCAATCCAAGGGCTGAGGGCACAGAGTGGAATAAATATAAAAAGATATCATAAAAAATAAACAAAATTACGAATATAACTCCTTCAACGGAGTGATTCCAACGGAGGAAAGCCAGACGGGCTTCTACTCCCGTTATTTTGTGATTCCCAAACGAGGGGGAGGTCTCCGACCCATTTTAGATTTACGGGTCCTCAACAAACACCTCAGAAAATACAAATTCAAAATGCTTTCGCTCAGAACTTTGTGTCAAAGTATTCGTCAAGGGGATTGGTTCACCTCAGTGGACCTCCAGCACGCATATTTTTCCTGCTCACAGGAAATATCTGAGGTTCGCTTATCAGGGCACAGCATACGAGTATATGAGGATCCCCTTTGGCATGGCTTTGGCTCTGACACCATTAAGGAACGGAGGAGTCAGAGTTTCATCATATCTGGACGATCTGCTCATCTGCGCGCCGTCTCAGCATCAAGCAGAGAGCAATACACACACACTAGTGATGCATCTGGAGAGATTAGGTTTCAAGATAAACCAAACAAAGAGTTGTCTAATTTCCCTCCATTGAGCCTGATCGAGCCGACACTACGAAGGGTTCGGAAACGAAATCATGTAATAATTCTGATCACACCATACTGGCCAGGTTGACTTTGGGATGCAGAGATTGTGTAACTGCTCTACGACCAGCCATGGCCGTTACCGGCGCAGGGATCTCCTTTCACAAGCACAGGGGGAAATATTTCACCCCTCCCCTCAGAAACTAGCTCTCTGGGCCAGGCCCGTGACAGGCTAAATCTGAATGCAGCTGGGTTACCTCCGAAAGTGATTGAGACAATTCAGAACATGAGGGCTGCGTCAATGCGCTCTTTAAATAATCTCAAAAGGAGGGTGTTTGAGGGTTGGTGCGCAGATAGGAACATAGTTCCTTTCCTGTGTTCAGTTTCGGATGTGCTGTTTTTTTTTTTACAGGACCTTCTAGATAAGGGCAGAAACTTTTCTACGGTTAAGATTTATCTGTCCGCTATGTTGGCATGTCATGTTGGTATTAACTCGGGTACTATCGGCCATCACCCTCTCGTCTGTCGATTTATGAGAGGTGCACGTCGGTTACACCCAGTGTCGAAGCAGCTGGTCCCGCCCTGGGACCTGTCCGTGGTTCTGAACGCGCTCTCAATAGCCCCTTTAAAGCCCATTGATAAAATTGCCTTGAAGCTACTAGCTCTAAAGAGGGCTCTGTTACTCGCTCTCACTACAGCAAAAAGAGTGAGTGGACTTCATGCTTTATCAGTTCACTCCTCATGTATGATGTTCGGTCCGGGTGTTCAAAAAGTCACTTTTAGAACTAACCCAGCGTTCGTACCCAAAAAGTGTTTGATCACGCTGGTGCAGTTCAATCAGTGGACCTGCTAGCTTTTCATATCGCAATACAGAGTTGTCTGTATTCCATAGTGAGATACTGAACGAATGTTAGAAAGAGAACGTTATGTTTCTGATGTAACCCTGGTTCTCTGCTAGCATGAGTGAGGTATCTCACAAACATTGCCCTCCTTGCCTATCCTGCACGGAAAAGAGATATGCGGAGAATGACGAAATGGCAGGTAGCTGCGGTTTATATACAGGGAGGCAGGACTCCCTGATCGCTGCAGCGATTGGTCTGCCATTGTTGCCAGACGTGGTGTTATAGGTGCTTCTGCGATCGCCCACGCCCTGAGGCAGTCCCATAGTGAGATACCTTACTCATGTTATCAGAAAACCGGGGTTACGTTAGTAACCTAACAATACATTTTCTTCCTGGTGTTTTGCTTATTTTAAGCAATCTGGCAACCATGCACACACAAACACTCGCTCCTCTGGAGCTGGAATGTGTGTGTGTGTGTGTGTGCTTCAGCAAAAAGCTCCCCATTTGAGAGGGTTTTTAGTGGCAATGGGAAGATAGTTTCATTCCACATAGCTTCACTTAAACCAGAGACAGTAGAAAGACCTGTGTTCTTAGCTAAAAACTACCCCCATTTTTTGTATTATTTAAATGCAAAAGCAAACATATTGAGATATAATGTATATCGAATATCATAAAAAAATGTAAAATATAATTTTTTTTTCATATATCGCCCAGCCCTAAATAACATTTAGTCGTGTGACACACAACAGCCAATAAAGTTTCAAATAACTGATTTAGTCTTTGTCGATATTTTCAATTTGATTTGGGAATTAACTTTGGATTACTTTTACGCTTCCTTCCTGAAACTTTTATGCTCCATAAAATCCCACTGACTATTACTGTATAGAAAAAAAATAAACATCTGAAAGATTCTTCACTTTTAGATTGGATTTAATTCTCCAACAGCAAAAATGGAAACTTCCTCTATTCACACCTGGAATCCCACAGAATACACAAACCAATGTCCATTGCAAAAGAGAACTGAGAACCCTTAAGTGCTGTTGAGGAAGTTTATGTGTGTTTTTTTAGTCTTCTGAAAGTACTTTCCATAAGCAGTGATGCTGATATGAAATAAAATAATATAATATAATATTAAGATCATCTGTAGTGTTTTACTGTCTTTGCCTCAAACAGACTCCAACATCTTGTGACCCTACAATTGATTTGGAAAATGGATAGATGGATAATATAATATTATATAAGTGTTTCACCATGTCTAATGAACTTTTTAAACATATAAACAGACCTGGAAATGCTGAAAAAGCAACAAATGGCTCAAACTCCACTATTTGTCTCTGCTCAAGAACTAACCAATACTGATCCAATGTTTGTACAGTAGGGAGTTACTGGAGGTTTCAAACAAATGTTCTCAGTAGTATATGTTGTGGATATTTGCATCAGTGTACTACTGTGCTAAAATTAATCTCTCCACCTATAAAGTCCCGTCCTAATTACTAAACGAAGCGCAAAGAGATTAAAGAGCACATCAGCTCAGAGCAACAGCCACAGAGAAATAAACACTACAGGAAGACACAACTCAGCAACAACACCATAATTAATCAGTGACCTTTTGCACTGCAGAATTTGTATTTGCATATTTAAAGGTTATTTTATAACACATAAAAAATGTTGTAATTGAACAAGAATTACAGATGAAAAGCACTGACAAAAAATGTAGTATGCACACAGTTTTGAGATTGTGATTGCTTTGCTGAATGGAGCTTTTGCAAAGTTTTAATGATTAAGTAGAGACAATCCAATGGGGATATACCTGACAAATAATTAATTTACATAAGCAGCATCACTTTAAATTTTCAGGACTCGATTGGGCACAAACTTGCATCTCTTGTAATCCTAAACTACTCCACCTATGCTGCTGCTTACACTCACTCTCTCACGTGCTACGCTCCAGTCGTGCACATGCACTAGGATCTGAGGTCTTCCATTGCACAGCGCTGTGTGAGATGCATTAGCATAAGCTGACCTACATATCCGGGACTGCACACCAGCGCTACACATTGTGCCCGCCGAACTGAATGGCACCTCAGCCATGCCAACGCTGAAGCCACCATCACTATGGAAACCAGAACTTCACTGGCGGGACTCCAGAGTTTTTTGTGCTATCCCACAAAACTAAAACCCATAGAAAACAGAACAGACTTACAGACATGCTGAAATGGACACTTCCAGGAAAGATGTGAAGAATATTACATTATCTTAGTAGTAGCATGGCACTATGATGACATCTGTGTGTGTAAATCACACACTGACTGGCCACTAATTTCAGAGAGTGATGTTAATTAATACCTAGCAAAAAGTACTATGGCGGTATAATGTCATGGTGATGTTTTAGATGGTAATATCATGGAATTTTGTTGTACGGGTCAATAATTAATAAGTGTGTCTAGATAAAAAAAAGAAAAATCTCAAAAACATACTTCAAAATGCCAAAATTCTTAGAAATTAAAATCTATGTTTTTAAATTGTTTTAGAATTAGTTAAGTGGTGTAACCAATACATAAATACTAGAACAAAAACACTTTCTAATAATTTATCTAATAATTTTTTTTTATAATCAAATTAATACATTTTCAAACACATAGATCACACACACACATCCATACATATACATTCACAAATATAAATAATTAGTTATTCAAAAATACCAAGTTCAAAACTCAACTTGACTTTCCATACATTGATTTGGGAAAATTTTCAATGATATTTTGAATCAAATTATACATAATTATTAATAACTTATTAGTAACTTATTTCAGTTGTTTATATGATTCTGCCAGTTATTATTGTTATAACAAAAATGTATTCTGCCCTTTATTTATTTGTTTTACTTACTTTTCATTCCTACTATCTCAGGAAAGTAACACCACCTAGAACCTTCTGTCTTTAAGCCCAAAAATATACAAATAATCTGGAAATTAACATAATACAACATAACAGAAGACATAGGCCAATAGAAGAGTTCCATTCGAATTGGATGCATTTCAATTTTAAGTAGGGTCTTGTTAACTTAATCTCGATTTTATCTTTCGCGTTAACATGATAACACTTATTTTATGCAAGTAGAAATCCACCCAAAGTGTTCCCCGCATCCCTCCGATCAGGAAGCTCAGGATATTTCTGTCATACCTCACAGCAGATGTTGGCTCAGGTGAAAGCGTTCCGTCTCCAAACGCTAAGATTACAAAAAGCTGCAAACGATATTCCAACCGATAGCAAGCGTCTGTTTATAATCCATCTTTGTAATGCTGCCGTGCTTTAATCGTCCCTCCGCAGGGAAACAGGTGTGTTTGTGGGCGTGGCCTCAAACGCCAGGTACTGTACCTCCCTACAGTGCCACTCACACTCACTAGGGCACTCGGCTGAGACTCGTCTAACCTGTTGTGCTCTTCATTTGACTCTGGAAGTATGCTTGAAAACCCCTTCCCCCATACACAGTCAAATCAGCAGGCTTATATTTAGATACGTGCAACATGTTTTGGTTAAAAAAATTATAATAACGAGGTAAACTATGTACTAGTAGACTAGTTTTCCATACGCACCGTATAGAGCGTCTTGAGCCCGGTTTGGTCGATTAATAAACGGAGTAAGAAGCCGGTTCTGTGCCGGTACACACAAACAGACAAGCAAACCATTAACATGCAGATCACTTGGCAGGGAGCTCCAGAGATGGAGTCTGACAGGGCGTTTGATTATAGAGTCAAAACATCGCTAATAACTATACGTTACATTCTCTTCAAACGTAGAAATATATCAGCTAACTCTAAATACGTTTTTGTCCTCATTAGAAAGCGATTGGGGCTTGACCCGTCTGAAGCTTCATACCTGGCCAGAACAGCTTTAATTTTGCTTATCAAATGAGGGAAATTTCAAACGTCTTTTTTTCAGTTAACGTACCACACAAAACAAGTGAGGCTGTAACCATAGCAACAGTAGTTCGCTCGAGCGTGAGGTTAGGAACGGAACGGAAAGAGTAAGTTACTATTTTTTATTAATCCTTGTCATTTACATAGGTTTAAATGTCACAAGTATGCCACAAAGCGTGCGTTTAGTTGCTTTAAAGTCTTTAAAAACATACGGGCGCCAAAACAGTGGTCTGCACGAGACGAATTCCTTTCAATTAAAAGTTATGAACAAAATTTCGTAACGTTTTATTTTTTATGTTTTCTGTTCTTGTCTGGTCGTGACCAGTTGTAGGAAGGATTTAGACTAGTCTTACAAGTTTCTTTATGACTGATCATAAATAATAATAATAATAATAATAATAAGTTACATAAAAACTAAGTTGAATACAAAATATAAGACTGATTAGCTACCACTTGGCTAACTTCTGTCAGACTAGTTTTTAAGACACTAGGCTAAGTTTATGCAACTGGCTTTCAAAACATTCGCCCTAAAACATAATTTGTTCATGGATTGTCTCTTGATTCATAATGCTAAAAATAACAAATGATTAAATTAAAATTTACCTAATGTTCATAGCCTACTATGTAAAAATTGGACGTTTTGAATGTTCAAAAAGAATAATGTTTCCATAAAAGTTATTTTAGCATGTTTTTGTTAGTGGGGATGAAGTTTGACAAATACTGAAAAATAGCCTATATGACAGTTTTTATATTAAATATTAAAAGTTCTTGTGTCTGTTTGCTAATGGGGCATTTGTGGATACATCATATTTCTAGATTTGTGAATTAAAATATTAAAATTTATTAAAATTAGGCCTATGGGTTAAAATGTCCCTGTCCTCCTAGCATTTATATATAGTAGGTCTACAAGAAAAAAAAAAAATATACTGCAGAGGCATTAAAACAACCGTCTTTTTACAGGTAATTAAGTGAATGATTAATTAAAAAAAACATTTTACTTAATACACTGAAATGTGGAAAGGAAAATAATATATTTAGCTCAATCAATCAACTGTTGATATAATGCAGGCATTTCTACACCAACTTTTAGGGACAGACACATTTTTTCTTTTTTCTTTTTTTGGACACCTGAGACATCATCACTTCCCCATGGTTTTGGTTTTGGTTTTGTAGGCTCAGAGCTTATTTGCAGACAGTGCCCCCGTGTGTTCAAGAAAAGCAGCTAAATCATTCAGACTGAGCATATACTTACTAAAGTATGCAGTATTTCATAATGAAGCAATAGGCTACATCTAAGGCTTCATTTATTGTCAAGAGAGAACACTGCTGTCATTGCAAGGAGGATAGAATAGTACAGAATATATATATTTTTGCATCATAATCAGAAATTGCTGTTTAACTTTACTTAGTACATTAAATATTACTTACCACACTCTTATCTGGTGTGACAGGCTTTACAGTCATATTATCTTTGGCTATTGAGGATTCTGGTTCTCTTGCTGTATCCAAACTTTCGTACACATTCTCGTCTTTATTCATGGCATTCCAGACGTCACCCCAGCCAGCTCTATTGAGCATCTGAATATCTTGATCTAGGGCCTTCGAGTCCACCTGAGGCCTTTCTGTTGCATTTACGGTTGACTTTATCTCCATTTTGGGGGACTGAGGTGTGTTAACTGTGTGGAGAGGTGGCAGTAACATAGAGGGTGGTATTTCCCCATTAGTTGGAGGAGTGTGGATGGAAGGCATGTCTTTAATGTTGTCATAGAGGTGGAGTTCAGGCACAGGACAGGGCTTTGCTTCAGTCTTTATGGGATCTGGATCCAAACCTTTCAGTTCAAAGAATTCCTTTGGAATAATAAATGTTGATATTCTGTGGCCATCCTTCTCCGTGTCTCGTTTTATAGAGGCAGGGACTCGGAGTGTGACTTCATCGGGCTCAATGATGGTGGGAAGTCTATCAGGAGCTGTCTCTGAGTTGGACTTGAGGTATTCACTTCCACTAAACTCTTCTGGAGGGTCCGGTAGAGTTTGGTTGGTCTCAGGTGGGAGTTCGGTGACATAGGTTGCTGGGATGAAAAAAGGCTTGTCGGTCTCACCCTTCCGAACATGCCACCAGGTTTCATTGGTCTTGGCAACTAGGATGTAGTGCTCGTTGGGTTTGATGGACACCTCTCTGCCATCTCGAGCAGTGTACTTGTATTCATAATTCACCAGAACCTGCTGTGAAAGTGACATAGTGGCCCACTTCTGATAATCCCAAACACGATATGTGGCTGGTGTTCAGTGCAAGCAGGAAATTAGGGTCCGGATACAGTCATCATGAGATCTGAAGATAAAGGAGAAAAGACAAAAAAACAATAAACAACAAAGAATTATTTTGTGTATTTGGTGTAATGAAATGTGCAGTTTAAGGTTAAAAAAACATTATTTTCCACATACTGTACATTATTGTTGCTCCTCTATGCCTCGCCTTTCTGAAACATGTTGACATTTACAAAGCTCATTGTTCTAAAAAGTGAGGTGTACGCTGATTGGCCAGCTATCCAGTGTGTTTTGATTGGCCCGAATGCCTCAAGCATGTCACGGAAATATTACACCCCTTACTATACTGTGATGCCGTGTGTCCCAGCGCAACGACACAAAACCAATAAAACCCATTACAAATGAAGCATTTGTAGCATCCATTGGTGACATAATTACTGGTTATAATGACTTATACTGTCTTTTTAAACATTGAGTTGCATCGCACCACGTAAACAAAACCATGTCTGTATTTGTGACCGGAGAAATGACAAAGAACAAGCTCTACTCTACACTAGAGCATACAGTACATAGCATATACAGAATATATATACATAAACACTTAAACAGGATATATATATATATACATAAACACATTTTTTTGCATTGATAACTCAAATGTGGTGATCAAACACATAATGATGACAAACATAGGCCTATGTTGTGGAGGCAGGGTATTTAACAATAAACTTTATTATTCAAAAAGAGTCTGACTTCAGTGCAATTAACCAATGTAGCAAACTAAAATGATACGCTTATTGTGAGAGTAAAAGACAGGAACATTAGGTGACCACCAACTAGATGACTACATAGCGTTAAATCCCCATTCAACCGACTCAAGCCACCACCGCACTGCCGTCTGTTGAACTGCAAAAAGATACTAACGTTTCAATCTGCTACGTTACAGACTGCACAGGCGAACTATGCTGACATTGTGTCTGCGCCGCAACAGGACGCCACAAAGCAACCACTGAAAATCATTTGAACTTCGTGTCAGCACGTCATAAATAGAACGAGGCATCAACAACACTGATTATAGTCCAAGTCCATTTATGGCAAGGGTGTCAAACTCAGTTCCTGGAGGGCCGGAGCCCTGCGTAGTTTAGATTCAACCAACCTAATTAAAACACACCTGATTCCAACTAATCAAGTCCTTCAGGCTTATTTGAAGTCTACATGGTATGAGTTTTGAAGCAGGGTTGGAACAAAACTCTGCAGGGCTCTGGTCCTCCAGGAACTGAGTTCAAGGCTAGTCATGTCACTTGGCGGCCATCTTTGAAACGCTTCTCAGGCATGCAAGTGCAGCTCCTATCTCTTTGAATGAGGAAACATCAAATTCTCCAAAATGGTTCACTAAACATACGAGTCAATTTCATATTTGAAGTCACCAATGAAATCTAACAACAACTGCATCATAAATGTTGTTTATTTTCCTCAAATAGCATTTAAAAAGCTTATTTTCTCAGGCTAGATCAGCCAGTGCACATACGCAGTCCTAAGCGCACATCTCAGAGTGTTGACTGTTTCTACAGAAACGGAGACTTATAACGGCAGCTGCAGTGACATGCTGACTTTACTGATTAGCAATTGGCTCTTTTGCTCAGAAGGCGGGGCTTCGTTCGATGGAGCGGCCAAATTGAGTGTTGCATTTTTCCCCATTTAAAACTATACAAGTGACATGTCTTGGGTATTCTATAGCCATTGTTATAATGGGTTCTATTCTACACTGGACGTTTGTTTTGCCACGCCATGTGATGTGAACGATGTGATGTGAACGAAGTGATAAGCATGAGATAAGCATGAGTATACGTGACGCGGCCGGTTTAAACACCAGCATTGACTGAATGGCTGTGAGCCGGAGGCCGTAAACACAGGCTTTAATGTGCTGCAGACACGTGCCATGATGCACAGATCAGCTCTAATGTCACTGAATCTGCTGTTAAAAATAAGCCATCCATTCATCATATCATACCATGCAAAACTAAGAATTAGAATCATTGTAATGTGACAATCAAATATAGGTGCGGGTGGGTGGCGGGTTGATAATATGTGGACTCGGTGAAGTTTGACCTCATCTGCACATCTGTACACTACAGTGACCTGGGTCGCCATATCAAACAACGGAGCATGCTCTGCTGGACAAACTAAGTAATTACACCATTCAGAAAGCATTTAATCTGTGTTATATCAGCAACAGGCTCATATCGGCTGAAAATATCGGCTAAACGATATAACGGTTGGGCTCTACTCCCCTGCTCTGAACTTGCGTTTGAATATCAGTGGCAAATCCTTTAAATATGAAAACATACTTACAGGCTGTGAGTCAGCATTATTTGTCAGAACAATGGCATTGTAGGCTACTCTCCCAGGAAACAGTCCTCGTCCGACGTAAAATGCGATGAACACATCTAAATATTTGTTTAGAACTGTTCTGGAACAATGTTGTAAATACAACTTAACCACTGATTTCTAATTGTGTCTTCTTTTGGAAGACTAAATAAAGTAGTTTCGCTTTCACAATGAAACACACAGCTTCTCCACAATGTGGCAGCAACAACAATACTACAGCGACAATCAAAGTTACGCCTTCTTTCTTTGCGTGAACATTTGAGCAGCGTTATAAAAATCTTCCCACACAGTGATGTAGAGAATTGGAGACGTGTTTAAACGAGGCGTTTTAGGAGGACGTGGATGAGTCTTAACTTTTATAAAGAATATATCTTTGGGTTTGAGACTTTAGTCTTTGCAACTCATCATATGACCCCTTTAAATAAGAAAATATGAAACAAAAATTAATTAATTAACAGATATAAAGCCAGTGTGTCACTTATAGGCAGTGCACATTTAGAAGAAAAGGTCCCTTTCAGAGTATTTACCCTGAAATCTACTCATTTATATTTACATAAGAGGAATATAACAAAATATGTTTATTAGCTTAAAAATGTGACTTTTTTTAAAAGGGTGGGACTACTATATTCACAACACAAAATATTTGAAACAGAGGAATGCAGACAAACCAGGGGAACCACAGGTGTGTCGGAGAGAAAGATGAGAGAAACTGTCAAGATTTGTAACAGCAGACGACCTCAAAACTGAAGATTTTAAGTGAAGATTTAGTTCAGTACATTCTTTACTTTAATGAAGAAAGCAGAGATAAAATATACAAGTACGAATGGATGAAGTAGAAGAGAAGTACTAGGTAATTGTTTTTATTTAAATAACAGTACAATTAAACACATGAGTGTGTGTATATCTATCTTTCTATCTATCTATAAGGAGAAACTACACTGTATTGTACCATTAAATTAGTATATTACTTAAAATCATGATTTGGAAGCTAAAGAAGTAACTTTCAATGTAGTTTTTCAGAGTTATTTAACACTAGTGGGAATCAGATATTCTAAAAGCATGTAAACTTAGAGTGACAGACGCATGACACTGGCTACAGGAAGTGAGTGTATTTTGCAGAGGAACGCTGCACTAACCCCAAACCTACACAGAAGAAGAGACAGCAAAATAGAGGAAACGTCAGCTTGTAAAACAGGAAAACACACCATGCTACAGTATGTGCAAACTGCAATCTCGGTTTCATTGAGGTTGTTGCAAAATACTAATTACATAATATGTAAAGCAGATTATTGGACGTTTCTGTTCTGATGACTGATTAATGAATATAAACAGCCACACCAGCAGCTGCTACTTGTGCTTGTGAAGACGTGAGTGAACGTGTGTTTTGAGTACAGTCATCATCTGCTGCACCTTCATGGAATGAACTGCATCAGTCAACGCCTCTAATGTCAAGAAAAATGTGTCTAAACCACCCGTGATCACTTTCAGGAGTCCTCACTGCATCCAGCAACTGGTTTGGAACTGGAACAGTGTGTTCAGATAATTGAACAATTATATTAAAAACCCTACACATATCTCACAATATATAATGATGTAAATAAATAATGTGTGTGCATAAAATTGAATAAAATTTTTAATTTTATATATAATTTTATATATATGTATATGTATGTGTGTGTGTGTTTGTGTGTGTGTGTGTGTGTGTATATATATATATATATATATGTACACACACAAATACATCTACATTGTTAAAAATGGTAAACAAAGCATGATTATTTTAATACAATGCAAGAAAATCCTATTTCAAGTTTTTCTACTTCAAAATGTAATTTTTAATTCAGTGCAACATTCTGAATATTTTGGAATTTACTAGAAATTTTCAAGTGAAACTTTGTTTTTAAGTACGTATACAGTAAACAGTTTATGTACTACACATATCATATTACATTATATTATATTTGTATTTATATCTAAATAAATATATACACTACACTGTATATATAACATATATATTACGTAATCACAACCTTTTAACTTTGGATTCACGATTAATCCTTTGACAGCACTCATTTTAATCTTGTCATTTGTTAATATCTGAATTTTTTAAATCATAACATCGGTTTTATAACTTTTAAACCTAAAGGCAAAATAAAGTGAAACAAAACAAAATAAAGAAATAAAGCAAAACTACCTAACTTTGTCACTGGTTGTGAATCAGGTATTGAAGTACAACTATGGCAGTCTCATGATATGACTGTATGAACAGCTGTTGACTATTGTTCATAACAAACCGATAGTAGCCTACAGATTCCAGCGCAGATATGTAACACAATCAGATGAGATATCAAATGAACTTACCATCAGAGAACACAATAATCCCTCGACTCCTCCTTCTCCGAGCGCTGGGAATAATTCACTTGAATAAGAAACGATCATCTCTCTGTGTCTCTGGTTTCCTCGGCTCCATACTTCTTCAGTCCTGTAGTGCTGTTGTGTCAGTGGGAGGAAAACAAATGCGCCCAGAGTTGTGCTGCTCGACGGGTTTGAGCGCGCGGAGTGGAAGTGAACAGGAGGGGTGTGAGACTCGAGTGGATGACAATACATCTGTATATTAAACCACCATTGTATTTACAGTCAATAATCAAGCGAAGGAACAATTGTCCAAAGCTGGAAAAACTGAGAAATGAGGAAGCAGAAAATAAAAAAGAGAAACGGTGAGGAGAACTTGTCAGCGCTGCTGTTTTTAATCATTGACATCGACAGAGGCGTTCTTCACGGGTTTCATTCAAGGCTATTTCGGCTTTATGACTCATGTTTCGAGTCATATTTGGAGCTTTTAGACATGAGTGTTCGTGTGAACAATCTGAGTTTATGGAAGCATTTAGGTTGACCTCACAGTCTCCACATGAGATGGCTTCCACATGAATATATGACAAAAACATAACAACACCACTTGTTGTTATGTTGTTGTCTTATATTCATGTGGAAGCCAAACTTAGATTAGCAGACTAATAGAGATTGTTCGAACATTGGATAAAATCTTCTTTGAAGATTTTTTTTTTCCATAAATCAGGAAATACTATTAACAGGTAGGGGAAAAATGTAATTAAATGTCATAAATCAGGTGAATGATATATGGTAAAGGTAAAAACCTTCAGAATATGGATAGAAATAAAACTGGAAAGTTTGGTGCTAAGGAAATTGATATTTCAATGAAAGAGATGCATTGTAAAAAAAAAAAAAAAAAAAAAATACTGTAAAAAACGGTAACAACATTTTAGGTTTTACCTTAAATTTACAGTTAAATGCCGTAATTTCATTAACTGATATAATGTTACACTTTCAAAAATTATTGTGATTTTAATGGTAAAATAAACTTCTACAGTACAAACCTGTTAAATGGTTAACAGTTAGAGAGAGTCCTGTTTTTTTTTTTTTTTGTACTTGAAAAGTGTAAAAACAGTGTTAAAGTTGTTACAAATTAAATAAAAAGAAAACTAGGTTACTGGTTATTCATCTAAAACAACGAAACAAGCCAAAAACTATCAGATACGTTCATTAAGCAACACGTGTAAAAGATGTGAGAGCTTGTAGCATCGCAATTTTAAAAGTTTTATAGCGTTTTATAAATAAATATACATCAGCCAAATAGGAAATAAGCATATGTCATTAACTCCTGAAACATCTGGCTCATATTTTCTATATACCATGGTCTGACTTGTTAAAAGATCTCACCTCCTTTTGACCATTAAATAAACCTTCAGCTAACCTCACGCTCACAGGCCTATGTCATAAAGTTGAAATTGTCACCGTGATCACTGAACACAATTTTTTTTTTTAGCTGACCTGCAGCACCACCATTTACAACGCCAGAACCACTCAAAGCTAATTAGCTTACAATTGAGTTGCAAAACCCGAAAACCTTTAGATTTTTTACAATCTTCGATGACATACTCGTAACAGTAAACACAAAGATGTCAGATGCCAGACACCAGACGCGTTTCTATGAAATATTTAGCCTTTCGTGTAATGTTGTAAAAGTATATTTGGCAAGAAAATCCCATCTTGACTTACCACATTCATTCCGGTTTAATATTAATATGCATCTACAGGGTTTAAACTGATATAGCAACGCCAGAAGTTAATATTGACTATATAAAATACATATTAAAGGATTTAGGCTACTAAAGTATGTGTGAGTGACTAATTAAAATAAAATAAAACATCATTTTTTCCAACAAGGCCTTTAAAAAATAAAATCGTATAGGTTAACCTAATTTTAAAGTAAAAACATTGGTTGGTTTGAACATTAACACAGAAAGGCATGCATTACTGGTAGATTTACAAATATGGTCTGAGATTACACTCAATTTTCGTTCACACTCTGTACATCATAAAACTAAATAAATCTAAAATGCATAAATAAAACAACACTTAAGAAAAAGCAGCAGCAGCTATATATGTTAGGGTTAGGTATAGAATAGCAAAAAGAACATCTAATCATCCGTCAGTTTATGCTACAGAAAAGATTGCCTTATTTTTGGCTCTTCAGTGAGTTGACCACATTAATATACCTAAAGTAGTCATGTTCAGACTCATTTTCAGCACTATCAAGTTTAAAGAGTGCAAAAACTTCAACTAGACAAGACATTTTGTCAGTCATTTTACAGAGTTTGTTCAGGATACAAACAAAAACAAATATTTATTTTGTATCAAATAAAAACATTAAAATGTCAGACATCGAATTTAATAATCCAATGAGTAAATTAGAAATAAAAAGGGCTAATAAAAAAAACATAAAAATATGCATGAAAAATTAAATGGGGTGGTGAGAATAAAGGACGGCATTTATATAATATTCAAAGAACAGTTGGAAATGAAAGGAGAATTTTGGGGATAGAAAGGAAGATCTCGTCATAGACTTGGACACATTGCACTTAATCAATCATTATTTATAAGAGAAAAAACATGTGTCTGGACTTTGTGTTAAATGTGATCTTCCTGAAACAGTTGAACCTATTTTAATAAAATGTAAAAGATATGACAACGAAAGATTACAATTTTCAGAAGCACTTAATATAGAAAATAAATCAGATCTCATTTTAGAAATTGTTAAATAAAGATGTGACTATAGAAATGTTCCACAGATTAAGTATCTCAAAGAGTTGATAAACAGGATTTAAAGAATCACTACTAAGTTTATTATTATTATTATTAATATTTTATTTTTGTAATTTTTTTATCTCTTATGTTTGAGTTAATTTTCATTAACATCAATGCTCCACACTCCTTCCAAGTCACTTCCTGAAAGAAGACATGTCATAGAATCAGAATTGTGCAGTACAAGGGAAAAAAAGGCTTGCCTGTAATTTCTCACAAAAACAAACAAAAAATCAATAAAGAATTTATATATATGTTTTTGTAAGTATTATAAGTATTGGAACAGTAAAGACAAAATTGTTCTGTTTGCTGTGGAGTCAAGAAATCAGTAAATATGATTAAAAGACGAATTGAATACGAAGACAAAAATACAGAATATCATATTTTATTATTGTGTGATTCAACACAAAGATGAGCTAAGCGATGAAGATCAGCACTTTTAGAGTTTCATCTCTGTCTGATGTGAGCAGAAGCATTGGAACAGTCTTTCTAAGTGTTCATCTGTGTCCTGTTGCATTCATTCTTCTTTCATTAAAAGCAGGGAATGCGTTTTAGCAGTTAAATCCATTGCTTCTGCATTCTGAGTCTTGCATTCGATGATGACACACACAAACCAGGATGAAGACCAGGAAGCCGACTTTTAAAGAAAATCAAGCAATTTGGATGCTAAAAGAAAAGAGAGCCAGTAAATATGAGCCAGTAGAGTTTTGGAGTTGATGGACCGATGTGACAAAGATGAACCTGTATCTAAGTGATTGGAAAGCAAAAGTGTGGAGAAAAAAGGGAACGTCAATTGATCCGAAGCATACAGCCTCATCTGTAAAGCTTGGTGGAGGTGGTGTCATAGCATGGGCATACATGGCTGTCTCTAGAACAGGACCTCTTCAATTTAATGATGACTTAATGTATGATGGCAGTAGCAGAATTGGAATGGTACAAAATCGTCTTGGGTATCAATATTGAAGAAAATGCAATCAAACTTCATATTGGATCAGGACAATGACTCAAAACACCCTGCCAGTTCAGTCAAGGACTTTATCAGGGCAAAGAAATGTAAAGCCTTAGATTGCCCAAATCAGTCTCCAGATTTAAATCCGATTGAACATTAATTTCACCAGCTGAAGAGGAGACTAAAGCCCAAAACAAGCAACAGTTGAAATTGACTGCATTAAAGGCTGGAGAAAAGAGTTTCAAAGCAGAAGACCAAGAGTCTGGTGAAGTCTATGGGTCACAGACTCACTGCTCTGATTGACTAAATATTAGCTTTTAATCTTTTACATCTGCCATAAATTCAACTCTTTCAATACTTATGCTCACATCAAATAGTGGGATGAACTCTAAAAGTGCTGTTAGTTTTATTTGGCAAAACATGTACGTGAAAGACCTAATAATAAAATGTGACATTCTTTAGTTTTGTCCCCTATTTATCTTTTAATCATATTTGCAAATGTCTTACCTCCACATTAGAGAAAACAATTTTATTTTAACAGTTCCAATACTTATGGAGGTCATTGTATAAATGTGTGTGTGTGTGTGTGTTTCAAACTCAGACCCAGTGTTAGTTGTTACACTCACTGGTTTGCATTAGTCAATTCAAGAGTCCATCCTGGGGTCTGTTCATAAAACCAGTTTACCAAAGAAGCCAGGTTTATTTCAGTTAGTCTGACGTTTTTTTCTGTTAATTTGGTTCAGAATAAGCCTGGTTTATTTGGTTAACTTTGTTTTATGAAACCGGCCCCTGCTTACAGTCTATCATATTTTTATATAGCAAAAAGTTTTAGTACAGGAAAGGGACCAAAACAAACAGAGACAGAAGAAGAGTGCCAGGAGGTAAGAAAACAGGAAGAACCAGTCAGAGACGAACATTGCGATGTGGTTTGAGGGGAATGACAAGTTAAAGACAAAAATATGCATCCATCTTTCTATAGCTGCTCTTTGATTCTAGGAAGCTCTGAGCATATATATATTAGCACGAAAATATTGTTTTATAGATCAGCAAACACATAAAGTGTTGCTTTCATCAATGCTTTGGGTAAAAGCATCTGGTGAATAACTATATGCACATATATTATGACATATATTACTCCAAAGAATTGCTACTAATAATAATTATATTAAAAAAAGAAGTTAAAAAGATAAATCATTAGAATGTTAATCACTTGTGCTTATAGACCAGAGAAAAGCTTCAGTATTCATGACTGTAGAGAGATCAGCCTGTCAATTAAGGGTTAAGACTTTTACCTCCTCTAGTGGCAAAACATAAGAAAGACAAAGAGTCACCTGGGAACAGGCGCTATAATGAACTTGTCATAAAATATCAGCATTGTAAAAAAAAAAAAAAAAAAAAAAAAAGGAAGTACAAAAATCCTTGTTCTTTCTCATATTTCAGTTCGCAATATAAACTGTGCTAATGAAGCAGTGGTCAGACCTTCATATGCATTCATTAAACCAGGAAAATAATAAGTAAAAAGAGTTTTTATCATCCAGAGAGATGAATGTCAGCAATTGGACTCATGAATTTATATTGTGGAAAGCATTAATAATTCACATTGGCTTATAATAGTTACATTTTTGGCACATCCCATTTTAGTGATGAATGATACACTCAATCTCGAAAATAAAGGCACAGTATCATACAAAAACTGTTAAAGGAGGTTGTAAGTGTTGGTACATGTCATAATTCCATTAGACATCCTCTTAATAACTGTGTACAATACCTGCATTTACAACTTGTTAATGCATGCGATGATTTGTAAACTCGTAATGCATCATATAAAACTTGCCATGTGACATTCAGATGTTAAAAAAAGTACTATAAAAACAAGATCCTTGGCATTCAAGTGCCTTACGTTTCATAAATAAAGACTTCCTTGGCTTGACAATCAATAACCACTTTGCAAAAAAACAAAAAGGGAACTAAGACTTGTGATTCTGAACACAAACCTGCAGAATTACACGTGCTTCCATACAGTTCTCATAGCTTTAATATACTTTCCTCCACCATTGCAGAAAAGTGTTGATTTGGCATTATTAACATTTCATGAAACCTACACGGGAGTGCAGATGTGAGTAAATATGTACAGATGAGTGTGTAAATAAGTGCACTTAAGGTCCAGAGTCAAATAAAACGCTTAGTGTAAGAAAAACGATCAAACGCTTCCAGTTGATCAGCTACTGAGAAAAATAATGTTTTAGATACAATACTACAATCATATAGTACCAACCCTGGATTTTGAGTTTGTAGCATGACCTGTTTCTAACTAACAGCTAAATCAGTCCTCCAAATCCCTCTCCATATACTTCTGTATGCGAACGCAGCGTGGACAGACCGGACACTTGGCCTTGCAGGAGGAATGAAACACCGTTTTGCAGATGTCACACCTGAGAGACAGAAAACACAGAGTCACACCATCATCCTCATGATATTTCTCCCACTTCTGTGCTGCATGTGACTGAATCACATGACTCCACTAGAACAGAAAGTGGCAGCACAGCAGTGGTCAGGAGTGAAAGGGGATGTGAGGAGTTTTAGATCTGATGTCTAATGAGTGTCATATAACAGTACCTAATGGTGCTGTCAAACTGGAAAGGGAAGATGATGTTGTCACTATTGCAGATCTGACATATAAAGCCCCTTTGGGTGCAAAGGTCACAGCTGAGCACGTGCTTGGACCCAAACTGAATCAGAGACTGCAGGTAAGATTCATAGTGCTCGTCTGCTATCTGTGTGCAAAAAAGAAATCACAAATTGGATCACTTAATAGCACTCCATTCATATTCATATCCTATTCTTCAGAAAACAAAAGTTACTAGTGGCACACCTTTTCAAAATGTATGCACTTTAGGTAACATTGTGCAGCCTTTAAATGTTCTTTTGTGCCCCAGTGCCAACATTTGTACCATTTTTCCTAATAGTGTGGTCAGTTCACACCAGTGACAGAAATACATTTTTAATTTAAGAGCAATACATGCCACTTTAAACTGATTTCATTAATTAAAAAAAAAAAATTTTTTTTTTAAAAGAAAATTCTATTTTCTACTAGGGGCCAAGTTTACTAAAAAGGGCAAATTAGCACTAGAGCGCAATTCCATACAAGTGCCTATGGGAAGGGAGAATTTTGCGGGTGATTTACTAACAATGCCCACATTAAAGAACACAGATGCAACATCTCAGTTCCATAATGACCCTCGCAATCTATGAATTACAGCCTACTTTATGCTTTTTTGGATGGATAATGCCACAAATAGCAGTGAATTGACAAGCGCATGTCTTAGTCAATTGCGTTGCATGATTCATTACTCAATTTAAACTACAAATGCATATTTAATAAGGTGAGGTGCAAAAATAACAGTTCCCACCTTTTCAGCCCTAATTTTCCACTCTAGACCCTAACCAGTCATTTCTTTTTAGGTCAAATTGAGGTTTTGCGCTGGCGCAAGCTGATAGTCAATCTGGCCTAAAATATATATCTAAGATCACCAGTAGGTGTGGCCAAGTCACTGTCCTAATGAGTTAAAGGGATAGTTCACTCAAAATGAAAATCTGATTTTCATCTGATTACCCCCAAGGCATCCCCCAAGATGTAGGTGACAATGTTTCTTCAGGAGAACACAAACAGATTTTCAACTCAAACTGTTGCAGTCTGTCAGTCTTATAATGTTAGTGGATGGGAATCACGGCTTTGAGAGTCCAAAAAACATACACAAACAAAACCAAATTAAACCCTGCGGCTCGTGATGATACATTGACGTGAAGACACGAAACGATTGGTCTGTGCAAGAAACTGAACAGTATTTATATAGTTTTTTACCTCTGATTCACGCAAAGTTCGAACTTCTCAACAGCCTATGCATGACGCATATTCTTCTTCTTCTTGCATTATGGCGGAACACAGACTTATAAGAGCATTACTGCCAGATATCTCTCAAATGGACCATTGACACTCCTAAATGAGATTGTAGATAGAATGTCAATAGTCCATTTGAGAGATGGATGACCGTAATGCACTTATAAGTCTGCGTGCCACCGTAAAGCAAGAGGACGATGCATCACACACAGACTGTTGAGAACGAACTCAGGACTGTTCAGACATTGCAGTCACGAGCAGCAGGGTTTAAGTTGGTTTTGTTTGTATATGTTTAATTTTTTTTTTATCTCAAAGCCGTGATTCCCATTCACTTCCATTATATGACTGACAGACTGCAACTCTACATCTTGGATGCCCTGGGGGTAAGCAGATAAATATCAAATATCATTTTTTGGGTGAACTATCCCTTTAAGTGATTCATTTTAATGGCTGATTAATTTGGTCATTAAATCATTCATTAAGCCAAATCATACAAAATGCGGATTCATTCAATAACGAAGCACTGTGTGTTACTGTCTCAGAGAGGCAAAGCAGTTCTTTCATTTGGAAATTTACATTGATATAACCACCTTATTTTGCAAAGCAGAGTTAATTTCCAAAAAATAATTGCTAAAATCCTAAAAGAGTAGTAGGTTTAAAATAAAATAAAATGTATCGCACACCCCTAGTTCAAATGCTAAACAACAAGAAACGGCCAGTGATACCTGCTGCAAGTCCAGTACACTGTAGAGATCACTGTTGTCCAGTAAGTATGTCCGCTGCTGAAGTCTGGAAACAAAATACAGATTACTAATCTTTTGCAATCATCTGGTAAAGACTTGATTGTGTCCCAATTACAAACACACGCATCTAAGAATACACACACTCACACACACACACCTGGGTTGGATCTGTTTGCTGATGCCGCTGCGGCAGATGAGGATGTAGTCTCCGAGAAAACGAAGCCTTAGTCTCAGGCTCTGCACTTTCTCCATGATGTCAGTGTGATCAAACAGGTCAGGGTTCAAAACCTCAAGGTGCAGGAGCGGCTCGTGCTCAATCTGAGTCAGCAACTTAAAGGCTTGCTTTGAAACCTGAACATATAGAAATACACACACAGCTGAATGACAAACGCATATCAACGATTCAGAAATTTGGGCCTGGCAAGATTTTCCGTTAATTTGATGGAAAATACAACAGTAATATTATGGAATATAGTTTTATAATTTAAAATAACTTTTTTCAGTTTGAATATATTGTAAAATATAATTTATTCCTGTGATCGAAGCTGAATTTTCATCATCATTCCTCCAGTCTTCAGTGTCACATGATCTTCTGAAATCATGAATATATGTTGATTTGCTGCTTGAGAAACATTTATTATCATCAATGCTGAAAACAGTTGTGCTGCTTTTATGGAAACTGATATTTTTCCAGCTGAACAGCATTTAATTGTCAATTATTTATTTTTATAACATTATAAATGTCTTTTCTTTTGATCACCTTGCGGAATAAAAGTGAATTTCTTAAAAAAAGAAAAAAAAGAAATCTGTGTTAGTGCATCTATATTTAGAAAAATCTTATTAACCATCCAAATTAAGATAGTATATTAATTAATGAATAAATCAGCATTTCATGTAATGAAGGTTATCGAATGACAGACCTACTCTTTAAAATAGAGTATTTTAACCTTTTTTTTCTTTTTCTTTTTAATAATATGTATCTGATTTATTTAAGGAAAGTGAATCCCACTTATGTTAATAAATATGTTCATAAATAAATTAAAATAAAATTCAATTCAGTTAGATGCAGAGTCGTAAGAGCTGACCTGGCGTGCGGTCAGGTCCCAGTTGTGCAGCATGCGTGAGGGGATGATGGTGGTGTCTCCCTGATGGCAGCTCTCACAGTAATACTGACCCGAGAACTCACAGAGTCTGGCTCTCCCCAGAGACATCCCGATCTGACGAGGGCAACCTGCGGACACATTAACAACAGCTTTTACTCAGAGCCAGAGAGCACAGAAACAGAGAAAAACACTTACACAGAGACAAGAGCACAGCACTTCCTCCAGCTCACAAATGCAAGCATGCAAAGGAAATAAACATGTGGCTAATGCCTCACTTCTGGGCCGATGAGAAGTGAAGATAAGACAAATCCAGTTTAAAATGCAAAAGCACAGTTATAATGTAATATTTGCAATGCTGGTTTCATAGATTTCTGTCAAATATTTATAGTATGTAAAAAATTAATGATTCAAGAATGTCAGTAGTGGTGTAAACAAAGCAAAAATATATTTTCCCCATACATCTGAACTTAATGTTTAAAAACTATTATTATATGAATTATTAATTAATTATTATTGACATTTTAAAACCTAAAGAAACCTTGCCATATCATATAAGATTGAAATATCTGATAAATTTATGAAATATCCACAAAAATATTAATAACATTTTTTTTATATATTGATAAGTGTTTCTTGTGCATCAAGCATATTTAAATAATTTATAAAGGAACACAAAATATCAATTATTATAAAAACTGAAAAATATAAATCATAAATATTCATGACTGATACAACTGCTTCATTGCGTTTAATAAATAATAAAAATATTAATATAATTAACAAAGAAAATATAATTAATAATAATGATAATATAGATTATATTATAATCTATATCATACAATAATAAATAAAGATTACATATTTTTATATATATATATATATATATATATATATATATATATATATATATATATATATATATATATATATATACACACACACACTCAATAACAAAAATAACAATATACATTATATCATTACTAAAAGTTACACCAGTTTGATACGTTTTTAACCAAAAACACCTCCACTGCTTAATTAAAATAAATTAATTCAGATATTGAAAACAAGAGTTTATTAAAAGTAATCTGTGTGATTTGCATTTAATTGTAATTTAAAAAATCAATACAAATCATGCCAGCCTCTCATACCTGCACATTTGTAGTTTTGTGCATCTAGTCCTCTCTCATTCGGGACGGTAGACAGGTGAGAGAGCAGCACCCCATCTCCCTTCAGTCTGTGTTGGACCAGTTTGTGGACACTGCCCACTGCTGAGACGCCCTGACCCGCTCCGTCATCCTCCGTCTCCAGATACGAGTCGAGCGCTCCTCTGATCAGACTCCTCCATCCTCGTGCTTCCTCACCGCTCTCCGCCCGCAGCGTCAGAGTGTCCCGCACAGTCAGAACTTTAAAAAAGGCTGGGCTTCCTAAAGAGACATCCGGAACCACATCCCTGATGCTCCCAATGGGGTATGAGAACAGAGGCGTCTTCGAGTCCCCTTGGACCTGGTAACCTCTGAGGGTCTCCAGGGAGAGGGAAAGTAAAACACACCTCCAACCCTTCTCCTCCAAGTTCTGATAGACCACCGCTTCCTTTATGGCGTCTGGTTCTGGGTCTTTATAACGAGTCCAATCTAACTGTGGGGTATCTGGAAGCTCAGAGTTGGTGTGCTCGGGGCTTGATGGTGTCGGTGAGGGGACGTCCTGGTCACTGGACGAGTGGAGCACCTCCCACTGTTCTTCTTTTATCATGGGCCGTAGTTTGCTGATGGCCTCCACGATGCGATCCACCCAGTCCTCCGCCTCTCCTCGAGACGGTGCACGCAGGTAGATTCTTTTGCCGGGGAAGGAGAGCCGGAATCGGCCCTCGGTACTGGAGGACAGGTGAACGTCTTCGCAGCGCAACAGGGACAGGTTTTCGTAGCAGATGCGCTCCTCTGCGTCGATGTAAAGCCGCAGCTCAAACGGAGAGAGCTCGCAGGAATAATCCCACCACATGCCCACCGCACTGCGGCGCTCCAGCTGACCCAGCTTCAGCAGACCCCTGAACGGGTTACGAAGACCTGACAGAGAGAGAGAGAGAGAGAGAGTCCACTTTATACACACATCCAGCATTTCAAGTCGTTTTTTTTATTGTAAACACAAGGTTGAGCGTATGCTTACTCATTTACAAATGATTGAAATCCATTATATATACACAAACACACATATATGTATACACACACATGTATATCATGAGATCATATATATATATTTATTTATATATATTAGGGGTGGAACGATCAGTGTCGGTGGTAACCACTAAATGCGAATGTGCATTAATTCATCTCACTTGCAAAAAAACATTTGGTATGACCTTTGATGATTCAGTTCAACCATACTAATGAGCGAAAATGACTTTAGATAAACTAACAATTGTGCTTCATTTAATATGTTTATTGCTGTTGTTAAACCTTCCTCTCCTGCTTTCTACTGTACAGATGTGAATTTACTTTTCCTCCAGCCTGAGGTTTATTCATTACACCTTTTGGCGTGAAAGGGCTTTTACATTTGCTATAAATAGAACTTCTTATTAAAAACATATTTAAAAAGTAACGTAACATTACTTTCCATTGAAAGTAATGTAATTAGTTACTTTTTAAGGGAGTAGCGCAATATTGTAATGCATTACTTTTAACAGTAACTTTTTGAAATTGCTCTCATATATCAACAGTCAGCAGAAGTGAGGGAAAAAAAAGTGTATATTATGTCTTATTACAGATGCGCACACTTCATTACACGTGTTCTGAACAACAAACACTCGCTTACCCCCCTTCAAAGCCTTGGAAGAGCAAGGACATTTTTTATATAACTCTGATTGGATTATTCTGAAAGAAGAAAGTCACACACCTACGATGCTTCGACGGTGAAGAAGATGGACGAATTTTCATTCTTGGGTGAACTAACCCTTTAAGAGGACACTTCCTGTATCCCCGTAAACCAGTGAGTAGTGAGTAGTTATATCATTCTTTTCACTCATTCCTTCAGTTAATGTATATTTTAATTAACAATTGTTTTATTGTATTTTATTTACCGAAAATGACCCTGTTTTGCTACTGACTACTATTACTCAGTTTAATCTGAAATACAAATGATAATAAAAATACAAAAAAAAAAACTGAAACGAAACTGAAACGAAAGGAAACAAAATTTAATTAATCTAACTAAAATTGTTAACAAAAACATAATAGTATATCAATTATACAAAAGTATAATTTAACAGTCTATCCTTTTTATGTTCCTCAGAAAGTCATGCAGGTTTGGAACAACATAAGAGTGAGAAAATAATCAAAGATTTATCATTTTATCAAACTATCCAAGGTTTAAAAGCAGTAATATGAAAACCATATTTTAAGCATACAAATGTTTATTATTTGAAATTTAAAGTTGTCTTAATTGCTTGTTAATGCTCTATGTAGATGAACATTCCGGTAAAACGGTGAGAAAACAGAAAACAGCAAAGAAACTGGGGCCTAAGATGGTAAAGTTGTCATCTTATAAAGATGTGCAGTCTACATTGTAATTTAGCAGATACTGTCTGGTTTAAATCCCAATTATACCTGTGGTCAAAAAACCACTGAACGCTTTTATATAGCTATGAAAATTAAATCTAGCACTTAATAACTGTATGTGAAACCAAGCAAAGGGAAGTATAAGCATGAGTGCTAGTTTCTTTTAAGGTCATCGCTCTGTGAGAAGGAAGTTTAAAAAACAGACGGACCATTACTTTTTCCATCACTTTGCAGCTCAGGGCTTGGCAAGTAAAATGTCTAAGAATCAGAGAGAAGGAAACTCCGGTCTTACCGTTCTGTCTCCGGTGCACTACACTCGGTGTTGACTGGATGCTGGTCGGTTCAGAGGTAGGCGTCTCTGGCCCGTTCATCTGCGCGATGTCAATGACGGCATACGCTTCAGGACTGTCCATTTTTTCTGGTTTGTAGAAATCATCCTCTGATATCCAAGATGTGGATTTCTGAGACACCAAAAGGTGCAGAGATGGAAACACCGTCAGGTTAACAACATATAAATAAAAACGCTGCATGCATGCAAACCCTTCTTAAAGTAGTGTTATATAAACTGTGTTATGATATGATTATTATTATTATTATTATATAATTATGTTTCTGCTGTTGCTGTCATGATTTGGATTTATTTAAACATAACCTTTTAGTGATTTCTCATTTAAGTTCAAATTAGTGCCGTCAAACGATTAATCATGATTATTTGCATCTAAAATAAATGTTTAAATAATATATCTAATGTACTGTGTATGTACACATATGGCTGTATATATTTAATAATAAAATGTATATATTAAATGTTTATATATCAATTACATGGGTATAAATATATGCATGTAAATATATACTGTATTTATGTGCATTTATATATACATAATAAATATACACAGTAAACATGCATATATTATGTAAACAACTTATTTTAGATGCAAATAATATATATATGTAATACAGTGCATATGTTTAGCAAAATGAGATTTTTATAGCAACTATCAAGCTTTGTACGTTAGGTGACATTATTGTTTTGTCTTTTTGCGGTTGAAACACTGTTGCATGAGAATTAATACATTTCTGTACATCTTTCAACATGTTGTCATGTTCTTTAATGTTTTTTTTTGTGCTGTGACTAGAGGAAGAAATGATTGGTTCACTTGTGCTTTGAATCTCATGCTAACATTTACTGTACTACACTCGCATAGGAAACGTAACAAAAAGCTTCCTGAAGCTTGGTTCCTGCATGAAGTGAAAACTCAAATCTGTATCATCTATATCAATCTATATTAATAACTAGTTTCAAGTATGTGCCTGAAATCACTTGTACTTTCAATTCCTTTTAAAATGCAGATACAATATCAACGTTCATTTTGGTGGATCAATTAGATAAACCTATCAAGTGATATATAAGCTTAAGAAATGAAAGCCTGAGAGGATGAATCCCTGAAAACACTCACGCAGGAGGAATACAGAGAGTCTGAGGAGGTTTTCCTGCTGACGGTGCTTGCGGAGCGTCTATATGCAGCATGTTGGGATTGCTCCACTGAACTAGAGGCGATGAAGGTCTCTGAAGGAAGAGCGTCGGGGTCTTTAAGGTCGGAGGTCTTCTCAACCATCTCAGTCAAAGCAGAAACTGAAGGGGAATCAACAGGTGAGTTCTTCTGGCCACCTTCTGGAGTCTCGGTGACTGTGGCGGTTTTAACTAGAGTCTTGGATTCTTGCGTCTCCGGTAACGTCTCAGCTGAAATGTTTTCTGAGCATGCTTTAGATTGCTCGGAGATGTGTGCCTCTGACTGATGTGTGTCCTGTGCAGCTGTGAGAGATGCGTCAGGCTTGTGTGTGTTGTCATTGACAGCTTGTGTTGCAGAATCTGAAGCCGGTATGAACACATCAAAGTCTTCCTTCAAGTCCTGATTAGAGGAACTGCTGTCACTGAAAACAGACAGACACGACTGCAGCTTACAACATTTCTACTCAAAGTCATTTCCTTCACATTTACTTTAGAAAACTTTGTCCTGACTAGAATTGACATTCATGGAGGTTTCTGAGCTCTGTAACAGAAGCAGCAAAACCACGGCCAAGTACAAAATCTGAGTCAGATGGTCCAATGTTTAACATGTCAATTAGAGACAATGACTATAGAGTTTGCCATGAATATTTTTAAATCAGGATACTTTAAAAGTAATTAATTTAGAGCCGATAAGCAGGTTTTAGCATATTGACAGCAATGCTATGAGCATTAGATCACCATCTAATAAATGGGGTTTCAAACGTTTTGTTGCTATAGACCTCCAAATATGAGGATTCAGGATGATTCAGTAACTTTATTTACTTGGAATATATCGTTCAAAATTTTGGGTTCAGTAAGATTTTAGATTTAATTTTTTTAGTAAGATTTTTATTTTGCAAGGATACATCTGAAGATTATCAAAAGTGAAAGTAAAGACATTTAATATGTTGCCAAAGAATTTTATTTAAAATAAATGCTTATTCTTAGCTTTTTATTCATCAAAAAAATTCAAAAAAATTCTTATCATAGTTAAAAAAAATGGTATTAAAAAGACCAACTGTTTTCAATATTAATAATAATCAGAAATATTTTTAAATCAGCACATTAGAATAATTTCTGAAGGAAAATTCAGCTTTGACTCACAGGAATAAATTACATTTTAAAATAAAATATAAAATCTGAAGATAATATTCATTCATATAATAATAATTAAAATGAACAGAAAAAAAACAGCAATACGGTCAAATTTTGTACATTTTCATTAATTTCGTTTAATTTATAATTGTTTGAATTTTTAATATTTCTGCCCCCCTGATTTGGATGTAAACTTGAACTAGTGTCATTATACAGGACATTAGTAAATTCACAGCTCTGCACAAACCTAGTGACAACAAGATGATTTCTCCCTTGTCATAGTGTCATAGAACAGACTTGTACTCACTCTGCAGCGCTGATCTTCTGTTGTGTGTGTTGGCTGATCTCCGTGTCACAGCTCCAGGGCTCCTTCTCTGGACTCCTGAGCTCGTGACCCTGCAGCAGACTATCAGAGCTCAGGCTGGAGGACAGCTGTGATGATCCGGACGTGTCCAGACTCTGGTTTGATGTGGTCAGAGGTGTGTTCAGCTGCTCTCTCCTGGGCTCCCTCTGGAGCACCTCCTGAGCCCAGTCTGAGCCTCCAGACCCTGCGGATGACTGGGAGACCGTATCCCAAGACTCCTTGCGCTTGGGGCCTACAAGATGCTCGTCGGCAGGCGTTGGGGGACACAGACCCGCGAGGACCAGGGGTGTGTTGGTCCACTCATTCAGCACAGCTGATTTATAGGAGAGCTGGAAGATCATGGAGGACAAACCCTGCAGGAGGGTGAGGAGAACCTCACGGTCCTCCGGGTCCAGCAAAAGAGCCCCGGGCTGGTAGTAGGAGCCCAGGTTGGAGCCTTCACGAAGCAGCGAGGTCAGGTAACACTCCAGAAGCCCGTCATTTAGCGCCAGGCGAACCCATGCTCTGCAGCGGCCGATGTCTGAGTTTATGAAGCTTAGACGCTCCAGTTCTTGAACTACATCCCTATAGTGTCAAAAAGAAACATGTGAAACATTATAAGGTTAGACCACCCAAAAAGAAAATGTCATTGTTTCACATATTACATATTCATGCACTCATGTCAAAATAAGTAGTTTTTTTAATGACGTTTGTTCTCATTCTTCAAGCATGTATTGCTCAATGTTCATATGTGAATTAAAGCTTATATTAAACCAGTTCATTATATAAAGTGGTTGTGTTTTTTGGATTAAACCACTCCAGTGCTATTTGCACTCCAGGAACCCTTTTCTATTCTAATTGCAAAGCTGCATTTTAAGCATAATTACTCCAGTCTTCAGTGTCACATGATAAAATAAAAAGTAAGAGCAATTGAAGATAAAATAACATTTGAAGTCTTGCTCATATATAGATAAATTCACAATTACCCCCCCCCCCCCACCCCCTCACTATACTGTCAATAATACTATAATTTTATTTAATTTACTTCTTAATGTGGGCGTTCACATGACTTTTTACAGTTTAGTGAAGGCCTCCTAAATAAGTGCAATCATTTTTTAAATGCACAGAAATCTTTATGTACTGTATGTAAAATGAGGTATTGTGATGTGACATACTGTTAAATTCATACTAGATCATTTTTAAGTATAAATATGACACACTACACTCAAAATATAGCCTAAAACTGTCCTGTTGAGTCTAGAGGTCTTAAAGAGCCTCACTTGATTACTGCCCAAAGACTTAGGAGCCAATTACTAAACCACATGATGATCTAATCCTACAGACTTGTGCCAATCCTCACAGAGTCTCCCTGACGTGTCTCTTTCTGTTTCCAAACGGGTGACAGGCTGTTCACTTGCAAAAGGTTAAAGTTATTTTAAAGCATAAACCAACATCAGTCGACTCAGTAACAAACCAAAGGCTAGCAATGACTTCGGAAAGAATGGGGATATATTATAATTTCATAAGGCTTATGAATAACACTTTGTTCCCTATGCATCCAATATTCAAGAGAAATGTAATATCACATGTCATGATTTGCTGAAATGCGGAGTAACTAGTTACATGTAACAGTGTTAAGTAATTTAATGACAAAATAAATGTATCTAATCTGTTACAGTTACTGAGAAAATAAGGTTTAATTAAATTACAGTTCTAGTATAAATATTTTTTGTTATGATTTTAAATCTGTATTTAAATCTCAGAACGATCTCAAAATAAAAAGTGGCACTAAAGTCTGATTTTGTGGTAATTGTGTTTTTAAATTCACTTATAATCTTAATTCAGGTGCTGAATGATTTCGATGACAGCAATCAGCAGTGTTGGGGTAACATTACAAGTAACGTGAGTTACGTAATCAGATTACTTTGTTCAAGTAACTAGTAAAGTAATGCATTCCTTTTTAAATTTACAAGAGAATATCTGAGTTCCTTTTTCAAATAAGTAACGCAAGTTACTTTTTTCTCCAATTTATTGATTGACAGCTCTCCTGTCCCCATATTGGGAGAAATCAGATTTACTGTATATATTAATATGCATTAATTCATCCCCAAAAAAATAAAAAAATAAAACACAGATTCAGTATTCCTCAAAAAGAATAAAAATAATGCAACTCAGAAAATGACACAAACTTGCAATGATTAAATGTTACACAACACAAACATCCTTTATGTATTTAATCCCATTCTATTAACCAATGTCTTTGCTTCTGATCTTCGATGATCCAGTAAACCATAATAAACAAAAATTACTTTAGACAAACACTTGTGTGTCTTTTATTATTGCTGAAGTGTGTTGAAATTTCTTCTTCTGCATTCTATTGTGCAGACGTAAATTCACTTTCCCTTCAGCCTGAGGCATATTCATTTCACTTTTGGTGTGAAAAGGCTTTTATATTTGCCAAAAATATAACTTTTTTATTTGAAAAACAAACAAGCAAGCCCTGTAGATTTAAAAAGTAACGCAAAAGTAACGTTACGCATTACTTTCCATAAAAAGTAACTACGTAACATAACTACTTTTGTTTTTTTTTGGAGTAATGCAATATTGTAAATGCATTACTGTAAGGTGAACCGTGCCCAAGTGTATTTCTGAAAATGATTTGAAACAGTTGAATAGGTAAACTACTTGTTACATTTTAAGCAGGGTCACTTGTAATCTGGAACCTAGTGCCTATCCCAACACTGTTTACATTATATAATCTTTTAAATACAGACATTACCATTTAAAAAGAGTCATTTTACATGGCTGGCTGTTGTTAAAGTGTATACAACGGTTGCCGCACCCCTTAAAACCACAGTTAAATGGAAGTTCTTTTCTTCCGTATTGTGACCTACATCGAAGTATAATGGATTATCAGAATCAAAAACAAATGTAAGGCGGAGACTTGGTTTTATGCATCTGTTGTTGATTGGATGCTGAGATGTGGGCGTGGCACTAAACTAGAGGCAAATCAATGTGAGTTTGTAATGTTTTGACAAGTTGTGACATATCCACACATCAACTGTTCACAATAAGATCAATCCCAAGAAATCCACCTTCTTTATTTTCTGAATGCATGTGGGCTTCATTAAAAGTAACTTACATATTCTCTGACCCACCTGTGGGTGACGGTCTTCAACAGGCTCCAGAAGACGGGCTGAGGAAGTGCTCCCCGTGACCCTCCTTTGCGCACCTGACTTCCATCAAACCGGATGAACTTGCTCTTGATTCCATGGATGAAGACGGCCTCCAAAGCACAACACAGCAGGTTCGCCTCCAGGTCCTCGCTGGTGACCGCCGTGTCTGTGGTGATGTACCGCTTCTGCAGGACTTTCAGTGTCCGTGCAATCTTGTCCTTAATCCACTGAGGAGAACAGAAGGGTTAATAAAAAGGGTGTCTATGGACCAGATGTCAAAACAGAAGAACCAGGGAGAGAAATACCAGGAAACACATGAAATCAGTAGCTAGTGATTTAACGATACAGCCCAGTCAAAATCAATAACAGAGTTTAAGGGTCTATAATGTTGTATTGATTTGCATCGTTGCTGTGAGAACAGGTCACTGGAACCATCGTGACATTTAGGAAATCATCGTGACATTTCCAAATCAAGGAAGGCACTTCTAGAACAAAACAACTTCACAAGATGTGGAGTAAGCATTGCGTAGCCTCTTGATGATCTCAGACAAGAGGGCAGAATGGAGAAGTCATCGTGTTCTGCCATGTGAACATGAGCCATACCTACAGACAGATCGTCAGCTGACTGAATACATATCAGCCAAAGCACCGACAGCCAAAGCTGTGGAAATTCGACACAGCACCTTTACGTCAGACGACATGCAAACAGTAGTCATGTTTCTGGAAGGGATTAAGCCAAGATGACTAAAAAAAGAAACTCTGAGTTTGTCTTGAAGGCTCGGTCATAAGCACTTAGACACGATGACTAGACAAGTGAGGAACTTCTGGCTCAGATCAGGTCTTGTTGCAAGTGTATAAAGAGCAAAACACTGTGATTGTGAGAAAATACTTCTACCTCTTTAAAAAGACTGGATGGTTCTGAAGCAATTACTTTATTTGTGGCAATATAAATATACAAAGACTGCAATTTTATATTCTGGATTGCTGATGTTATACTGATATTAAAAATTAAAATATACACAAACACTCACTGGCCACTTTATTAGGTACATCTTGCTAGTATCAGGTTGGACCTCTAATTCTTCGTGGCACAGATAGAACGTGTTTGAAACAGTCCTCATATTTTGATCCACTTTAACATGACGGCATCACACAGTTGCTGCTGATTTGTCGGCTGCACATCCACGAAATGAATCTCCCGTTCCTCCACATCCCAAAGATGCTCTATAGGATTGAGATCTAGTGACTGTGGAGGCCATTTGAGTAAAGTGAACTCATTGTCACGTTCAAGAAACCAGTCAGAGATGATTTGAGCTTTGTGATTTGGTGCATTATCCTGCTGGAAGTAGCAATCAGTAGATGGGTACACTGTAGTCATGAAGGGATGGAAATGGTCAGCAACAATACTCAGGTAGGCTGTGGCATTTAAACGATGATCAATTGGTACTAAGGGGCCTAAAGTGTGCCAAGAAAACATCCCCCACACCATCACACCACCACCAGCCTGAACCATTGAGACAAGGCATGATGGATCCATGCTTTCATGTTCTTTACACCAAATTCTGACCCTTCCATCTGAATGTTGCGGCAGAAATCAAGACTCATCAGACCAGGCAACGTTTTTCCAGTCTTCTATTGTCCAATTTTGGTAAATCTGTGTGAAATGTAGCCTCCAGCTCCTGTTCTCATCTGACAGGAGCAGCACCTGGTGTGTTCTTCTGCTGCTGTAGTCCATCTGCTTCAGGGTTCGATGTGTTGTGTGTTCAGAGATGGTAATATGCTGCTTACTTTGGTTGTAACAAGTGGTTATTTGAGTTACTGTTGCCTTTCTATCATCTCTAACCAGTCTGCCCATTCTCCTCTGACATCAGCAGGGCATTTTCATTCACACAACTGCCGTTCACTGGATATTTTCTCTTTTTCGGACCGTTCTCTGTAAACCCTAGAGATAGTTGTGTGTGAAAATCCAAGTAGATCAGCAGTTTCTGAGATGCTCAGACCAGGCAATCTGGCACCAACAACCATTCGACGTTCAAAGTCACTTAAATCCCTTTTCTTCCTCATTCTGATGCTCGGTTTGAACTTCAGCAAGTCGTCTTCTCCACATCTAGATGCATAAATGCATTGAGTTGCTGCCGTGTGATTGGCTGATTAGCTATTTGTGTTACAAAGCAATTAAACAGGTGAACCTAATAAAGTGGCCGGTGAGTGTGTGTGTTGCATTGTATTGTTGATGTTTAAACAAAATCAAGAAAAACGAACAGTTGGTCAGGTAAATATAAACAGTAAGAACAAACAAAAAAAATGAATCTGACTATTAAGTCCTATATAGCTATTGAATTTAACACAGTTTTGTTCAAATACTTCGTCTTGCTTTCGTTATCCATTTCTGTAAGTGAACTGAATATAAAGAACTACTGAACTGCAGTTAATAGCAAAAGTCTCGAGCAAATAAAGAGGAAATGGCCAGAAAGAAAATCTCTCTCATGAAGGCATTAGTTGTCTGGAATTCTACAAGATAATAAGCAAACTGTGGCTTTTTATAAACTCGTTTTAATAACCTGTATTAGAATATAAGAATGAGAACAGACAGAAATGGTCTGTGCATATAAGCTGTGATAGAAGAAAGTATAACGGTCATCATCTTTGATTTAATGCTGGTTTCTCAAAACAAATCCAGGTTCCCTCATTACATGACCTCTACCAAGAACCTGCTCGATGGGTTTCAAGAGATGTGAAAGCTTTGCCATCAGTGACACTGTAATGTCCACAATCCAAATAATCTTCATAAAGATGAGCAAGTTACAAACCTGTTTAACATCTCTGGTTTCTGGGCCACTCTCAGGTGTTTGGGTGGCCAACATGGCTCCTTTAGCTTCAGTTCGTCTCACTTCACACACTACAAAACACACAGACGAGTGACTTACACACAGAGTGTAACACAACTGGAACAGTAACCGATTCGGGTCTGTAACTCACTCAGACTCTGTGTATCTCAAACTTGATAACATACCCATTACATGTTATAATCTAAACTTAAGTTGCTTTAAACTTTAAATATGAATATTTGACTTTAAATCAGAGTAAATTAATGAAAAAATAACTTACCGCACTACCACACTGGATATAACACAAATAAAACTATCTACATTTTTTACATATTGGTAAAAATCAGCAGAATCAAATACACACACACACACACAAAATAATAATAATAATAATCTAAAAGTGTAACAGACAAAGTGTGTGTTAGTCACTCTTTAAGTTTGTGCCACATATGAAAACTCAGTAACAGTACAATGGAAAGTTTCAGAACCCCTTCTGTTTGCTCAGCTATTATGTTTTTTACACAAGTAGATGAAATGCTTTTGTGATGTTTTATATTATACATCATCACTTTCTGATTTAAATGATACCAGTTCATGTACGACAATGAATACACTCCCTAAAAATGACCCTATAATAAAAGAGGTTCATAAAAACACAATGAGGAGAAGAAGAACAGTTTGTTTAATATACTGGCAGTCTTTGTTAAGTAGCAAATAGTGGAAGTGATACACACATCCCGGCCAGTTTCACCCAACAGCAGACAGATTCCTAGTCACACCATAAGAAGAAAACATGTTAATCTGTACGTCAAAGTACATCCAGAGTTATTTTAGACAGGTGCACTTAATTATATTGATTGTGTACATGTAAACTTAAAAGTATATAAATATTAAACAGTTCTTCCAGATAATATAGTATTAATGAAATACAAGACCACTCAAGTGTGCCAAAAGAGAAAGCACTTCTTTCTTAACACACTTAAGTACATTTAAAAATGCCAAATTAAAGGTTTCAATTTCAAGAATATTTTAATGCATTTTAATTATTTTTTATCATGCTTTAAAAAAACACTAACATACTAAAGTATTTGTTTTTGTATTTTAAATGTTTTTACAGAAATGACATTCATACGCCAACATGACTAATTATACATTTACATATACTAAGTGCAACTCTTAAGTTCAATTAATTGCATTTAATATACATATAAACTATATTTTAATCGCAAGTAACATTATCTTTAAGTCCAAAAATATTACATTCAGTTTGTAGGCTAAAGTTAACTCTTTAGTATCCTATATTAAATACACGTTAAGTGTACTTCTTTTTAAAAAGACAGGCGTCTTTAGCATTAAAACTTCCTTAAGTTGAAGTAGACTTATCTAGAAGACAACAAACGGCACATTATTCATAACACCTTACTGAAAATGAACATAATAACACGATAATCCCTCCCAAAGCATGTGGTCTAAAATATATTTGATTCCATCTCTTACGAAAATTAACCATGGTTTTACTACAAATAAAACCAAAAAACATGGTTACTGTAGTTAAACCCAGTAACCATAAATTAAGCATGGTTTTGCAGCACTAACCATAGTTTAACCATGGTATTTGTTGTAAAACCGTGGTTATACAAACTCAATATGCCCCAGAAAACATAACTACACTTTTACTACAGTAAAAACTTGGTTAATTTTCAGTTGAGAAACATCCAAACGCCCTTACATGAGACACGAAAACACAGAGACTTTCTTACTGCTCATGAATCCGGCTAAAATGCTCATGAATCCGGCTAAAATGCTCATAAAACAGCAGACAATTCAGAATCAGCACAATAAGCTCGTGCACTCACCATGTTTGTTCTGCGTTTATCTGTCGCGGCGGCGAATGTGTTTTCCTTCCTCTCACCGGGTGTGATAGCTGTCACTCTCCTTCGGTTGATCAGGAGGAAAACAGAAGCGGGCAGGCGATATGTGATCCGATCAGCTGACGCGAAAGGCAGCATGGGAAGCGAACGCAAGGTTCGCCGTGTTCCTGTTGACGACCAGCGCTATTGCGCAACTCGCGCGCAGCATTGAGTGTGTTGAGGACTCCAGCGAGAGACAGGAAACAGCACTGGAGCTGAAACCAAAACAAACTGAGCGGCGGAAGTCCATTATTGTTTGCTTAATGTTGGGTTTATGTCTGATGGAAATAAATAAAACTCCACATCGTTACAACAAACCAACAGCATGGTTTAATCAAATAGAAAATTAAAGTGAATAAATACACTGAAATACAAATAAGCATAAACGGATGGCATCCTTATCATTAATTAATGGGAAAAAAAAATAATTTGTGATGTTTATGATATTTCACAGCATCCCCAAGACAGCTGTTTTAAAACAGCTAAAAAAAAATAATAATAATCGTATAATATTGCAATATGCAATAACTGAAACATGAAAATAGAGCCCTAGAAGCTGCAGTTATAGGACTGTCTTTATTTATTTAGTATTATTTATTTTCTAATCTATCTATCTATCTATCTATCTATCTATCTATCTATCTATCTATCTATCTATCTATCTATCTATCTATCTATCTATCTATCTATCTATCTATCTATCTATCTCAGTGGTTTTCAACCTGTGGGTCGCGTTGGTATTGCAGGTGGGCCACCAATTACTATTCAAGATTCAAGATTTTTATTCTCACATACACAATTATATAGAGCATATATAACCAGCAGTGAAATGTGAGTCAGGTCCGCTCCATGGACAGTGCAATTATTAAAGAATACAACACACATGCAAATATACATAAATATAGCTATGAAAGAAGGAAATAAAACTAAACAATACAAATATAAGAATAAAATATAAAAAAGTTGTATATTGTAGAATTAAATATAGAATGGAAAATCAGGCTACGGAAGCACTTAGCTACTAGATGGCAACAAAGTGAAAAGATGCAGTTACTGGGGTTGATGGAGTCCTTGATGATTTTAATAGCTCTGCTTTTGTAGCGTTTGAGGTAGATGTCCTGCAGAGAGGGGAGAGCAGACCCTGAGATGCGCTCAGCTAAGCGCACAACTCTCTGCTGGGCTTTGCAGTGTTGACTGGAGCTGTTCCCATACCACACTGAGATACACTAAGTCAATACTCTATTGTCTATACGCTATTAAAAGGAATAATAATATTGTTCATATATGTAAAAATGTCTAAGTCATAACTTAATAACATTATTTAATATATATATAATTAAATAATATTTTTTATTGTTTAAATATTAAATATTAAATATTAAACTGAAACTATGCTCGCTGATTGGTTTAAGAATAAACTGCCAATTTATCTTATATATTTTTGCTGCATATGTCACAGACACAAAGGGGATGCAGCCTGAATTTCCTGAATTATTTTCCATTCATTGCCAGTTCATTCAATAAAGACAGTTAACAATCTAGCGGAGTACTAAGTTATTAACGCAGCAGTAGAGGTTTTTTTTTTTCAGTGGGCCGTGGAAACATATGTGTTTGGTTGTGTGGGCTATCCTTGGAAGGAAGGAAGGATGGATGGATGGATCCATCCTTCCTTCCATCCATCCATCCATCCTTCCTTCCATCCATCCATCCATCCATCCTTCCATCCATTCATCCATCCATCTATCCTTCCTTCCATCCATCCATCCATCCATCCTTCCTTCCATCCATCCATCCATCCATCCTTCCTTCCTTCCATCCATCCATCCTTCCATCCATTCATCCATCCATCTATCCTTCCTTCCATCCATCCTTCCATCCATCCATCCATCCTTCCTTCCTTCCATCCATCCATCCATCCATCCATCCTTCCATCCATCCATCCATCCATCCTTCCTTCCATCCATCTATCCATCCTTCCATCCTTCCTTCCTTCCATCCATCCATCCTTCCATCCATCCATCCATCCAGCAGAAGTATAGAAGCCTATTATCTGCATGTGTTTTCGACTCAAGCATTACATCATATCATTATGTATTCCCAGGAAGTAAAATAGGTTCGAGTTTTGATTGCATTGACATTTGTCAAATTTAGTCAGTCGAAATTATTTAATATTTCCATGAAGTATAGACTACATTTCAGATATCTTTGCTTTCATTAGACCTATAGCCTGAATCATTACATTTTCATTCATAGTGTTTCTATTAGGACAATTAAACTATAGACAATTAAATATAGAAATATGATAGGCCTTTTTACATTTCAGATTAATCTCTTTAGCCATAATGTTTTGTCTGTCATTGGTCATTCATTGTTGTAAAAATAAAATTTAAAATAGTGACACTCAAAAAAAAAAAAACCTAATAAGATTAAACACGCTGCGATTTAACGTTGTTCTTAACAGGAGCATCTTCCTCCGTCGTTTTCATTTTTTAAATAATTGATTAAATAATTGATAATAATTCAGTGAATAATAGAAATATGAATCGTGTCGTCACTCGCTTTCGATTTCACTTTCTCAGGTATTCCGCTGCGGGAATTTCTTTCCCACAGTCCTCTGTAAGAGTCAAGGTTCACACGCAACCTGTCCTTCTTCTTCTTTAAACCATGAGCCCAACCCTGAATAAACGAACAAACTAACATAACGAATAAATACTAGCCAACCCTACAAATGACCAAAGTGAAGGAACTATCAAAATACACATTATAGGCCTAGTAGTAAACATTTTAATAACTGGGATAAAAAAAAAAAAGCAAAAAGCAAAAAAAAAAAAAAAAAAAAAAAAAATGCACAAAAAAACTGCCATGTTTTATTTATTAATTTATTATTTGTTTACGCTAGCTAAGGCAGCTTTGTTTGTTCGTCTATGTGGGTCCACACACTCTTTTTCGTTTTATTTTTCACTGTTTCACTAGCAATAGGGCGTGTGTGGTGTTGTTTACTCCGTTTATTCTAGTGTAATGTATTTGTGGTTATTATTTTTGTAGTGCATAAGAATTCCAGTGAGTGAGACACTGAGTTCCCACACTGACTCTAGAGCTGCTGCGTGACTGTGGTTCACCTTTCGCTCAGGTGTGCGCCGTTTACAACTGGAAAGTGAAATACCGGCTGCGATTCCCGAGGCGCGCGACGCTCATATAAACGGCGGAGAGAATGGAGGAGACACAGCTAAACACAGCAGCAGCTGATCAGTGCATCAAACCTGTGGCATCAGTCTTCTGGAGAACACGACACGATGGACCTTCGTTTGGTGCAGCTCTGTCTTCTTCTGTCCGCGTGCGGCTTCAGCTCTGTGCTGAGCTGCAGATGGATCCAACACAAGTTCCAGCAACACCACGGAGCCTCGGTGCATCTGATCAGAAAGCTGGTGAGTTTGACACACACACACACACACACACACAATGTGTATTATTATTAATTGAGAGAGGAGGTATATTTGAAGATTACAATTTAGATTTTAATATTTTAACTTTTAATTTTATTACATATGAGAGAGACTACTTAGAATATTGGTACTTTAAAAAAAAAATAATTCAAGATGAATATCACTGGATTGAAAAATCTTCATTATTACTTCATTTAGAAAAATTACCTTAAAATGTATCAAATATGATCCATCCAAGTCATCATTGCATTGCATTGTATTTTGAAACTACAGAGCTTCGATTATGGGACTAAGCATTAAATATCATCTTAGTAAGACATATCATGAGAGATAAATGATGATACACTCGCCCTTTACAATTCATATAATATACAGAAAATACAAATTTAACCTTAAAACTAAATGTGACCCTGGACCACAAAACCAGTCATAAGGCTCAATTTTTGTCCTATTTGAGATTTAAACATCATCTAAAAGCTGAATAAATAAGCTTTCCATTGATATATGGTTTGTTAGGATCGGAAAATATTTAGACGTTTTTGAGGGTGCAAAAAATCTATATACTGAGAAAATAAATTGCCTTTGAAGTTGTCCAAATTAAGTTTTTAGCAATGTATATTACTCATCAAAAATTAAGTTTTGATATATTTATGGTAGGAAATTTACAAAATATCTTCATGGAGCATGATCTTTACTTATATATCTTAATGATTTTGGCATAAAAGAAAAATCAATCATTTTGACCCAAACAATGTATGTTTTGGCTATTGCTATTAATTATTCCCCAGTGACTTAAGACTGGTTTTGTGCTCCAGGATCACATATGCAGTTGTAATAGCTAATCAGAATTCTTTGAAACAAAGTTCCCGCCTGAATCTGTTCATTCTACTCAAAATAATTTCTTCAGTAAATCTGTCTCTAAACATTTCGTAGGGTGAGAAAATCCGTAATGACCACGAGGACATCAACCCAATCCCATATGAACTGATCAATAACCACAGAACAGCAGAGGTTAGTAAAAATTACTATTATTATTATTATTTTAAAAAGACACCATGATACTGTATGTGCTGTTGATTACGAATCTATATTCATATGTCTTTTTTTCTTCTTCTCAGCCTGAGAAACAGATCCTGTTCGTCATTCAGGCTCTGGTGGAGATCACTGTCCTCTTTGACGATGCCGTCGTCCCCTGGGATGCTAAAAAACTGGAAGATTTCTTAGATGTCGTGCATGAGGAGATCGATGGACTGCACTCATGTGTGAGTACAGTGTGTGTATACTGCATGTTTAATACCAGCAGCATCAAGCCAGAGGAACTGATTGATTTCTCTCTCAATGCAGGGGGCTTACAAAATGAAGAGGAACAAAAAGCTGCATCTGTATTTTGAAAGACTGAGACACATGGCAGAAATGAACACGGTGAGATTTGAATATATAGATGAATCCTCAGCTGTGAATGTGTAAACTCATCTAAAGATGGACTGACTGTTGTTTTACTCTTTCAGGAGGACAGAGATCACAGCTGGGAGATCGTCAGGAAACGGGTCATAAGTTTCATGAACCAGCTGGAGTTCTTCTCCTTCCACACTCATGTTTAATAACTGGACCTCTTGAAGCTTTAAGAAAAAAGAAAAAAAATCAGTGTTATTAATTAGTGTTTACTCTCCTTTTTTACTCCTTTGTTATTTTATACAGCTGTCTGCAGTGTTTATTTATTGTTTTTATTGTTTTTTATTCCTTATGTTTTTTTTTGAAGTTATTTATAGCAAAAATGCTACATTTTAATAAATTATTTAGAAATATTATTTTGTGTAATTTAATATATTTTATACATTATGATTTAGCATACTAATATATAAAGATTATTTCCTTATTTATTAATTAAGTCTTATTTTTTAGCTGTTACAAAAAGGGCAAAAATGAAGTGATTACAATAAAAAAAAATATTTTTGTATTTCTGGCATCAAATAAAGAACTTTGAATGTTTTAATACATTTTTGTTAAGTTATTTATGAAATTTAGAAAAAAGTATATAATCATATATATATATATATATATATATAATCATATATATATATATATATATATATATATATATATATATGGGTGTGTGTGTGTGTGTGTGTGTGTGTGTGTGTGTGTGTGTGTATATATATATATTCCTGTTTGCTGTACACTACATGACCTTTCAAATTTGTACAGATTTTAAAGAAAAAGTTTTAAAATTTAACAGTTCATTCCTTGATTGGAACAGATTTGGAGAAATAAAGCATTGCATCACTTGCTCATCAATGGATGCTCTGCAGTGAATGGGTACCGTCAGAATGAGAGTCCAAACAGCTGATAAAAACATCACAATAATCCACACCACTCCAGTCCAACAATTAAGATCTTATGAAGTGAAAACAAGAAGAAACAAATCTGTCATTAAGGTATATAGAGGTGTAGTCTGAAGTCAAAAATAGCTTAATATATATATATATATATATATATATATATATATATATATATATATATATATATATATATATATATATATATATATATATATACACACATATATTCTTACAAAAACACAGCTTACTGATGGACTGGAGAGGTGTGGATTGCTTGTGGATTATTGTGATGTTATTATCAACTCTCATTCTGACGGCACCCATTCACTGCAGAGGATCCATTGGTGAGCAAGTGATGCAGTGCTTCATTTCTGACAGAAATCTGTCTGAAATCTGAAGAAGCAAACTTTCATCTTGGATGGCCTGAGGGTAAACTACATGATGAAATTCTGTAAAATCAAATCTGGTTTTGACTGGTTTTGGTAAACACCTGGGCAAAGTCAAGCAGAATATTTCAAACATAAAATATTTGTAGTGTGTCTGAATGGCCATAAGATGGAGCACTTTCCCTCCCTAAATTTACTCTTACAGTAGCTTTTTATTAGAAGACTGAACAGTCTTTATCTTTCTGACAGCCTTTCTGTGTTTCTCTCCTTTAATAATATTTGTATTATCCTGTCCTTCAAATGAAGTATATACTTAATCCATGCATGTAGTCCAAATGTGGTTTAAGACCACTCAGGAAATCTGGGAGTTTTTTTTTAAACCTGTTTTAAACACAAAACAAAATTTTATTAAAAAAAGTTAAAAACAAAAATTATGACAAAAAAGAAAAATACATTTTAGCATTCTGTATTTTACTAATCAAACAGCAAATTTGCAACAAAGACAATGTTAAATCCTTGTACAGATGGTCAGGTGTTCTGTGCAGATGCTCTTTCGAAGACTTGTGGCATTAGTGCAAAGAAAATATAGCAAACATTTACCAAAAAAAGCTGCTTTGTGGAAAACACCTGCTATTCACATGCTTATTTGTACAGATTTGAAGTGAAAGCTCCCTTGAGCTTTAAACAGTTCCTTACCAATAGTATTTTTATAACCAAATAGAGAGCACCTTGTTATGAATGACTAGCAGATCCGGTGCATTCATACAACAGTCACTACCACATAATACACTGTACAGGAAAAGGAATATAAACTCGAATTAAAAGTGTAATACAGACAACAAACAAGCAAAAAAAAAACACAAGTTGAATGTATTACAATGTCTTTAAATGTTTGTTATTGTTGTATATGTCACATCCTCAAAAATAAACCTCAAGCCAATAAACATCATAATAATTTCATACTTTCCAAAGTTTGTTTTATAAGCATTTACTGTATTTGCACACAGCGACGTCAGTCTGCCTACATGTGACTTATCCAGCACAAACTGACAGGGGATTGGATGTCATTGCGAACATTTGTGTCTGGTGTTGATATCTGCAGATCAATTATCTGATGGATGGGTTTTTCTCACTCTTGGTATGGGTACTCAACTTCCCACGATGCATCTGTGGCCTGCTGAAAAGCAGAGATGTCCTCATACAGATCGCCACCACCACACTGCTCAACCGCGAGGCCCTGGACAGCACAGACACAGACAGCACACCGATGTTAGGCAAAGAAGAGGACGAAAATTACATACTATAAGTCTTGAGAAGCATTAATTATTAAGATTCATTTATTATTATAACAAGAATAAAGCATTCTTCCATCAGGGAGAAAGGTCAGTATTTCATTAGTAATGAAGCTGAGGTGATAACAGTAGTGATAAACTGCTAAATGAATCACTGAAGCAGTTTATTTAACAATTCTATAACTCTGTTGTCATAACCTGCTGGAAAAACAAAGTAACATGCACAAAGAGTCCCTGAAAAAATGTGTTTTTTTTTCTTGTGTTTCAGTAAAATATCTTGAAATATTCATAAGATACATTTACTTAAGAGGCAACATGACATTAAATAGTCTTGTTTTCTAAAATATATATTAAAATTAAGTGACTTTACACTTCACACTTTACACTTTACACAAAAAACTACAAATAAAACCCGTTCTTCCTTATTAAATAAATGTATTCCTCTCACCTCATTAGTAGATTGTGTTTTATTTTATTTTATGCATGAACTCACTTAATTTTGCTCACTTTAACTTTAAAAACCCAAAAAAGTTACTTAATGCATAAACATCAACAAAAAATAAAACTCGTTTTCCCTTTAAATTAAGTTATTTATTTATTTATTATTATTATTTAAAAATATTTACCCCACTGGCAAATTGTTTTTTTTCTTAACTTAACTCAATTGAGATAACAAATATCTGCTAATGGGGTGAAACATAAATAAACCTTGTTTTCCCCTTTAAATTAAGTTTTATTTTTATTTTTTTCATATTATTATTATTTTATTTTTTTACCCCACTGGCAGATTGCTTTCCTTTTTTATAAACTTAGATTAGTTTTTTCCTTTTCTTTGATAAACTTACTTGATTTTGATAATTTTACAAATGTATCAGATTCGACAGCAACAAATGTCTGCTAATGGGGTAAGAAGAATAAACTTTTTTTTACCTTTGTATTAAGTTTCTTTTTTTGTTTGTTTTTATCCTATTTACTCTAAATTGTACATTTTAGTACCTAAAAGTGTTCTTGTTGACAAAGGTTCCACCCCAGTGACATCTTTCGTACCTTTTTTTCTGAGAGTGCACTGATGGACTGTTACAGCAATACTCTTGGAATGCCAATCAAATTCTAATTTTCCTTTTTTTTTAAGTATAAGAAGTATAAATTCATGCATTGTGCATCACAACAGACCATGCGTGTCTTCACTTCCGGAAGTGAATGCAACAATAGCTGCAGAGCTCAGAGCTAAAAACTCAACCAACCGTAAACCAACACAATGACAGTAACAAACTAAGCAAATGAACCAAAACACTCGCCTCATATATGTGATTATCATCAGGCTCTTCGTAAACCGCATCTTCTTTTTTCTCCTGAAACACAATGAGAAACAGCTGTTAGATGTCAATAAAAATCGTAAAGGATACTTTACATGGATAAGTGCACAAATCAGTCTGTGGAAATGCAGTGGCCCATACCAGTCTGTAAAAGTAAACCAGAGGAACGATGATGCACAAAATCAAGAGTAAAGTCTGAAGGAAAATTATAAAATCTTTGACTCTCATTCTCTTCAAGATCTGGGGCTGAGTGTATCCTGCAAAAGAAAAAGAGAGAAAAACACACGTATACAGGCTAGTGGAGAAAACAAGCGAAAAACATTGATAAACTGACACCTACTGTACACTATAAGCTCAGTTCCTGGTCCAAGTGTGCCGTTCAGTTTGCAAAAGTAAGTGCCGCTGTCCTTGGTCTCCACTTTATAAAAGGTAATGGAAGCACTTTCATTATCACTCTTCTCCTTTATCTTTATTCTTTGGCTGCTCTTGAGCTGGATTTTGCTATTCTGGCCTTTGAACCACTCTACATGAGTCGGCAAAGACTGATCTGTCAGAAAACAGTTTATCCACACAGTCCGACCCATCTTAACGGCAATAACTCGTGGCTTCTGGAACACATGGATATTTCCTTCAGCTGAAAAGATGAGATGGATGGAGAGAAAAAATGCAAAACAGAGCCGGTTTAATATTGCAAAATTCATTTTCATGTTACCAGCCGAGGTAAAGCCAAGAAGCATGCTTTCATTATGAAAGACGCTAAACAGCAAGGATTATAAAACTGCATGAACGGTTTATTGCTATAAAAGGGTATCTGGCAAATGCAAACTTGTTTTGAAGCGATGGGACTTCCTCTTTCACTCACAGATGGAAAGGAAGAACAACACTGAAAACAACTGTATTATGCAAACTGTTATCCTGCAACTTTCAAATGTACAACAAAAATCATATGATGCAATCTTAAACTACTGCTATCCTAGTAAATTCTGTCCGGAACCTAAAAAGTGTGCCAAATGTTGCATTTCAGTACAGTAACTTAAGTAAAAGTCAAACACAACAGTATACAATATATACAGTTTTCAAGGTCTAAAGCTGTCATATTTACCTGAAAGGTAAATCAGCGCCATGACTAAAGATCCCAGCAGGAAGTAATGCATGATTCTTGATCCTGAAATATACCTCTCTAAGAAAGTGCAGAAGTTTGCGCAGATCACATAGACAGAAGAGAAGGAAGACAGCTCCACCAGAGTGAAGGGTGAAGGGTGCAGGTCATGAAGACGATTCCGTTTCAGAGAAACATGCAAATCAATACACTCATGCATCAAAAATTGAAGGAGCAAGTGAATCATCTTAATGCAAAATATAAAGACTGATATAGACTGCTTTACCATGTATGTACACACATGAGTAATGATAACCGTTTATGCATCACAAAACCAGATTAATATCTTGGCTGAAAATTACCAGTATGTTTTCTGTCTGTAGGCATTTCCTTTAACCCTAAAACAGAATGCAATGCGATGTTTAATTCAAAATAAATGAGAAAACCCCTTGTGAAGAACGAACATGAAACATTTCTAAATATTAACATGGTCAGCCTACATCAGGCTGCCTGTATTATTACAGACTTTCTTAGAGTGAATCATATGCTCACAAAAAAAGAAATTAGCCATTGCAACAAAGAGTTAAATGCAAAATCCCTGTTACATATATTGCCTTATGCAATAAACAATTACTTAAGAAGATTCAGCTGTGCAAATAATAGCTGCTACACTGAAAAAAACTATATTTTTTTTACTCAGAAATTATCAGTAAATGTAACAAACAACATCACTCAACTAAACATTACATTTTTGAAGTAAAATAAAATAAGAGTTAGAATGTTTTACTTTAAAACACATGCTATGTCAAACACTAGTCATTAGAGTATTAGTAGACCGTCTGCTTAAATATCTGCTAACACTTATTTTAATGACATTTTACTGACTATAAGTTACTTTGCAAGTACACTCTTAAAAATAGAGGTTCCAAAAGGGGTTTTGCAGCAATGCCACAGAAGTGAAAAAAAAAAAAAAGGTTCCATGGATGTGAAATGTTCCTTATGGAACCACAAATGCCAAAGGAGAACTCTTATTTTTTTTATAATTGTGATACATGTCAACTTCCAGTCAGGTGTTTTGAGCGGCCCTCCAGGAGAAATGCTATGTGCACATTAATCTGGATCATTTTAAGAACTTTTTTTTAATGTTTTCTAAAAGTTGCACCTCTAACAGACCTGTGTGTGTTCAGGTCGCATTTACGGTCTAAAATGAATCATCACTTTTTGCCACAGGACAGCAAATGTTGTAACAATGTTGGTACCACCATAGATATGCATTAAAACAATGTGCATCACATGACTTAACATGAATAATGGTTTATCCAGCTATTTTTCTTTGCTGGACAAAATACTATTTCAGTGTAGATGAAAGGCCAAAAAAAAAAAAACTTTTTCAAATGTATTCAGATTAATGTGGACGTAGCCCAAGACTGGACACCCTTGGTTTATTATATTTTATTTATTAATTAAAGTTTTGTTATATCGCAAAATAACAATAAAGTGTCTTTAATTTCAATGCACAAGATGGTGCTTGTCATGTGCATCTGCGGTGCAGTTTGTCACAGTCATTGAGCTGTGTAAGTGATGTAACACTCAGCAGCTGTAACCACACTCACTCACAAAAAACAAATAAAACCAATCAAGTATTATTAACTTATGTGGTTAAATGTTCGGTCCACTGTACAAAAATAAATTCTTGAAGCTTTAAATAAAACAAATAATGGAGTATATTTTATTAGTGCTGTCAAAATTAGCGCGTTAACGCATTCGATTAATTTGAAATATTTAACGCGTTAAAAAAAAATAACGCAATTAACGCGGTTGCAGTTTTTTTTATTTCCAGTTGTGGCCTATGTGTGTTCAACGTGCAAAGAAATATGGATAAGACCAAGGAAGGACTTTTAGACGGAAAGTTTCAGTATAAAACTCTGCCGGATTACTCTTCAGTCTGCCACAAGAAACATTATGACTGTATGACTGTAACAGTGCATAAATCAGACCTTTCTGTAACGCTAACGTTAATAAGCTTAAACGAAAATAACGAAATAATTGTGTAGCGGAGTATTTTTTGTACACAGTGCCGCGAACTGTCAATCACTCCTGTACGCGTGCATCACTGTCCTCCTCAGCTGCAGCAACTTGCGCTCTCTCTCTTCATCAAGCTTTAAAACAAAAAGGGGACAAAAAGATCATATTGTCTTTGTGCATAGGCTATAGATTAATTAGATAAATGAATATCTAAATTTGTGCCTTGCCGTCTACGGTATTTTTTTAGAACTTAGAAAAAAGATGCTGCAGCCAATGAGCAGCCAGCGGGGGCTGCAGGACGACTCAACCTCCGCAGACAGTTTTTAATGTTTATCAGACAATAAATACTCAAGATTTTGCTTAAGTATAACTCACAACGAGTTTCACACACCTTCTCCGGCCACGTTGAGTTGTTGACACTTAACAGTGGGAAAAGCGACACATGCGCTATTCACTTGTATAACTTAAGGGTGAATGGGTAATGTAGTTTCTGCTCTGGGTGGGATGAATTAGGAAGCTTGCATTGTGAAGGGCGCTCTGAAAATCGGCAGTGCAGTTAAAAGATTAAAACCTCTATTAAAACAGATGTCCAAATGAGCGTACCGGTACGCTACAAGCACGTTCTGGGCGCACGGAGAGGTGGCGGTACGCTCGAGAGCTATATTTGGAAGTGGCGGTACTGAGTACCTGTGCACTGGCCCACTTAAAGCACTGGCAATGACTATACTTTGGAATTTTTTTGCAGTCCACTTAGAATTCAACGTGGAAATCATTTTTGTTTTTTATTGGCATTGATTGTTTTGAAATTCAAATGGTACTTACATGCCTGTGTTTTTATTTCTGTAATAAATATGGCTTTCAAGCCAACAGTTAATTTGGAAGATATTGATGGTTTATTGCAGGTATGTTGTTTACATGAGAAAATCTGTGTTACAAGTTAAACAAAAATTCCAATAACATCATATTTTGAATTTAAATAGTTTCTTTGTCTTGAGTTTACATTAATTATTTACATTTTACATTTACATATCCAAAAAGTTTCAGTCTTTTAATTGCGATTAATCGCGATTAATCGCGATTAATTTTAAAAAATTGTGCGATTAATTAGTTAATTTTTTTTAATCGATTGACAGCACTATATTTTATACTTTATTATACTATTTCAAAATGTTCAAGGTTAATTCAATATTACTTGTTTATTATTTCTTTGAAATTGTTTGTAAAATGTACTAGCAATTTTTACTGTAGCAATAAATAAGCAATGTAGCAATGTCTAATTGTAGGGAGCGTGGTTTAAAAAGTTTTGCAGTCGATGTAAAATAGAAAAGAAGCTATCGCTGAGGAAATAACTAAAATGATTTGATAAAAATTATGGAGTGGCTCTCAGTCCTCTGTGTTTCCCTGCCTACGATGTGAGACTACAAAGGAAAAACTCCAGCATCCCTGTGACTATAAATACCTGAAGGACAAGCAGTTAGAAAACAGGACGGATGGAAAAAAACAAGTTCTGTGTACTTACCACTGCTATGACATGCAATGAAGCAAGACTGTAATTCACCAGCTCTCTTTGTACTTTAACACTGGTTCAGTGCTGGGAACTCAGTGGCCTAAGGAGATGGCCAGATGACAGTCTGCCAATTACACACACACACACACACACACACACACTTTAATGCCCCAGATTCTGATTGACTCAAAAGCTGAGGGAATAACGACTGTAAATACTGAAAAAATACTGAAAAAATACTGTTTGTGAAATAGTTGTTTGTCCAGTAAAATATTTTGTGCTAGTAAACATTTCTGAACAGTAAGAACGCTCAACAATATCATTCTTTCTCCCATCTGTGAATGTGCTTGTGAAAGCTAAATTATCCCCATAACACAAATGCCAATGTATAGATCACTGGATTCCAAACTTATTAAGATTGGTTACCTGAGGTGAAGACATCTCCAGCTGGGGGTAAAAATAGAAGGTGTGAAACAAGAACAGATATCTGGGCAGAGGCCACTGTGACACACAGAAAAAGTCATAAGGAGCACAAGTCGAATGGAAAAAAAATGGTCTCGATAAACACCTCTGGGAAAACATATCCACAAACAACACATGATAGCATGCTAAGACTGTAAACTCAACTAAATCCTGCCATGAGATAATGTGTGTTAGTGAAGAACTGCAATCTGAGACTGCAGTTCAAACCTTTAAAGCATAAAGAGACGCACCTTTATCTTATCAAATTTATTCTAAGGACATTTTAAATTAAATGTTGTCCTGTGATGATACAAAGAAAAGACAGCATCTAACAAAATAGGCTTCTATCTGCAAAGTATATATACAGGCAATGAGGCTAGCCAATCCTAAAGCCCTGCAATGTCTTTCTCCTTGATAAAAATGTAAACAATAGAAAATTATTTGCATATTAACAATATCAATATGAAACCAAAATTGCACCAAACTGCCCAGTTTTTGTTGTTGTTGTTTTATTCTCAACAAAAGTAATTCTCATTTTAACATATAGTAAACTAATGCTTTTTGGAAATAAGAGACCAAATCTAAAAACTATACGAAATATACATATCTCAAAGTGCTTTATTTATGAGTTTTAAGAAATAAGACATTTGCAGTCACATTAAGACTTCAGAGGAAATCCATCATTAAATGTATCTAATACATACAACTCCTAGTTATGACAGGTACTAAAACACTGAATATACTTTGGGATTATTAACTTGATAATGTTTTAAAATGGCCAATTTTAAGTTTACAACATAATGAAAGGAATTCAAAGGAAGGTGTAAACATCACAAGTATAGCTCAGGTAATAAATATGAATTTCAGCTAGATATAAATTAGGTAAGAATCATGTGAGTAGATACTGGACACTTCAGGCTCTTTTTGTAAAGAAGGGAATCAGTTATAAAGCAGTTACAGAGTAATGCCCTTGCCTGGACAAAGATAAATAATCTGACGCAACTTTGCAACAGTTATCAGGGGTACTCTAAATTTCACATATTATTCATCAGTTCATTAAAATGGATACTATGATGCTCAATTCACATCGGGATATTAGTGCTAAATACAGTTAAATGGATGGGGTTATTCTAACTAGGTTTAATTAACTTCTGAAATAACTTCTGCATAAGAACATGAAAACTGCATTTACTTTATGGCTTGGTAGATTTTCAGCATATAGTTAAAAAATAGTAGACTAAACAGAGATCTGTGCAGCTAAACATCAGAATTATACTGAAATTAACATTTCAGGTTTTATAATTCAGCAGTAATAAAGAAAAATATATAATAATACATATATTAATATATATATAAGGGTTTAAAAAACACTGTAGTAAATTCTTTGAATTATTATTGAATTATTAAGTGTCCGCCGGAAGCTATTAATACTGATACATTTTGCAATAAGTATTTAAAAAGATGATTTAGGTAAAAACTATGATAAACCTGTAAATGGGAGCTTTTTGGAAAAAACTGTGCTTTAAACAACCATAAGAAATGTACCATTGTCACCAGATACCGTAGTGAAAATACATCAGAAGTACTGGGTGCTAGCATGCAGGGGATGAAACATTGTGATTTCATTTTCAACATGAAAAATTCTCCTCCATATAGGACTTTTCTTTTCTTTTCTTTTCTTTTTTTTTGCAAAACAAATTGTCCCAGGTTTTTCACAAGAAAGCAATCAAACAAGTGTACAAAGTTTCTCTGAACACTTAATATTACTAATTATTCTAGTGATGGGAAGTTCGGATCATTTCACTGACTCGGACCTTTGAGGCTCATTCGGCAAAATGAACAAATCTTTTTTATTTAAAATTTATCAAAATATAATTCAAATGTTACTTGTTATTCCCTAACACGTCTACTAGTACTTACACAAATGTTGATCACACTACAAACAATACAAAACTATAACGCTATAAGAAACAGAAAAGATGAATTCATTGTTTACCTGGGTCTTCAGTCTGTGATTAGTTCACCTAACCTCTTATCTGACAAGTCTTCGAGTCTGAGTCGCTCCTTCATCAAGTGACAGCCCCATAAGCTTTAAATTAAGCAGTCTGAGCCAGAAAGAGATTAGATTAGTTCATCTCATCTTGAGTCTTTGGGTTTTTCGAGTCTTCCTTCATCACGTGACAGTCCCATAAGCTTTGACCATAGACTGTATGAAAGGAGTTAGCTTGGCAACAAATCTTTGTGTATATTTGTTTCTTTATGTTACTACATTTCTGGTCTCAAATTGTAGCTTTTTACTACTACAGTTTATAAATGTGTGAATTTCGATCATGATGGTTATTTTCCATACACTGAATGCTGTAACAAAGGTAATAAAGAGTTGCTTATTATTAAGACTCTTTCTGACTCAGACTCCATTGGTTATGCTTATGGGTCTGTCATGTGATGAATGAACGACTCGAAAATCCCGATGCCTCATGAGATGAACTAATCGATTCTCTTTCTGGCTCAGAATGCATTGACTGAAACGAGTGAAATACATGACTAATTCCACTACAGAACATAGAATTTTGCGCATGTGCGACTGAACGAATCACTCCTGAGACGATTTATTCTTACCGAGTCACATTAAAGATTTGTTCAAAATGAACGAATCGTTCAAGAACGACCCATCACTAAATTATTCCCAAAAATCTAAATTTAAAAAGTGGGTGTGGCCACTTTCACTTAAATGGCTGCAAGTCTTGAATGGAATGAGATATTTTCACCAAACTTGGCACATTTGTGTATGGATTCAGTCTAAGGTCATGTGAAAATAACTGCAGCACTTAGCCACTTGGTGGCGCTACAACAGGAAAAAAACGCAAACATATATATATGTACTGTATAAGGGCAAAAGAACATGGCTAAGTTATGACAAATATACTGGGAAATTTTTAATTGGGATCAAACAAAATGAATCCTAAATGAAACTGGTCTTTACAAAAGTATAAACAATAAAAAAAAACAGTACTCCCAAGAAATAGCATTCCAATGCTGTCACACTGTAGCAGTCCTGTGTAATCCTTTAAGCCATCTTGTTTTAGGAGAGTAATTGTTCAGTGCGTGCAGGTGATACTCCATTTTACATCACAAGGATTATCTCACCAGTTATACTACTGACTCTTTTATTGTTGCATTCTCTAAACTGCAGAGGCCATGCATCATGGGTGCAGACTGGAGGATCGCCTCACTTGTAAGCTCCACTGGAAGTGTGAGTTGTCCCTGTGGACGAGGGTAGGCTATGGATACTCGGTGCTGCATGACCGAGGTGGGCTTGGGCGGCTGTGCATTAGGTGGCAGCGGCCTAGCCTGCAGCTCAAGAGCCATGGCAAGTTCTGGATTGCTGCCATAAAGGGCATCCATTTTCCTTGCAATTAACCCTTCGGTTTCAGGAGGTTCTTCATCGTTTTGACCCCTGACTTTCCTCTTTGAACGATGCATGAAGCATGCATACCGGATAGCACGTTTGAGGAGATGTCTACGGTATGTTCGTTGAACCGCAACGGCTGCATGCACTTCCTCTTTCCTCCTGAGAGTGGTGGTGATTGGTTCAAAGGAGGCAGATGTAGGATTGCTCATTGTGAATTTGGCTTCAATGCTCTCCTTCATGGCAGCCATCTCAATCGTGTCACCAAGAACCTCACGGGTAACTGCCAAAAGAATATCCAGACAGTGGATTTTGTCACCGGTTACAATGGGTAGATCCATGGTGATTAGTTTAAGGCGGTTGGGTTTGGCAATTCGTAAAGGCTCCTGCAAAGCATCGACGAAGTCAAACAAGCGGCTGTACTCAATAAACAGTGTTCCATCAATGTCAAACTTTTCCCACGTCTCGTCAAACATCGTAAAGTCATCCTCACAGAGCGGGTCTCCACTCTCCTCTTGAGCAACGTTGAAGTTCTCAAGAATGATAGCAATGTACATGTTCACGACCACCAGGAATGACATGATGATGTAACTGCAGAAAAACATGATACCCATGCCAGGATTCCCGCAGTTCCCCCGAACGTCTGTACCAGGGTTCTCTATGTCAGGGTCACAGTCTGGAGGGCCGCTGTTCAGAATAGGCAGCAGAAGCCCATCCCAGCCTGCCGAGGTTGTGATCTCAAACAGGCAGATGATGCTGCCGCCAAAGGTTTCAAAGTTGAAGATATCGTCGATGCCTGCCTGCTTTTTTACATAGGCAAAATTAGACATGCCAAAGATTGAAAAGATGAACATAATGAGGAACAGAAGCAGTCCGATGTTGAAGAGGGCAGGAAGTGACATCATTAAGGCAAATAAAAGAGTCCTAATGCCTTTTGCCCCTCTGATGAGACGTAGCACACGGCCGATTCTGGCGAGCCGGATCACACGGAACAAGGTGGGAGACACAAAGTACTTCTCAATGATATCTGATAACATCAGACCTTGGGAAAAAATAAATATGGGTTATTATAAACTATTTAGTGTTGTTACAGTGTACTAGTAGTAAAGTATACACTGGTCCGCATCTAGTATCTAGTTTATTCAAATCAGTAAAATACACCATAACAAGCTATAATGGCATGATGTTTCACAACTAAAGGCTTATTGGAAAATCTTGGCAGAACTCCAACAGGTTCCATTTGAAATGAACATTAGAAGCAAAATGTCACCAACAATTTTTATTACACAAATTGGGATTACAGGGGCAGATTATGGATTAATAAAGATTTATTTTCATGTGGGTCCTTGCACAATACTATGTCATGATCCCAAAACCCTTTTACCACAGTGTTTGATTTGTAAATGAATACATTTTGATATCTGCTGCATCACATAACCAGCTCCATATCAAATTTTTTTTTTGATGTAGTAAACTTGCTCGAACTAAACTCACACCCAGTAGCACTGCAATTTTGATAAAACTTATAGAATCAAGCTTAAAATGGCATGGCTACTTCAGCAAATTCAAGTTTTGTTGTGTTTAGTTAAGTTTAGAGTAGGTTTTTGTGTATATCGTACATTATTTTCAAACACAATGGAACATAAGCCTTGTTTGCATCATTCACTGGACATTTCACTTTCAATGTGCTACAAAACATGCAAGAGGAAACATAATGTAATTTTGCAGAGATGTCACTGCAAGCTTTTTTTTTTTTAATGAGCTTGGGTTGATCTACACTTACCTGCTATAGAAAGAATGACCACAACAAAATCAAAGACGTTCCAGCCAATAGTGAAAAAGTAATGTCTGAGCGCAAACATCTTAAGTACGCATTCTCCTGTGAAGATGATGATGAAGAACAAATTGATCTTGTACAAGATATCCTCTTTCTCAGCACTCTGGTCATCCGTCTCTATCATCATGGTCACCATATTGAGGCAGATAAGCACCATGATAAAGATGTCAAAGAACTGTTTTGTTATGAAGTCAAACACCACACCCTGGATCGCATTCTGTAAGGAGAACAATGTACTGGATTAGTTTTTAAAAACCTCAAGAGATCTAATGCATATATATATATATATATATATATATATATATATATATATATATATATATATATATATATATATATATATATATATATATATATATATATAAAACATTTGTTGAAAGTCAATTAGTTGTTATTGATGTAAGTCGAGTGGGTCATACCGATGGCCTAGGAATAGGTTTTGGAGGTTTCTTGGAACCCAACTTCTTCATGGCATTGTAGTACTTTTTTTGCTCCTCTGTCATGAAAATGTCTTTCCCTCCAAAGTGCAGAAGAAACAAATATTAATTATTCTTTCTGGTAAAGAACTACCCAAATGTACAACACAAATTCAAAATAATATGGAGTTTAGTTAAAAAAGATATGCTTATCTTAGCCTTCTGCTGATTGAAATTGTCAATGATGACACCAATGAAGAGGTTGAGAGTGAAAAAGGATCCAAAAATGATGAAAATAACAAAATATAGGTACATGTAAAGGTTGATCTCATATGACGGCTGCTCTTCCACCTAACATGGAAAATAATCAAATGAATGACACAATAAATGTAAGTCACACTATAAGCAAGATTTTAAACTCTAAACTAGGGCTGTCAGTTGAATGTGTTAACTTAATTAGTTACAAAAAAATAACGCGATAAAAATTAAACAACGCACAAGGAAAAAAAAATTTAACGCACAAGGGCTGTTTTTATCACAAAGAACACGAGTGCAACTCATAGACTGTAGGCTATTTTATACAACAGTTCTCTAAAAAAGAAGTTTATATTATGTTACTTACACAGACCTATTTTAAAGACGATATTGTGTTTTTTTGTTCAATATTGCCAACAAAACAATTACCTATAAAGCCACATCAGAATGATTGTGCGCCAGTGAGCAACAGAGCAGTGTTTAGTTTCTGAATGAATTCACGTGAATGAATCGTGTGAACCAATGATTCAAAGGCCCATTCATAGAGAGAATGAATGAATTCCTGAATGAATCAGCTGTTTGATGAATCGAAACGAATAAATAAAGACATTCACAGACACCTGCTGGTAGATTTAATTTCTTATCATTTAATTTATAAAACAAATAAAATAAATAAAAAAACATTAAATGCATAGTTCACCAAAAATAGGTCAATTAATAAATAAGTTCTCTCATCCTTTACTCACTCTTTTGCACAACATACAAGAAGGTATTTTGAAGACTGTTGGTAACAAAGCTGTTTTGGCTACCAGTGACTTTCATTGCATGAACAAAAAATACTGAGATGTTTCTCAAATGATCTTCTTTTATGTTCCATACTTTATGTTAGGTCTTTGTAGACTAAACATTTAACACAATGATGGCTTTAAATTATCTTTTGTGGGTATTTTCACAGCCAAATTTTGTTTGTGATTAATTAGATATTTTAATCTCAGCAACCTGTTATTAATTAGATCGACTGACAGCCCTACTCCAAACAGAAATAAGTTCAATAATATTTTTTTTTTTATCTTTACCTCCACTACAGAACTCAAATCAATGGCATGACGTTTGGATATGACAACCAAGAATAATTTTATTTTACTGACTTTACTGACAACCTTTGCCACAGGGAAAGATAGATTGATTATACAAATCTATCAAATGGCATCAAAACACTTACAATATAGTGCTCAAGTTGTATGGACTAAGCATTTCTTTATCCCTTTTAACGCTCTAAGCAGTTGTATAAAAATAAGATTGTTGATTTTAATTCTTTAAAATGTTTGTTTCTATCTAAAAACAGCAGCATATAGGTTTATAAAGACATGAGAGTGAGTATAGAATGGTGGAATATTTATCAACTATTCTTTTTACCCTAACTAAGAAATGTGCTTATTAATTGGACACCACTTTGCAACATATCATAAAGTTGTGTTGACTAATAACTGTATTGTGAACCTGTAACATGCGTGCATATACTACATTATTTGTAGCAGTTGTACAGGTGGAAACACTGTCATTCACCTACCTCTCTAGAGTCCACTGCAGCGTACATGATATCCATCCAGCCTTTAAACGTAGCCTATGTGGAGAGAAGTATTTTTCTGAATATCAGCACATCATATAAAACCCATTTATTCATTATGCATTTGTGCTGAGTTACCTCTGTGTCCTCTGATGCATAAAAAGGAAAGGACAGGAAAATACATTCACTGACAGTAAATATATTAAAACTCTGACATTATTATACTCTGTATCTACATGAAATTTCTCGAATTATTTTTAGCTTAGTTTAAGAGGACGCAGTGTCTCGTTCCCTCTCAGGGAACCATGGTTACATTCGTAACCTGAGACGTTATACCCCTAAAATTCAAGATATTGGGGAAAGAATGACCCTTCTTTATCAAATATCAAATATCATCATGATATGACTGTTAATGGTTACATGCGAACCATATGTATTAGAATAAACTCTGCAAGTCATAATAAACTTACAATTTGCAGTAGAGAGAGGTAGCCGAGTCCCACGTTGTCATAGTTGACCTTCACATTGACCCAGCGTGCCTCATTGGTGTGCATCAGGGCCATACAGTCGCTCTTGTTGTTGACCACATCCATGGGGAAGCGTTCCTCTGTGGTGGTGTTTATGCAGTGGTAGAACTTTCCAGCAAACAGATTGACTCCCATAATGCTGAAGATGAGCCAGAATATCAGACACACCAGCAGCACATTGAAAATAGAGGGAATGGCACCAACCAGTGCATTCACTACCACCTGTATGGGACATAAACACAATCTGGAATTAGAGACAAATGAGTAATAGATATTTGTGCAAATACTTACTTTAGCTCAATGTTAAAGTTAACATTTAAAGGCGTAACTCAGAAATGTTAAAAACACACAGTACAAAGTTGATTTTTACATTAGGTCAAATATTCTGTCCTTTTCAATTATGAAATAAAATTGGTTCTAAAAATCATTCAAGCATTAAAGAGTTTATATTTATAACTTTGAACCTTTTTAAACTCTTGTGCTTTTCCTAATCTATCAAAGTGTTAAAATACTAAATATGAATTTATAACTTAAACTTCAAAATGTATTTTTTAAAAATAATCACATTTCCAATCATTTGGTATTTATGTGGATACATTTTACAGTCATGGCCAAAAATATCAGCACCCTTGGTAAATATGATCAAAAGAGGCTGTGAAAATTAATCTGCATTGTTGATCCTTTTGATCTTTTATTTAAAAAAAAATCACAAACATCTAAACTTCCATTGGATATTAAGAATTTAAAATGACGGGAAATATGATTATGAAATGAATGTTTTTCTCAAATACACGTTGGACAAAAGTATTGGCACCTCTAGAAATTATTTTAAGTAAAATACTTCTGAAGTATATTCCCATTCATATTCACCAGGGTAATTATAAAGATGAAATTATCCAGCCATGGCTTCCTGTTTCATAGAAATATAAATAGGAGGGAAACAAAGCCCAAATTCCCTTAATCACCCATCAAAATGATAAAAACCAAAGTATATATTTCTGATGTGAAGAAAAAGATGTGCCTATATTGTTCTAATGCACGGTTAGGAGGTCAGTTTGAGTGGCCAAAAACTCTCAAAACACCACAGCTGGAGAATTGCAGGAAATAGTTGAGTCTCGGGGTCAGAAAACCTTAAAAAAAATGGTCAAACAGTACCTACATAACCAAATGTTGTTTAGGAGTTTTTCAAGAAAAAATCTCCTAGCTCATCCAAAAACAAACTAAAGCATATTCAGTTATAAGACATGACTGGAACTTCAAATGGGACTGGCCTCTATGGTTAGATGAAACTAAAAATGAGCTTTTTAGCAGCAAACACTCAGGATGGGTTTGGTGAACACAGTGATAAAAAGTACCCCATGTTTACAATGAAATATACAGCTGTATTTTTAATGTCGTTGGTCTATATTTCTGCTGGAGGTCCGGGACATCTTGTTTAGACACATGTTATCTTTGATTCTATCAAATACCAACAGATAAAAAAAATCAAAAAGTGACTGACTCTGTTAGAAATCTTATAATGGGCCATGTTTGGATCATTCAACTGTACAATAATCCAAACACAAACCTCAAAAACAACACCGAAATGGGTCACTGAGCTCAAAACCAAGCTTCTGCTATGGCCATTCCAGTCCTCTGACCTGAACCCAACAGAAAATGAGAGGAGTGAACTGAAGAGGAGAAGCTGGGAATCTGAAGGGTCTGGAGTGATTCTGGATGAAGGAATGGTCTCTGATCTCATGTGAGGTGTTCTCTAACCTCATCAGGCATTATAGGAGAAAACCTAGATCTCTTAAATGGGCAAATGGAGGTTTCAAAAAGTATTGAATAAAATTGTGGCCAATGTGTATTAGATAAAAACATTTATTTCATAATGATATTTCTCCCCATTTTAAATTATTATTATCCAATGAAAGGTTAGATTTTTGTGAATTATTTTATGAAAGGATTAACAATACAGAATAATTTTCAAGGGTGCCGATATATTTTGCCATGACTGTATAACAAAGCATTCCTCTTCTCAACACTGCTGTCATTTCCATAAAGCCAGTCCATTTATTGACTGCTTGCTAATTTGTGTCAGCAGGTCCAAATAAATAATGCTATTTTCCACTCCAAAAAGTGAACTTCAGATCTTTATTTGAAAAACCACCCACAAATTCATAAATGAAGAGTCTCTTACCCTCATTCCTTCAAATCTTGACAGGGCTCGAAGTGGTCGAAGAGCCCTGAGTGTTCGGAGAGATTTGATTGCTCCCAGCTCAGAATATCCCAATAAATTAGCTGTTAAACTGACTAGTGACACCTGAGTAAAACAGCACATTATCAACACACAGTCTTCGGCATCTGACATGCATTTGCTTATAAGGGTGAAGCTTTGGAAAAAAGAAAAAGTGAACTCACATCCACAATGAGGAAGTCCAGCCAGCACCACGCATTAGTGAAGTAAGTCTTGAAACCATATGCCACCCACTTTAGTAACATCTCTACTATGAAAATGTATGTAAAGACTTTATCAGCATACTCCAGGATAATCTTGATCACTCTGCGGCGCTCTATGTTGATATCCTCAAAAGCCTGACAGAATAAAAGTTGATGCATCAGACAAACATTAATGGATTTATAATTTCCCTTTTCCTTAAAATGAAATTAAAATTTAGATTTAATATCACACAGATTTAATATGCAGTTTACTAAGCATAGGTTCAGTATTGACAGACAGACCAGAGCTCCACTACTAAGAAGGATCATAAAGATGATGAAGGTTTCAAAGTAGTCATGCTCAACGATGGTGAAGCATGTTCTTCGAAGGTTCCACCACTTTTTCCCCCATCCTTCTGTGATGTCTACGTTCAAAAATGTAAATCGCTTGACACAACCTAAGTAAAAATAGAGAAAAATAAATAAGATATTTCTGGCCTTGATGTGATGCCTTGAGTAATAACATTCCTAATGAAGGAAAATGCATGCACACCCTCTGTGAAACAGGACTCTGGCTCTTCAGGCTCTGGTTCTTCTTCCTCTTCAGGCTCAGGCTCAGGTTCTGGAGGCTGGTAGTCCACTGTGCTACAAACTGATGAGTCATCATCATCGAGAGCAGCCTGTGCAGAAAAAAAGACGTAAAGAAATGAGAGAGAATGAAAAACATATGTGAGGAGAACAAAACAAAAAGTGTTAAAGTAATGTTTCCTAAAATTTTGAGACTAAAGACTCACTTGTGATCATTTAATTTCTAGGAATAAGCATTAGACAAAAATCACTGATATATACTGATATAAATATACATAAATTATGATACTTTTTACATGATAACATTTTAAAGTTTATCAAAGGGGTCATATGATGTTGCTAAAAATAACATTATCTTGTGTATTTGGTGTAATGAAACATGTTTATACAGTTTAAGGTTAAACAAAACACATTATTTTCCACATACTGTACATTATCGTTTCTCCATTATGCCCCGCCTTTCTGAAACATGTTGATTTTTACAAAGCTCATAGTAATGAATAGCTAGGTGTGCTCTGATTGGCCAGCTATCCAGTGTGTTGTGATTGGCTGAATGGCTCAAGCGTATGATGAAAATGTTATTCTCCTTACCACAGTGGTTCCCAGTCCCAGAGCTCACACCCCCCTACTCTTCATATTTTGCATGTCTCTCTTAGTTAACACACCTGACTCATATAACCAGCTTGTTAGGAGAGAGCTACGTGCATAATCTGCGTTCTGATTTATTTTATCCCTGCACCGGGTTCATTGCTTCCCTACTCACTGTTTACTTCAAGTTTACTTCACTTCTGAATATTCATTCATGGATTTGTACTGCGCCGCTGCCTGCAGCACACTTTAATGCCCTTTGAATGGAACTTATACAATTGTTTCAAACTGGAATCATGGTGGAATATCCAGTGATGTCCACTTCACAGGGCACTTACGGTCGAACAGAACAAGTGTTGTACATGATAAGAGGACTGGGATTGGGAAACACTGCCTTTCTATACTGTGATGCTGTGTCTCAGTGTGACAAGGCAAAAATAATATAACCCATTATATACAAGGTATTTGTTACATCCAGTGGGGACATAAGTACTGATTATAATGACAGATACTGTGTAAAAACACAGTATCTGTCATTATAATCAGTACTTATGTCCCCACTGGATGTAACAAATACCTTGTATATAATGGGTTATATTATTTTTATGCGTTACGTTGCGTATTGCACTGCGTAAACATAAAACCATGTCTGCATTTGTGATTGGAGAAACGACAAACAACAAACACTACACTGCTTAAAACTAATGTTTAATCATCAGTGGCAAATTCTTTAAATAAGTAAACGTACTTCGTACTTACAGGCAGTGAGTCAGAAGTGCCAGACTGTCCTTGCAAAGTTGTAACTGCCCCACTTTATAGAAACAGACACCAGTAGTGTAGGCTACTCTCACAGGAGATAGTCCTCATCCTCCATAAAATGCACTGCACACATCTGAATATTTGGGTTGAATACAACAGTGTTGTAAATACAACTTAACCACTGATTTCTAGTTGTGTTCTCTTTTGGAAGGAAAACAAAGCATCTTGGCTTTCACAACCAAACACAGCATCTCCATGACATGGCGCCAGTGGCAACAACGAAAATAAAAGTTACGCCTTCTTTCTTTGCGTGAACATTTGGGCAGCGTTATGCAAATCTTCCCACATCGTGATGTAGACATGTGGGGGCGTGTTTAAATGAGGGTGTGGACAAGTCTTAACTTATATAAAGAATATCTCTCTGGATTTGAGACTTTAGACTTTGCAACTTTACAATTCTTCTTTATGCACCAAGAGCTTGAAACACTCCAAAGAGAAAGGAAAAATGTAAATAATCACATCATATGACCCCTTTAAATTTTTTTTAAAAAGTATTAAGTTTTAAAATAAAATGACAGGCCAAAATCATAATGTTAAGGCGGAAATAAAGACATTTAATGTGTTTAACATCCAATTATTTTCATTGTAACCTTTTATTTTGTTTAAAAGTTTTATCTAGCATAACTGTTCTAGCATAGATTTCTCACCATAGAATACATGGGATTTGTACCTCTAATGCTTGCTTTCTTAGTTTCTTTCTTTCTTTCTTTCTTTCGCTAATGGTAAACCACAGTACACATCATTCTAGATAATGAGGGAGGCAGAGAGAGGACAGATTGTTGTTTTACCTTTCCATCCCCCTCATCAGAAGATTCATCAGAGTCCTCATCATCTTCAACATCAGACTCACAACGAGCAATAGGTACAGTCAGTGTTGGAGGCAAACAGTTGGTCAAGCCATCTGCCATTTTCCCCTCATCCAGGTGATTAATAGCACACAGTTCTATGTCTCCTTCCCTTCCTCCTTCATTATTGTCAGGAGGTTTCTTTCCTAGAATCTGGCGCAACTTTCTGGCGATGAAGGATTTGAGCCAATCTATACCCCTGGTGATGCGACCAATGGCGATCTGAAGGTTGTTCATCTCACCATCATCATCCCCTCCAGACAGGTTATCCCCGCTGAAGGAGCTGAGCAGCAGAGCCAGGAACAGGTTCAGTACCTGAGAAGTACAGGTCAGAATTAGGTTGGCAGGTTGAACACATACAGTATAAGGAGTTTGTGTAGCTTAAGTGGCAAATGTGGCGCACTTGCCATGCTGCAAAGTTACCTATACTTTAAGCTACTCTTTAAAAAAAAGAGACCAATTAAATATATAAATTATTATTATTATTATTTTTTAAAGAAGCAGACATAAAATGCTAAGCAGGAACTAAATTAGGCCTCTCATTTACTGAAGAACTAATCCACTTGAAAAATTCTGATTATCCAATGCAACATAACATAGATTTATTAGATATGAGATTAACAGTTACAGTAACAATTTAAAATATACACATCTATCAGCTTGGTGCAAAATTTCAGTGTTTAGAACATGAAATAGCCTAGCTATGCTTACAGTGTTTATTATAATGTTTGTAAACCATTCGCATCGGCATTAGGCCTATTTCTGAATGAAATAATAAAATATGACTTTTACAAAACTTTTTTTCTCTTTAGAATTTTTTATATAAACGTAGCATATTTTAACCATGCAGCAAACCTTTTTTAATATTTTGAGAAATTACTGGAAAAATGTAAAAAATTACATTTAAACCTTGACGAACAACAAAATTTTAACCGTCAGTTAATGGTTAAGTGGTTAAAATGAACATCTCTAGAAAGGACATTGGTGAAATAGTCCAAGTGGCATTAAGGGTTCAACTGAAATTTTTACGAAGCTATGAGAATACTTTTTGTGTGCAAAGAAAACAAAAATAATGACTTTATTAAATAATTCTTCTCCTCCTCATCCCGTCTGCAGCAGTACGCCTTGTAGCCGCACTGGGTTGTACATTATAATTAACTCAAATTATATATAGGGAATTTTAATAATTAATCAGGAATATGATTCATATATATATCTCATATGACAGTTACATTAACATTTTTGAAGATGAAAAATAGGTCAATTGTATATATCAACAACTCATTACAAGGCACTGTAATTTACTCATAAATATGTCAGATTCAACATAAGTAGTTTAAGATTCAACACAGTCAGATTTTTACGATTATAAAGATATCATAAACCATAATTTTGCGAGTCAGGGATACAGAGATACAGAGTTGTTCTTAACTACATGCATATAAAGTTTGATTAAACATGCAATAAAACGGCAGATACTCCAACTTTTGATTATGGAAAACATCTTATGCACCATAAAAGGCAACACAGTAAATATGTTTAGAAATACGTTTTAAAAAGGTACCAGTGAGCTGGCTTTGCTGCTCTGTGAGTTGGGTCATAAAGTTTTATAACCTGGACAGGGGTAGAGTTACAGAATCATGACTCTTATTTGAGAACATTAAATTAGGAGAAACATTTCCAAGTTATAAATCAGAAAATCATAACCATCGCATAACTGGTTAACCCGTGACTGAGGAATTTATCATTCCAGAGTGTCGCAAATCATTTAAATCCAGCCAGGCTGGTGCCAGGCATTTAGTTTAGAGAGAGTTGGGTTTATATGCCTGAATTCAAAATCTACAAGCTTTGAGTTTGCATTGTTTTAGATTCAACAAACCGTGATTCATTAGTTCAGAACCAATGATTCACTGAACTGCTCATCCGTTACAGCCTCCATTGTGGGGAGAGAATCACGATGCATGCACTTGCTTCTGCTTTATGTAAACATGCATGCGTATGGTGCCGATGCTTACGCTGTGCGATTTAATCGAAATCATCATAAAATCAAAATTTGAGCGTGCACGATTTCTAAACCACTTTATAGCACGATTTTCTGCAGCCCCGACCTCCCGCAGTATGCTATCCGATCCAATCAGAATGCAGTGCGCAATAATGGAGCACGAGAACAGAGTAACTCCAGGTTCACACACTCTGTGATGCATATTTTTTCTGAGCCCATGTTAATGGATCAAAGCGCTAAAAGATGCAAAAGATGTGAACAGAAAAGTTTAGTAATAGAAAGGTGCCAAAATAATCAATATCTAGCACATGAGCATAGAGAGAGGTGTGAGTGCACAGGACACAGTTTGAGCAAGAGAAGACATGTTTTAAGTGTGCGCACTCTGTATCTGAGCATGTATCTGAGCACATGCATCTGGTTTTGTGACAGAGCAAAGGAATCTGTGTCTGAGCAGAGAGATTATTTTAATGTGCTTTCGCGTTTCAATAACACGCTCTCGCTGCTGCTTCTGCACCGCATACACATACTGTATACACACTGCAGACAGAGTACGTGTGAACCTGTATACTGTATTACAAATATATTTCAACACCTGAGGCACCGCTATAATGAGCTCGGTAGCACTTCATTTTACAGTCCTGTTCCTCAAGTACACACTATGTACTTATTATAGTAATTACAATAACTATGTAATAACTACAGTAGGTACTAACCCTGAACCTACCCCTAAACCTAACCCTACCCCATGTAGTTACCTTGTGTTACCAGAACTTTCTTAGATAAATACACTGTAAGTACACTATGAGTACATGTTAGTACACGTACTGTAAAATAAAGTGCAACCATGAGCTCTGTGATCAATGCATGGCAAAAAATTAAAATTATTTATTTTTTTGCCATATGTCTAGACATTTTGTCAAACCTTCACATAATGATTATTTTGAATATGTTTATTCTAGAGAGATGTTACAACTTCTTGATAAAGCTCTAATTGGTTGTCTTTGGGAAATATGTTTCAAATTCATACTGAATGCATTTATGAATGTAAAGCATGTCTGTGTGTGTAAAAATCGTGATTAAAATCGAAATCACAAAATTGGTCAAAGAAACCGTGATAGGTTTTTTTTTTGTCCAAATCCCACTGCCTATCCACAATAACGGCAAACCACTGCATACGGGATGAGGAGGAGAATAATTAATTAATTAATTAATTATGTTTTTTTTATTTTTGAGTGAACGATCCATTTAAGTCATATTATTTTAACTTGATAAATTTTTGCTCATGTCACAATATAGTGCAATATGGTTTGTAATATTACATTTTCCAGCAGCTCAGTGCTTAAATATATCTTTGATACTGTGGGTATGAATTTATCAAGGTATGTGGGGGTATTTAAAGCTCTTGGCCAAAGCAAAAATATATCGTTACCAATTCATCTTCCTTAGTCAAGTTTCTCAATGCTATATTTATCATAATAGTGTCATGTACATCAAAGCACATATTATTTGGCACTCAGTCACATCCTAGTGCAAAATGCCCAGACCATCTGACAACATATCAGCCTATTGTATGAAATACATCAAGCTTCCAGAGAAACACAGCAGTAGAAGCAGGTGCTGTGATTTTCACATTACACACCAGAGCTGTATGCCAAATGAGGCCACTGATATTTGGTTTCCCATCTTACACTCCTCTAGTCTACTTTTTCATCCAGCCCACTAAAGTTAAAGTGCAGATGCAACTCATGTCAGTACCAACACTTCATAAGATTTCACTGCTCTCCATCATGTGGTGTATTCTGCTTGTTTTACTTTAAGACCCTCTTGTTTAGCTCAGTAAAAAAAAAATGAATTTTTTTAAAAAAAATTTGGTTTTGAATTATTTTTAGGCTCGATTTGTCCAAATGACAGATTACATTTGTCAGAACTTAATCATCAGTCTTATTGTTGTGTTTACTGTATGTCTTTTGTTCCACAATTGTTCCAGGTTGTCAGTTCCACTCACTCTGCCATCACAGCTGGACCTTATTCTAATTAGTGCTCCAGCTCTCCTCACACACACCTGTCTCTTATTTTTCTCCACTTCTAATACTTCTCTCTTTCTTTGCCTCTCTGTCAGTGTGTCTTGGTTACCGTCTGTTTCACTGCTGCCCTTAAGACTTTCTTGCTCTAGTTGTGCCTAGTTTACATGCCCTGTTTGTTTATTTAATCTTGATTTTTCTTCTTTGATTTACCCAGTTCCTGTATGCAGTTCTGTTTTGGATCCCTTACCTGGTTTCTGATTTTCTGTGTTTGCTTTGGACTATTGCCTTTGCTCTTGGTCAATAAATTTAGCAAATTGCTAATCTGATCTTGGGTCCCTTTTTCATCCCAGCAACCCTAACAATGTTTTACTAAAACATGTTAGTTTGACACATCTGACCACAACAAAAGATTTTAGATTTCTTTTCTTTTGAATTTTCAATTACATGCTACTGTTTGGGGCATATACACAAAAGTTTAAGGTCAGTAAGATTTTTATTTATTTATTATTTTATTGAAGAAATGTATGACACTAAAGACATGTATAATGTTACAAATGATTTCTATTTCAAATAAATGCTGTTTCAACTTGCTATTTACAGTATCAAAGAATCCAGAAAAAAACATGATTTCTGCAAAATTATTAATCAGCACAAATTTTAAATGTAAAAAATATTTCTTGAGCAGCAAATCAGCATTTTAGAATGATTTCTGAAGGATCAGGTGAATGGAGTAATGATTAACAATGGAGTAATGATGCTTAGGATTCAGCTTTAGCTTCATAATATACATACATTTTGCAATGTTATAAATAGAAAATGGTTATTTTCAATTGTAGTAATATTTTAACAATGTTACAAATTTTACTGTATTTTTTATCAAATAAATACAGCTTTGGTGAACAAAAGAGACTTTTTAAACTCATTTAAACTCCAAACTTTTGAAAGATAATGCATGTTTAGTTGCATTATTATTTGCATTTATCATTATTTTTTGGGTCATGGCCCATGGCCCCTGAGTTACTGTATAAAGAATAGCTTCTGCTACTATGCATCTCAGCTGTCCATGTTTGTTTCTTGTGCGCCAAGACTCACTTGAGCTGAATCTTAGCACACAGCCAAGATCAAAACCGCTGTTCGCTGGCTCCAGTCATACGATGTAAATAGAAAGCAGCACTGAACATGTGGTTCTGTCGTGCATTGCATGTTTGTCCTGAAGACAAGTGCAGGAGAGCGTAACCACATGAAGAGTGTGTGAGAAAACGTATGTTAGCCATGGACCATGTTGAGTAATGATGCTTTTGTTAGCTCGCTAAAAAAGCCCATTTCCTTTTCTCACTATGTATAACATGAGAGGAAGTGTATTAAGGCAGCAGCTCCTGTACAGTATGGTAATTATGTGCACAGCACTGTTGCCAATTCTCAAATAAGCAAGCTTCAAAACAAGACCAAAACAAGGACGATATTTTTTGATAATATATTATCATCAATGTTATATATTACAGATAATTTATTACCAATAAATAATGTAACAGACACATATTTATAGCCTATTAAATACTGGTTATTTGAACCAAATATACTCTTAGTATTAGACCTACTTGTTTTTTTGTTACAGTGATAGGTAATACATTACAAAAACATTGTAAAAAATAAAAATTAGGTGACCTTATAAAGGAAAAAAAGACATCCGCAATAACGTCTACTACTATCATCACTTGGATTACAGAGTCACACAAATTATTTTTTTGTGATTTTTCTTCAATGAGGGATTGAAGAAAAATCATGTTCAAAAAGAAGGAGTGTGAGGAGGTGGCGGAATATTCGATAAATTAAGCTACAGCATTTATATTATTGCACTGGTTGGCTATTAACTGTGAGCAGACAGAGTGTCAATCAATGCATTGGAGAATACAGTGAACATGAAGCTGTTTGTCCTCAGCGGCATGTGCTCCAGTTGTATTGTAAATAATGGCATTGTCAATATTGCCTATCAATTTAAATACATGATAATAGTGAAGAGGATTGTGCAGAAACTGTATGTTTTTTTTTGTCGTTTTAAAAGAAAATGGATTGAACGCTGTAGCTTTGCAGATATTTACATGAAATAAAGTGAAATCACAACCAATCACCCCTTTAAAAGTTATGACTAATTAACACCTGGTTACCCAGAGAAATCAGACGCTAACTGCTGTGTCACCTGAATGTCAACAACAGCCGGCCTGCCATCAGCAGTGCTGAAAATCCTTTTGGTTTGGCTTGGTTGCTACGCTAAAGCTTCAGATCAGTACAGCTTCAGGGTAACAGTTATGAAGATTATCAGCTTAGCAGTGACTGCAGATGTCTTATAATAATAGTGTGGACGAAAATAGCACCATATCAGAGCTGTTCTGGACTAAGTGCTTTAGAAGTTCTAGCACAAACAATGCACTGCAAAAATTATTTTTCTTATATCTTGAATTAAGAATATTTAGATATTTACACTGGAAAACAAGACAAAATACTAGTTAAAAAATCACCTACCACAAGGTTTCCAATGACCATGACCATCATGAAGACTATCAGGCACATGCTCGCTCCCGCCACCTCCATGCAGACCCACATGGTCTCGATCCACTCTCCACACAAGATCCGAAAGACAATGAGGAAAGAGTGGAAGAAGTCGTTCATGTGCCAGCGGGGCAGCTCGCAGTCCTCAGAAATCTTACAGACGCAGTCTTTGTAGCTCTTGCCAAAAAGCTGCATGCCCACCACGGCGAAGATGAAGACGATGATGGCCAGGACAAGTGTTAGGTTCCCCAGGGCACCTACTGAGTTGCCGATGATCTTGATCAGCATGCTAAGGGTGGGCCAAGATTTAGCCAGTTTGAAGACACGTAGCTACTTCCAGCACATCCGTCAGAGAGGGGCACACACACACACACACACAGTGAGAGACACAATAGCATACAAAGTTAAACTACATACCCTTTTTGTACTAGCGTGAGGTATTTCTTAAATTCATAAATTTTTCAGAAAACATAAATCACACAAACTATGAAATAAAAAAAGGTATTGAGGGGTTGAGATTCAGACTTACCAAACGAAAGGACCTGAGAACGGACAATCCTTGAACATTGGCCAGTCCCAACTCTACCAGGCTGAGTGTGACAATGATACTGTCAAAAATGTTCCAGCCCACCTGGAAGTAGTAGTAGGGGTCCATGGCAATGAGCTTGAACACCATTTCAGCTGTGAAGATTCCTGTAAATACCTTGAAGAATACAATTTAATGTGATGTGAGATACTACTAATAACCTGAAATAATGGCAGCAAATTAAAACCTGTTAATCATGCTTTGCTGTTATTTACTATTACAGTTACTTCTGCTGATGCCAATGACTTTAATAAAATAAGAAAGCTTTTGTGTTCTGCTGTTCAGGGATATATACTTTCTAAGGCAAGCCCGAAAAAGCAAGAAGGCCATTTCTTACTGTTAACACATTAACGAAGAAGAAATAACAATGAGCAGCAACAGAGTACAGTATTTAGAAATCTTTGTCAACATTAATTATTTAATATGCAACAGTTTATTGTTAGTTCATATTAGTTCAGATCCATGACAAAATATTTGATTTCAATAATGTATTAGTGAATGTTGAAATTAACATTTACTGTTAATACTGTACTTGCTTTAGAGGTATTTTCATGAATTAATGTTAATGTTATTAAATGGAACCTTTTATTATATAACGTTATATATTTTATTATATTTTATTAAAAAGTCTTTAAAATAAGTGTAAACAAATTGTAAAAAAAAAAGTTTATAGTAATAAACAAACCTGCAGTTTAATGTTTGCATTTCTTTCCCTTACTGTACTGAAAATGAACCGAACCGTGCCATTAAAACCGAGGTACGTACCGAACCGTGTTTTTTGCGTACCGTTACCCCCCTTATATATATATATATATATATATATATATATATATATATATATATATATATATATATATATATATAAAACATTTTAGAGTTATTTGTCAATAATACATAAGTATTGAGACTAATACTAACCAAGTTTCCCACTGAGAGAACATGTTCAAAATCCGGACTCATGGGGTAGTGCTCCATGGCCATGAAAAGTGTGTTGAGCACAATGCAGATGGTGATACCTAAATCCACAAATGGGTCCATCACTACAAAATGAACCCATTTCTTAAATATGATCCAGGGAGTGCAGCAGTCCCATTTTAAGAAAATATCAGCGAACTTATACCAGCCAGGGGGACAAGGCCTCTGAGAATCTTCCAACACTATGGAGACAAAGAGAGATTGAAAACACTATTTGAACAGTTTTTATTTAGGGCAAGTAGTGAATGAACACCAACAGAGTGACAGAAACAAGTTCTGCCAGTCTAAAGTCAACCCATGACTCTGAAATAGTCCAAAGATTAGCACCACTCAGATAAAGTTAACAGGTTTTTCTCCACACACCATGTGTCTGACCTTTGCTTAGGATAAATCTCTATCTTCAGATGCTCTCAAACTGTTCTGTCACCCCATAGCAAAGTAATATATAAATAAATAAACTTCAGGGACATAAAAAAAAGTGCATTTACATTCCTGCTACTGGGACTTCACAAGAAATAGCTGAGGGTTTTCAGCATGTCTTTGATCGTGTCATTGTAATAAATGTACTGCATTTTAACTTTTATATGCAAAAAATTTGGTGTGTAAAATCTTGAAGTCCAGACATTCTGAAACATCTGAAGAATCATAATAAATGGAAAAACTCAACATGCTCCTCAGTGACAAAGCAACTTAATAAGGTATTTAAATTTGCAGTTAATCGAGCCTCAATGAGTTTCTACAAGCTAGTACCCTCCATCGTTGCAGTGAGAACACTGATAGCACTAGCTGTTCTCTTGGAGAGTTTGGGCTGGTCCAGGTACTGCATGCTGTGTTTGGAGTTCAAGGACCTGTGGTCTTCTTCAGCTGATAACTGGAGGATAAATGTAAATAAACAGTACAGATGTCATCACACTGGCAAAACATACTAGTACTAGTAATATTATCTGGAGTGAAGCAATTGTACAAGTTCTAAATGACTAGAAAAGAGACTTCTATTTACCATTCAGTTATAACAATAAGTTCATACTGAATCTAGACACACACAAGTAGGCATGCATCAAACTCAAATTCTGTGGTATCCATTAAAAGGTCATTATAATCATGAGATCATCAACATTCTGTCAAGTGTCTTTGACTGGTTATGTATTAAAAAAATACTAATCAGTATCAAAAAATAAAAAAATACTGAAAATTGTACTTTCGTTAAAGTACAGATACTATGTAAAAAAAACTGTACTCATCTGAAACTCCATGTACCTATCCCAAAAATGTAAGTGAAAGTATAGTGAAAAAATAGTGCTTTTTACATGAATAATTAAGAGTAATCATGAACTGTGTTTACACATGACTCAAGTTCATCCATAAAAATACTATTTTTATTATTAAAACACTGTATCATATGACATTTTTACCATGTTTAAATGAAATTGTTACAGAGTAAAAAGTATTATTTTTGTAAAAAGTACAAATATTCGGTTTTAACTAGGGCTGCCCCCTAATAGTCAACTAACTGTTAGTCAACCAGAAGAGGATTGGTCAACCAAAATTGTATTAGTCGCAGAAAAAAAATCCACATTGGTGAAGTAATGCAGATTGTTAATGGCTGGTCTTTGTGGCAATACAGTACAGCGGGCAGGACATGCAAATGCTTGCCTATAATTCATCGACCTTAAATATGAATTATCATCTGAAATATGTTAGAAGCAGCAACTTTACATGGCTGCTCAATCTAATGTTAACCTAGAAAAATTTGCGCTAATCAAGTGTGTGGAAGCGCTCACTGCAGGACAGATTGAGGAGCTGGTTTGCTCACTTGCTCTTAAAATACTCCCTCATTTTTGACCATACAGATAAAAGTAACATATCTTTTAAATCTGTAAAGACTCTTCATATATTTGTGTGCAATAACAACAAACAATAACAACAAAACATGGTCCTTTTGTAAATCAATGAAAGAAACAGGATGTGCTTTCTGCTGTCTTGGTCTATGTAAACTTGTATACTCAGAAACTCAGAGTATAGCCTACGTGCCTTACAGATATAAAAACATAGGCTATAGAGAGTGAAATGTCTACTTTCAAGTAAACCAGTTCATATAGAAGACGAATATTCTCAGATTATGTCATACGTATGAAATATGCATACAGGCACGTCCACTGTGATGGTGAGTCAGCGTCGCCGACTTCATCTCTTAAAGTGAAAGCTAAGAAAGCACTTGTTTATCAATTAATTATTCAAATGTTAATGCAGACTCCTTACTGTTTTTCCATTACACATTCATAATCATTACTTTTGCCAGTGCACTGTGTCAAGCTTATTAGGCAATGTAAAGGCAATTACTAACGCTGGCTATACAGGATGGCTGCCTCCGTGACGTGCTCTGCAGTTGTTTTTGTGTTTTTGTTAGTTTGTCCTGTCTTTAGTTATATTCCTCCAATCAGTTTCATCCGGGATGAATTGCTGGACATTCGGCAGCACACATCTCCCGATATATTACAGTTTTTCGACTATTCTGATGTTTTGCTAGACATTCTCATTGGTGGAGCAGCTGCGCTGATCACACACTTCAGGAGGATGCGAAGATGGTGAAAAAGAGCTGGCGCGCTCATGAGACTCAGAAAATGCAGATTTCGAACACCGTTGCCTAGCATCAATCTGTCAAATCTCCACTCTCTATCCAACAAAACGGACAAACTCCTTCTGCTCTCCCGGACAAATAAGGATTTCTCACAAACTGTTAGTCTGTGTTTCACTGAAACTTGGCTAAACCACACCATTCCATACAGCCCGCTCCATCTGCTGGGCTTTCAGCTGTTCAGAGTGGACCGCGGAGCAGAATCAACAGGGAAATCGCACGGCGGCGAGACATGCTTTAACATCTAAGGTGGAGTACAGATGTAACAGTGTTAAATACAATGTGCTGTTCAGATCTAGAAACTCTATTCATTAACTGCAATGTATTCTATTCGTTCATTATGGTGAGTGTTGAGCGCACGTAAGCCTGGCTTTACAGAAACTCGCTGATAAGATCACAGAGACAGAACAACAACACCCGGACTCTGTTTTAATCAATCTCGGGGACTTTAATAAAGCACATCTCTCCCGTGAACTGCCAAAATACAGACAGCACATCACATGTCCGACCAGAGACAGTAATATATTGGATCACTGTTCCACCACAATAAAGGATGCATATCACTCTGTTCCACGAGCAGCTTACAGGAAGGCGGACAATGTCTTGTATAAACAGGCTAAATAAACACTGGAAAAGGAGATCAAAGTGGCAAAGAGGAATTATTCTGGAAAAAAAAGGACTCAGTTCACGTCCAACGACTCAGCATCAGTCTGGAAAAGTCTGAAAGAGATCACCAACTACAAGACACCACCCCCCAGCACTGTGGAGAATCAACGACTGGCAGACGATCTGAACAAGATTTACTGCAGGTTTGAAAGAAGAACCCCCATCACCTGCCCTGATCGCCTCTCTACACAACCGTTCACATCATTCACAACTCTTGCAACCCATCCTGAACACCTCTCCAAACAACCGCTCTCCATTTACACCTCCTGCATCCCCCCTCTCCCCCACACCTGCAATACAGATAAGCGATGATGCGGTGCGCCAGGTCTTCCGGAAGCAGAAAAGGAAAAAAGCACCAGGCCCAGATTGTTTACACCAGCCTGTCTGAAATCCTGTGCTGACTAGCTGGCCTCCATCTTCACACAGATCTTTAACAGATCACTGGAGCTGTGTGAAGTCCCTTAATGCTTCAGACGCTCCAAAGCTTCTAAATCTGACCTCAGAAGACTACAGAGGGTAGTCCGGACTGCTGAGCGAATCATCGGTACAACCCTCCCTTCTATTCAAGAACTGTACTTATCCAGAGTGAGCAAAGGGACACATCCAGCACACTCCCTCTTTGAACTGTTGCCATCTGGTCGACGCTACAGAGCACTGAGCACCAGCACGTCCAGACACAGGAACAGTTTCTTCCCTCAGGCAATCCATCTTATGAACAGCTGATAATAACTGTGGAACACACTACACTATTTATATTTATATACACGTGCACTTATTTATCTAGCACACATACTTAGTCTACACTTAAATTTTGCACATAATATACCTGTACATACATAACTGCTTATTGTAATATACCTGCCATACAATTGTCAGTGTGTATATTGTCATTCCTTACCTACTTATTTGTATTTGTATGTTTTATTTTAGTTTTTTGTTCTGTCGCTGTCATTCTGTTGTACTGTATAGTTTCTGTCACGAAAAAAAAAAATACCTTGTAAAACATACCTGGCAATAAAACTCATTCTAAAGGAGCATTATCATGATTTAATTGGTTTTTTAAGAAAAAATGTGCGATTGGTCAACTAATGCTTCAAATGAACAACTACAAGTCACAAGGGAAATCTTTAGTCGGGGCAGCCCTAGTTTTAACAGAACTGAATTAAAGATTCACAACAACATAGTAGTGAAGTACTATTATTCAAATTCTTTGAACCTCTGACTCTAAAAAATAATGTTAAATACTCCTGATGTCAAAATTATATTACCTCTTTGTTAGAGGAGGCTCTGTTGACAATGAGGCGAGGCAATATTCGTCCGTTACAGTCATTTATAACATCATCACCACCAAGACTGTGCAGGGAACCTGTCCTGTTTGACCCTTGACTTTGTGTCACCAGGCTGGCTAAAGATGCTTTACTGCCTGCCTGTAACTTAAATAAACCACAATATATCAACAAATTAGTGTAATGCAGCAATGTAAATCAATTAAGAGTAAGTGTTTGGGGGTTTTGATATGCATAACATTATCAAAATTGCATTTTGAATCTGAGGTAGCATTAGTCTTAATTTAACTATATTTTAAAGTGAAATCATATGGTAGTCACCTGACCTCTTGCTCTTGGTTCTTGAGTTGCTCAAGTAATCTTTGAAACTCCTCTTCTTTCTCACGAGCTTCAGCCATGGTGGCTTCGTTTTGTTCATCGTATGCCATAGCAACCACAGCCAAAATCAGGTTGATGAGGTAGAAAGAGCCCAGGAATATGACCACAACAAAGAAGATCATGTAGGTTTTCCCAGCGGCACGAAGGGTCTAAACAAGACAGAAATGGAATTTAATTTGCATATGATATTCCTTATGATAAACAGACAGTAAAACAACAAGTTAACAGACCAACTGGAAGAGATTCTCCCAATAGTCTTGAGTCATGAGTCTGAAGAGGGCGAGAAATGCCCAGCCAAAGTTGTCATAGCTGGTGTAGCCATAGTTTGGGTTTCGTCCAGCCTTCATACATGTGTAACCTTCTGGGCACCTCCTTTGAAAACAACAGACAAAAAAAAAATGAATCTTTATCTTTTCATACATTAATCTTTGTTGCGTTTATGGTGTATTACAAAGCTGTTGGAAATAACTTGAATGAACTTACCCAGCATCAGAGCTGTTACCACATATCAAAGCATCTAAACTTCCTTCCAGAAAGTATTGGTTTTCTGCAAAGTATAATAAGAAAGTTTATAGCAGGCAATATATTAATCATTCTATTATTTTTTTTCCCAAAGGAAATTGTAATTTTTTTTATCACATGCATTAATACATTTGTGTCTAATATTTAAAATTCAAACCTCACAATAAAAAAGAAAATGTATGCCAATACCATTCAAACATTTTTCACCTTTACAAAATAATGTTATTATTATCTTGCAATTACAAGTAGTACTTGTTGTTCTAACTATGTGATGACATAATTGAGTAAATATTGGAAATATTTAATAACCTTGACCTGACTTCACCTTCATTTTCTATGTATGCTTTGAAATCGAAAGTATCTGTGACATTGAGGGTGGTGTCATTGACCATGGTGGAGTTGTAATCATCAAACATGGTGCTGTTGGGAATGGGCCAACGGATGCACTTGTGGCGTAGATTTCCCATGAACAGCTGCAGGCCAATGAGGGCAAATACAGCCAGTGCAAAAAGAGTCAAAACCATGACATCTACCATCTTCTTGACAGACTGAATCAAAGCCCCGACAATGGTTTTCAAACCTGAGCAGAAAGTTCAAGATGAAACCTTTTTGAAATTATTTTTTGAAAAATACGGAGAGTGGAAAATACGCAAGAGAGAAACAAACCATTTTCTTTACACAGTAGAAAATTAATTAATTAATTAATTAATAATACAATGCAAAGGTGTCATTATTAAATTCTAGAAATAAACATTTACATACAAAGACATACAAGAAAACAAAAACATATTGAAAACATTTGCTTTGGGTGGTTTTCCAATTTTTGAACTGTTGCATTACATACACTGTTTAACACAATTATTACATACCAGGAATAACTGTGATGGTTTTGAGAGCTCGAAGCACACGAAATGTCCTCAGTGCTGACACATTACCAAGGTCTACAAACTCTGTGACGTACCTGAAAACAATCAAACTACAAATCAATTTGTGAAATGGTCAGAACAGATCAGCATAAGCAAAATATGCTTGGAATACAGAAAACAATTCATCCTATTTCATTATAAATCTATAGAAAATAAGGATCAGCAAACTCCTCAGATTCTGAAATGGTGTGTTCCATGGTATAAAGAAAATTGTACTGGTTCACAGTTATAAAATTTAATTTTTTAAAGTCAGCTGTTCCTGGCAGTGGAAAAAAGATTGGTTTTAATATATGTTATATTTAGATCCGACGACCACTGGCCAAATGGCAGCATTAGATGACAGTTATTGAGAAGGTGTCTGAATGATACTAAGCATGCAGGGTGTCACAATCACCATAGTCTCGCATAGCCACCTTCAGACTGAAGGTCTAGAATTCATGGCAGCTTTAACACAATTGTAAACACAGTGGCTTTCTTCTTTCGTAAAGGGGTTTGGCACCACGTGATCTTTGTTTCCAGGAGGAAGGTTAAAGAATGCGACACACACGTCTCGTGGAAATCCTGTAGAATTCAACCAATCCAATGACGACTTCAAAACTCCTGAAGTGTTTCCACTTTTGTGTCCCATATGCATCAGATGAAAGACAAATCAGGACAACCCACAGCAGCATTTAGTTTCTTAATCCACGTTTTGACCGAATTTGGTGAACCATTTGGTGCATTGAACCGTTGAAAGTGGTGCTGCAGAGACCGATCGGTGTATGATATCAAAGTACTCCGAGACCGATTCAAAAGCAGAAGGAGCTGTCTGCTCTCTAAGCTCTTGTGTTTCTTTGCTGTCACACACCGATTGGTCTGATGGTGATGACCCGCTTCAAGTCGAACAAGCCTAATGATTGAATGAACCATTCATAAAGAACCGTTTCCTTCACTCCTGAATGAATCAGCCTTTTGAACGAATCAAATGAATGAATAAATGACTCGATGACTTAATCATTAAAATATTTACCACCACCTACTGGGAGTTTTAGTTTATTATTTAGAGTATCATATCATTAAATAAATAATTTCATATTTTCTTAGTAATAATAATAAAATTAAGAAAATAAATTATTAAAGTTATAGTTCACCCAACCAAAAATGTCAATTCTGTCATCATTTACTCACATGGTCCAAAAGAGTAGGCTATATGTCATAAATTTTATCAAACAAAATATTTCTTGCTGAACCTACTTTTTGTAATGCCTGTTTGATGCTTTACACAACAATGACTTTAAATTATATTTTGGGAGTAATTTCTCCAAATTTGATGTGCAATTAATCTGATTAATTAATCACCACATCATGTAATTAATTAGATTTTAAAAATGTAATCGCTTACCAGCCCTAATATTTATATACACTGTATGAATTGAAATACTCACGCCATGCTGATCACCATGAAATCAAGCCAGTTCCATGGATCACGGAGGAATGTGAAAGGTCCGATGCAGAAGCCTCGGGACAAAACTTTGATTGTTGCTTCAAAGGTATATATACCAGTAAACACATACCTACAATAATAAATAAATGTATATATATAAATCAACATTTCTCATGAATAAATTATCATAAAGTTGCTGCAGAGCCACAATTATACTGTGCTAGTATTAATATTAAACACACAGTACAAATCAGTTTTAAATGACAAGTATAATTTTTTTCTGTTACTTATACGGGATACATTTAAAATACAAACACAAATACAAAATAAACCAACACAGCAATGTGTAATTATTTCCTATAGATATTTTACATTTAGTAGCAGCTACAGTATTTGCAGTATTTACTACATGTAAATACATTATAAAACAGTTTGCAAATTATATTTTTTATTTAAATCATTAAATGGACGCCACCCTATTGGGACAATAAAGACCTCCCTACACCTATCCTAAGCAAAGCTGATACTTTATTTTAACTTTTCGATTATTTTCTTTTTCTTTTTTTTCAATTAAAAATATATGCCTTTCCAATGTGATATGAGATTTAAAAAGGGAGAAAAAAAGTTTGGTTGATTCAAACTCAAGTCGATTGCATCAAAAAGATCAACACAAGCTGTTGTTTGACTGTCCTCATTTTTAGTGTTGACTTTCCCAACCACACATTGGTAACTTCTGACAACAAGGTGGGCTGTTTTCTCTTAGTATATACAGACACTCCGTTTACTTTTTTAATTACTCGCTAACCTTTCATCTCTCCAAAATTATTCCAGACTTCTACTAGTACTCAACAGATCAGTTCTGCTGAAAATGTGTGAGTTCACACAAGGCAGTTCTTACTCTACAGTTTTACTCCAGGCTGGAGGGTTACTCATTGTCATGAACACGCAGTTGGACAGGATGGTGATCATGATGAACATACTAAAATATTTGAAGAACAGTCAAGGTAAATATGGCAAATAAGTAATGACACACTACTTTATAAATCATTATAAATCATTACAAAAATGTATTTAAATGATGAGAATGAAAAGGATATGAATGTATAAGAATTTTGATGGCTCCTCTTCTGACAAGGCTAAAAGGACTGATACAAAACAGCGCTGGTTCAGCAGTGAACCTGAAGATTGTGTTTCCCTTTGTAATGACAATAAAAGTCTGCAAATGAGAAAGAGGTTAACACATAGGTTTAAGAACACTTATGGACACCAGATGAACAGAAGTTTAGTTTTAAATAAAGAGCACCACTTAATATTTATGGGTGTGAGAATGACCTTCTGTGTTTTATAGAAGGGGTCTATGTCCTCCAGAGGAGTGTTGAGGAAATTCTCAGGTGGGTCACCATAGATCATTGGCAGGCACTTTCCTGCCTCTAAATCACTGCTCGGAGCCTGTGGTTCCTCCTCAACCCCCTCTACATCCTCCCTGGTGCTCCTCTCCTGGATGAGCCTGTCGATTTCCACCAGTGACTCTGGGGTGAATCTGTGGAAGACTCTGTTGCCTTTGGGTGGGAGCAGGCTTGCCATTTTGGCATCGCGAAGAGATACCACCTCAATGGGGAATCTCTACACAAAGCTCCTGATAGACAGGAAAAATATCTTTGAAATTATGGCAAATGTTATTATGGAGCTTATCAATTGACAGGTCTAAAAGTAATGCAATTTCAATTCTCTGTATGTATGTATGTACTGTACATGTGGAAGAATTGACAGTAAAGCAGACTTGACTTTACTTGACAATATAAATCATATATGCATGAAACATTTCACACAAAATATACAAAATATTATTTATTTTGGTATGAAGAAATAAATGGCAGAAAATGGTTCAAGAATGGTTTAGGAAACACATTTCTGGACTACTGATCGCACCGAATTCATAAATGTATATATTTATTTTTGTCTTTTATTCAGAATGGGATCAAGACATTATACAGTTTAGACATGATTAACCCTGTAAAGCCTAATTTATGCTATAAGTCTATATGTATGTATATATATATATATATATATATATATATATATATATATATATATATATATATATATATATATATATATATATATATATATATATATATATATATAATTTTATGGCAAATATGGTACGATGTAGAGAGAGATATGAGAGTATGGAGCCCATACTCAACAGCTTCATTTTATTCTTAATTTTATTCAGAGGCCCAAACTGAGCAAAATATGCCATTTGGTGCAGTTGCTGATATTTATATGGTCAAAACATTTAATTAAATTCTGAAAGCTTGTAAATTAAATAAGAGTATAGCAGACTACTAACATATATATACAATATATACATATATATTATTAAGATTATTAAAGACAATTTGAATATTTAGTTATACTGTATGTAGTTGCTTCAGTCCAGTAAATGTTGATCTTGAAATATTAGCCTACTATAAATATGATTTTTCTTAAGTTTACTTAAAGATTTTCGAAAATAAATATTGTGTGTGTATATATAAGTCTGTGGACTGCCAGGAAAGGCCACATTGCAAGCTGACTTTGAAGATGTTCACTTGGCAGACTACTACATCCCGTAAGACATGAACTACTACCAGCTGAACCTCCAGTCTGCAACACCCTACCTGTAAAATCCCATTCTTAAAGGTGCCATGTGTAAAAATTGAGGTAAAAATATCCCAAAAATGACCTACACGCATCAAAAGAATGAGAAGAAATAAGGGCGATGATGTCATAAAAAAAATGTCAAGTTATAGTGCTGCAGAGATATCACCCTTAATAAGCATTAGCATTACTAGCCACCAGTTTCGGCCATGGGAGGCGGTATCCGGGCAACATAACCACAGGCCAACCTGTAATACATGAATAACTTGCACGGCTTGTGGGCATAGATTAACCTGATGTCAATCTTGTGGAAAGTACAGCCCACTACTTCATTTCAGTTCAGGGAAGAGAGCAGAAGGATGACCGAAGCCCTTGGCAAGAGACCACCACCCGCTACAGGGAAACAACCACGCTCGGAATCACAAATCAAATCCGATAAGAAAAGGAGCCGAACCAGAGTAAACATCGGCACTGCTTTCCATCACTGGAGTCAACTGATGGACCTGAAAGAAATGAGGTTCGACTCCGAACTTGCAACATTTCTTTTGGATTGGTAAGTTAGATGCTTTTAGTATTTCGCTAGAAGTTTGTTTTATATGTTTGTGTATTTTTTTCGGGAAGTTATAACATAGAAATGTATCGAAGGCTGTTCGATAAACGTGCTTATGTTAGCGATGGCTAACCGTAGCTGCGTTTGATAATTAGCTAGCTATAACTTACCCATTTTTTTATATCATAACTAACCTGCTCTGTCTAGTCTGTTGGTCTCCGTGTCCTCTTTGCTTCGTGGTGTTTCTGTGCGTGAGAAAATTGATGTGTGGCATGAAAGCGTGTGAAAAGAGTCAATTGTGTGTGTCTCACGGTGAATGCTTGAGAGTTGGCAGCTCTGGTTACGTTGGTTGGCGCTAGCCTTGATCAGCTGTCTGATGTTTACCAATGATGTTGACAGAATGCTGTCTGTCAAATTAATTTAATTCAAATAATGTGTATATACAACTCAAAATGTAATATGAACAAAACGAATAGGAACATATTGACTGGTAAAGGTGAAGGGGAGTAGCTTGAAGATGTCATGTTTCAATATCACTTGACATCACCCAACGTTCCTCTGGAGGCAAAACGTCCTCTTAGGCTTCGGCTATGGCTGTAGTGTTGTTGTGAAGGTAGGGGCGGAGCATAGAGACTATGCCATTTCTCGTTTGTTACTCTAGAGTAGACCAATTCACTTTATTGAGGCATACTGCCCCCATCTTGTATGGAATGTGGAGTATGACTTGATTTTTTTGCCAGACATGACAGATGGCACCTTTAAGACACGGGGCAGCCCAAATAAATGTGACAAAATATGCAAAACAGGCTCAGGAGCCGCAGCAAGACACTTTCCCACAGTACCAAAAAGAACTGAACATAACTCTAGAACATCATATTACTTATTAATATAGCAGGCACAGTCACCCAGGCCAACACACATAGATCAAGACGAGATCACAGAGACACAGCCAATGGCAGCCCACTAATACTTTGGAGGAGGTTACATGTGTCAGGCTGCCATTTTCTGATTGAACACACTGTGAATTAAAACATTATACCAAATATATATTAAAATTTATAAAGAACAAAATACATATCCTGCAAAAATAAGTGTAATACAAACTCCTACTTGCTTAAATGGAAGCCATTTGTGACCCTGGTAATCTGAAATGTGAATAACTGAATAAATGTGAATAAATAGTCTTGAATAAATATGAATATATGAATAAATAAGCTTTCCATTGATGTTTGGTTTGTTAAGATAAGACAATATTTGGCTGAGATACAACTATTAGAAAATTTGGAATCTTAGAGTGCAAAATAATAATAATATGTTTAGATAATATCCTAATGATAAATCAATAATTTTGACCCATATAATGTATTGTAAGCTACTGCTACAAACTGACTGGTTTTGTGGTCCTGGGTTATATTTGGTCTTGACAATGATCCTTACAACTTACCAAAGAACTAGTTTTCCATGGACTTAGACATGTGGCCAGAAATGTTTTTCTGACATTTACATTCACCTGTTTTCAATGTCGAGCCAATACACAAAGCAAAGTCTGAACACTTTATCTGCTAGAAAATACTGTAAATACAACATAGCTAGATCTAAATTCACAGGATCACTTATATCATCACACACCCCTACAACCTGTTAAAGCATTAAAGGGATACTCCACCCCCAATTTTTTTTTTCATTAATCACTTACTCCCATGTCGTTCCAAACCCATACAAGCTTTGTTCATCTTCAGAACACAATTGAAGATATTTTGGATGAAAACCGGGAGGCTTGTGATTTAACCATAACATTATGAAGTGGTGAGAATACTTGTGTGCAAATAAAACAAAAATAACAACCTTATTCAAGAATTCCTTTGCGTGGTTGACAGAAGAGCATTTGAGTGATGTGGAGAGACACAGAGAAGACTGTTGATAAAGGAATTGTTGAATAAAGCCATTCTTTTAGTTTTCTTCGCTTACAAACAGTATTCTTGTTCCTTCATAACGTTACGGTTGAACAACTGATGGCAGATGAACTATTCTGAGGACATCTTTCATACTTTTCTGGACTATGACAGTAGGTATGGGTACCGAAACCCGGTATTAAACTGCCCCGGGGCTAAATTATGAAAGACCGTATTATCAGTAAGATCTGACGGTATCGGTTCTGCTTTCTGTACTGGAGAAAAAAAAAATAATGTACTATGTATTTTTGCTTAATAATGTTATCGTGCACATTTTATCTCATTTCTAATGTGCGATCATATTAAGTCGTTTGTCTGTGAGATCTGCGAGATCTCTCATGCACGCCGCGGAGGCTGTCTGTCAGTCAAACACACACAACAAGAACGTGCGCGGCGCATGCACAGACATAACAGTATGAAAACTCCTGCTTAATAATAAAGAGTGACGATGGCGAAGAGATTTGCTTAATGTTATCTTGCACATTTTATCTTACCAAACATTTCTAATTTGCGATATTATTAAGACGTTTGTCTGTGAGATCTG